>NC_135166.1:482693-790721 GCF_050948215.1 Halictus rubicundus
GCATTAGTCAGCAGGAGCTTTTGTTTTGGCAGCGGCGTTCCCCTGCTGCTCGAACCGCCGCGACTAAAACACAAACAAAATGGAAGGACGTTCGATATTTAGGTTGACGGATTCAATTTTTACAACGCTGTCGGGGCCGATTCGCTACACGTCGACGTTCTCACGCCGCGGAACGGTGCCATAGTGGCCCCAAATCGCCAAAACGTGGTCAAATCACAAAAATGAATTTTTCGTCGAGGGAATGAAAAGAAACACCGGTCCGCGCCGTATTGGATCGGCCATTTTTAGAAATTGTAAGTTCTGATTCGGAATAAGCGATCTTGAGAACCTTCGATCAGAAATTTCCAATTAAATCCTGGAGCTTCTTTGGCCATGTGTTGGCTATTGGAATTACTGCGGCGATAGGACGACGCGCGACGGTCCGGTTATACGAATCTACGGTTTGCCGTTTGAATACTTGAATACCAGTATCGAAAGTCCGGTTCTATCAACGCTCGATACGGGATTAAGAGCGATTCGGGATTAAAAGGATCGGACCCGAACCGCTTCAAAGGACGTCACCGGATTTTACAATATTGCATAGTTTCGAATCGAAAGAAACGTTATAATCTAATCAATCAAATCGCAATTCAATCGTTCGCCAAAATATAACTTCCAGATACTACATTCGACTGTGAGGGTTTTTGAAAAATTGCATTCTTGTTTCATTTTTAAATATTCAAAAATAGAAACATTGTACGTCGAAGAATGAAGTACGTTCGTCGATAAATATTGAAAACTCTACCTTTCTTTACAGGAAAAAGTGGACATTTCAAAACTTCAGCTTGGAACACCGTCCACGTTGTTCTTCCTCCATTTGCGTAATTGGTTATGGGTTTACACGATAGCTGCGTTCGTACAATGTGAAGGTCCCGGTACTTTTTGTTTTCTTCGGTGAATTAGACTCTTCCCTAGTCATTCCCTTCCAAATGCCCTTCCTTTACGCTTGCCTCAATTTCCTTTGTTGAAAACAGTATTGGAAATCTTGTAATACTTTGTACGATTAAATACACAGGGGCCGTATTACCTCCGGCGTTTTTCGTCGACGCGAAACGAACTTAAAACAATTTGAGAACCAGCCTGAATCCAGCGATTATTCGGCATCCAGGCCTCGACTCGGGAGTCGCGCGACCGCAATGGTTCCCGGCAACGGAACAATTCATCCGCGGAAATTTTGACCATTACCATCGCGCTCCGTTGCAGGGACAATTGTTTCATCGTGCCCGGACTCGTTCCGTCAGCCAGTCCGCGGGTAGAGGTGCTCGTTAACGTTCGTCAGGATCGTAATTTATGCGCTCGCGGAAGCGGCGACTATTATTAACGAGCGTCAGCCTACTGTCGCTGCCGGCGATGCTTCGCGAAAGGAGCGTTTTCAGCGAATTATGGCGTTTCCGTTGGCCGCTCGCTCGAGCCGGGTCTTGACATCGTTTCTCTCTGGCCCCTTCTACCGTAGAACGTTCTCATTTCGGCGAAGTCGAACTTGAAGACGAGCCCGGTTACGCGATCAAAGATAAAGAAAAGAGGAGGAACACGGCCGAATACCGTTCAGCCCCGACTCGACCAGCGCTGCGCAGCGCAGTGGCCGCGAACATTTCTCAACTCCGGAACCTCGGAAACCAGAGATGATGCTGAATGAGGCGAAAAGATCGACGAACGAGCCAGTGCGTCATATAGTATTTATCCGCGGGAGCCGCGCTGGCCTCGAGCAGTTTTTTGGGAAGTTACCAGGCGAGAGTGGGGATCGCAAACACGGGCTAAAAGGTTTTCGAGAGGCACCACTGAAAAGGAGTGGCTGTGCCGCTGCCCGTTAAACGGAGGAACACACCCGAACCCGCGGTAGCAAACTGTAATTTACTCGGCTGTCTGTTCTGTTCGTCTCTCGAGCCTTTTGCCTTCCTTCAATTATATCCGTCTTCAACGAAGTACGCCGGATTCGGTAAACAGCCCGTGTAAAGGATGCCCGTCTCTGCTTCACCGTCTTCTACAGCTACATCGATGAACGCCGTAGTGTTTAGGTCTTCGTTGACCGTTGCTGAATCTTAATGACCACGTCCCACACCGACGACTCCCGTTAATATTCGGACACAACATTCTGTTCGTAGTTCACGATATCAGCAATTAACGTGCGAAAGGATACGTCGATGCTTTCTTTCATTTCCTCGGAATTAATTCGAGAAGCTGCCTCATTTTTCACCGGCACGACTGCCTAATCCCCTTAGCAGAAGTATACAGCCGGTCTCGACGCGAAATGCTAACAAGGTAAATCGTTTGTCGTTGTTTGCCAACGTTACAAATGAATGCACGACGATCACAGTCATCCCGTAGGTGTAACGGTGTTTACAGAATCTTATCGTTTAAACGTTTTCCACGGACCGGAGATTAGGAACGGCTTATTGTCCGTGAAATTTCGCACGTGCTACGCTTAAGAGCGCATGAATTCTATTTGCACTCCGCTTAAGCGCACGGTAATCAACGGCCATTACCGCCGCTAATCGTAGTAACGTCATTAAAAATCAACCGGAAGCCCTCGAGCGTGGCCGAGGATCGTTCTTATTTAATTGGCGGGCCGATCTTCCCTTAAAACGATGCTTTAGCAAAATCGTGAAGCAAAATATATGTGTACGTTCGTGGCGTTTAGAGTATCACGGGACTGGTATACTCGGCTAAGTGGAATAAGGACGTATGCAGTCAAACACGCGACCGATTGAAAACAGAGACCGGGCAAGTAGAATAAGCATGCGTGATCACAGACAGTATCAATGTATTTTTCTGTCTCATGCCCGCGTGGGTCTCCACAGCCACCTTTTTGCCTCACATCCTACTGTACATTACTTGTAAAAATTTATATTGTATTTTATCACAATCATGTTATGTAAAAATTGACAATGAATAAATAAAGACAATATAACTAAACGACGTATCTGTGTATTTAATTATTAAACCCGCAATTCTTTCCGAACACCCCACTTATCGTTGAGTTATACTACTGAATTTCGTGCCACCTCCTTCGATATTATATTCTCCTAATACAAAAATTAATTTCTCGAAAAATTGCGAAAATTTCCCGAAAATTTCGACCGTCTGACTTGCCGTTGACTCGTACTACTGTATGCCACCTCCTTCGATATTATGTTCTCCTAATACAAAGTTTCAAATTTTTCGAAATTTTAGAAAATTTTCCGAAAATTTCCACCGTCTGACTTGCCGTTGACTCGTACTACTGTATGCCACCTCTTTCGATATTATGTTCTCCTAATACAAAGTTTCAAATTTTTCGAAAATTTCGAAAATTTCCCGAAAATTTCGACCGTCTGACTTGCCGTTGACTCGTACTACTGTATGCCACCTCCTTCGATATTATGTTCTCCTAATACAAAGTTTCAAATTTTTCGAAATTTTAGAAAATTTTCCGAAAATTTCCACCGTCTGACTTGCCGTTGACTCGTACTACTGTATGCCACCTCCTTCGATATTATGTTCTCCTAATACAAAGTTTCAAATTTTTCGAAATTTTCGAAAATTTCCCGAAAATTTCGACCGTCTGACTTGCCGTTGACTCGTACTACTGTATGCCACCTCCTTCGATATTATGTTCTCCTAATACAAAGTTTCAAATTTTTCGAAATTTTCGAAAATTTTCCGAAAATTTCCACCGTCTGACTTGCCGTTGACTCGTACTACTGTATGCCACCTCCTTCGATATTATGTTCTCCTAATACAAAGTTTCAAATTTTTCGAAATTTTCGAAAATTTCCCGAAAATTTCGACCGTCTGACTTGCCGTTGACTCGTACTACTGTATGCCACCTCCTTCGATATTATGTTCTCCTAATACAAAGTTTCAAATTTTTCGAAATTTTCGAAAATTTCCCGAAAATTTCGACCGTCTGACTTGCCGTTGACTCGTACTACTGTATGCCACCTCCTTCGATATTATGTTCTCCTAATACAAAGTTTCAAATTTTTCGAAATTTTCGAAAATTTTCCGAAAATTTCCACCGTCTGACTTGTCGTTGATTTGTACTACTAAATTTCGTGCCACCTCCTTTGCTATCATGTTCTCCTAATACAAGGTACAATTTTCGGGATTTTCGAAAATTTTTCGAAATTTTCGGATTTCTACTAGGAGAACATGATAGAAAAGGAGGTGGCACGAAATTCAGTAGTACAAGTCATCGGCAAGTCAGACGCTCGAAATTTTCGGATTTTCCGGATTTCTACTATGCAAGAGGGGCTGAGGAGAAGGAAGAGGTGGAGAAAGAAGGACACATGGACTGTTATAATTAATAGTCTTTATTTCTCACCAAATAAATAACAATGTTAAAAATGTAGCTGGTACCATGTGTAGCGTTGACAAGTATTTCTTCTCGTACCGAGGGTCGATCGTGATACAGAAGTACAAGCACCGAGTCGTTTAATAATCCGATCTCGGGTTTCTGAAATCAAAAACGACGTTAATGATTACGGCTTTCTCCGCAATCGTGACTAATATGCTTAACCTGAGAATTGTGCTAAAACGAATTCCAAGATTAATTACGAAAAATAGATTTACACGAATAAAAACCGCAGTCTAGTAATGAGATGTTGATAGAGTGTTGGGGGAAAACGGACAATTGAACAACGAATAGACGATCGTCGTTTCGAGCACCGATTGATAAAACGGCATTTGTAAAAGACGCAAGGTTTGAAGAAAGATTCTTACACACAGTGAATCCGGCGGAGACGAGAATCTCTGGTTCGGCGATGAAACGGGTGGTTTCGATCCCTCCTGGCGTATCAGCTTTCCAGCTCACGACTGGCGGTGTTCGTCGCTCTCGCCGTTGAGGACGTGACACAAAGACTGAGCCAACCATCGTCGTTAGGTGGTTGCGGAGCAGAAGCAACATCGGCATCCATCTTTATTTTCGGTACGGTCCTCCTTGGGTGCAGGGAACGCTTCGCGGAAACCCCATTGTATTCGCAGCTGCAGCCAGAAACACGTACAACGGTTTCTAGGCACGGGCTGTATCTATTCCGGGCTGAGTGGGTTAGGTAGCGAGCGATGTTGAATCTACCGCAGTTCCAACGCGAGCCTCGAGCTTACATACACACCGAACCGCAGCGTGCGCGAGAGAACGCCAACGCCGCGGCACGAACGAAAGAAGGCTCGATCGTTGATCAACCGGAGCATTAGCGGTTTGCTGCTGATTAACTCTACCACCAGTCTCTCTGTTTCCATGCCGCCGGGATGCAACTTTTTAAGCGCTATACCACCTTGTCCATCAGCGAATCGCACGGCTCATTGTTTCGCGAGGTCGCAGAACCTTTAGGGACGACGACGAAAACGACCGATAACCGGATCATCCAACTTTTCCAAACGCAAACATCTCCGCGAAACTGGAGCAGCTTGCGTCGCAACGAAACTCACTTACACCGGCAATTGGACCGGCGAAATAATTCGCGAGCCGGCTAACTGAAAGCGCGAAGCTCGGTTAACGGTCTGCAGAATCGTCTCGGTGGTCTGGCATTAACCCAGCCGCGGGATTACGTCTGACCTTCCAAAAATACTACACCGAACTGGATGAAGATTTCCTTTCGCGGCTGGGCGGCGAAGCCTAAGGAAGAAGCGACCCCCGCGAGCTCCTTATCGGAAACGGTAACCGTTCCTCCCCTTTCCCGAGCATCCTCTCTAACGCGTCAAGTTTATTCTTTGTCAAATACTCCTGATATTCGTCCGTCAGAGTTAGGGAACTTTGCCGGGAAAGTTTCTCAAGATTATTAGCTTCCCGGAGTGCGGGCGAGAGAGGAGGTCAATTGTCGACGAGCAGATAGAGGGAGAGAGTGAGGGGGAGAGGGAGGAGAGGAAGAGAGAGAGAGATAGATAGAAGACGGTGGAACGCTTGATGCACTCGAACACGCTTCCGGTCCCGACGGTTTCCATTTCGGGATAACGTCGGAGGGAATTCGACGGCGCCTTTCACCAGGGCCCGTCCGTAACGAGAGACAAAGGACGTTTATTCGCCGTCACACCGGAACTCCGGGTGTCTCCTTACGAATTACTTTCGCGTCGGGAATCGATTTCCAATCGCCCGCGGCCACGATCCTCTCCCTGTTGACTCGGCACGAATCAGATAAGATGGGACTTTCGCGGCGGCGCGGTGAGAAGCGGCGTGAAAGAGGAAAAGAGGAAAAGAGGGAAAGAGGGAAAGAGGGGACCAGGAAGAGGACACGGGGACCGAGATACCCGTGGACGAAGAAAGACTCACCGAGTCGAACACTGGGAAAATGGACGAACCGGCCTCGGGCTCGATACGACCCCCCTGTCCCCCTCCACCTCTCGTTCGCCTTCAGTAACTTGCCCCCCGTTCGTTCGTTTCAACCCCAGGGCGGTAAATATTCGAGAATCTAGCTGCGAGCCCCGCTGTTTTCCCGGGGAAAATTGAGAACTTGTACACACGGTGCTCCGGCACCGTGAAACACGATCGGTCGCTACTGTTCTTAATCCGGAAACTCAAAGTGCCACGATAAAAGTTTCCGAACGGGCCAGAAGCGAGAGATGTAAATTCATCGGGGCCACGGGCGCGGAGGCACGGGGGATGAAAGGAGACGCGGGAAAACAAACGATGGGGAGGAAAGTTTCGTGGGCCGCCGAGCGGAAAATCGCCGGCTTCCGAATTGAAGAGCACCGGCAAAGCGGGAATTTCAACAATCGCCGGGCCAAAGAAACAATCCTTTCCTTCTACCTCTCCCTTCTCCCTCTCTCTCACTCACTCTCTCTCTCTCTCTCTCTCTCTCTCTCTCTCTCTCTCTCGTTCTCTGTGCGTCTCGCCCATTTTTTCTATTTCCATCATGTTGTTTTTCGCCTCGTTTCCTCCACTCCCCCGGTTGCAGTTTCTTCGGAACTTGTTCGGAAGCAGGCGGCGCGAGAGATTCGTTAATTAAATTGAATCCTCGCGTCGGAAGTAGCGCGCAGAAAGGAAATAGAATAGGGATTCGTTCGGATCAACTACTTCCGCGTTGTACTCGGGATGGATCACGCGGCCCAGGCACAAAGGAATCCTCTGAAGTTGGAACAATTAGCGTCGATGTTCGCCACTTGAACGGAACATTTCGATTAAAGTTTTCACGTTCTTATTCATTGAGTAATCAGATTCCTACCTTTGCGAGCCAACAGCTTTGAAACGCCGCGCCGCGCCGCGCCGCTCTGCTTGATGAAATTCTTCTACGTTTATTAACACCGTTCGGCCTGTTTGTTGCGAGGGACAATGAAATATTCGACGTTGCATCTAGGAGAATCGAGGACCGGAAAATGTCTTGGAGAACCAGGACTAACGATATCAACCATCTTGGCGCAGAAACATCTTATAACGCTCTTTAACGTCTTCATCGAATAGGGCACTTGTCCCTATTAATGTGCTTTCGTATTTTAATAAGAATTAAAATTTCACTCGAAGGAACAAATGGAGAGACTATTTTTGATTAAAATATTTCATTTTTAACTCTTGAGGTAAATGAAATATTTTTCTAGAGCGAAGTGATTGTTACCTAAGACTGGCGTGTCGGTGAAATAGCTCGTCGGGGCTATTCAAAATGGTTAAATTGGAACGGGTACGGTGATAATACGGTGGGCCACAAAAGGTTGATCCTTCCTCTGGCTAATAATGGTCAAGTTTTCGAAGTAGCGGCTACTTGTTCGATCGAGATATCGGTAAACTGTATGAAGTAGGGGCTATCCATTGCGATTTTATGTATGTATCGGGGGACTCGATTGCGTTGGCCGGTGTTCCTTTTCATCTACTTCGGGGCTCCGCGCTTCGATCTGTAGAAAAGCCCCAGCCGGTGGATTCGAGGCGAACCAGTCAGATAAGATGGAGAGAGAGAGAGAGAGAGAGAGAGAGAGAGAGCCGGCACGGCGAAGAAAAAGGAATACAGGAAGGGATGGGAGGCACGCTGGAGGCTTTGCCGAGTCGCAAAGTGGAAAATGGACGAAGTGACTTCGCGGTTAAAGGGTCCAACAAAAGTGGATCTCCGGGAATCCTCGCAGCGGTAACACGGCTTTCAATTTTTCTAATGGATTAAGGGCTAACTTGCATAGCAATTACCGTGACGACGAAACAGTTGTCACCGCCGTAATCTTGGGACTTCAAAGTCGGCGCCGGGGACTCGTTCGACGATTTCCACTCGAGGAGGAACAAGATGTTTCCGCAAAAGACGGTCCTTTGATATCCCTCGCCGTTTAAATAATAGATTCTACGAACAATCCGTAAACGTGGACAACATCTCGTTCCGCTGAGAGTTACCGGTCGAATGCTACTCGCGCAGATTGCAAATTTTTGCGGTCTAGTTTACAGAAACCGTTGAATAGGAATTTACCTTGAAAACGCCGATGTTTACTTTACACGTTCCGTTGAATTCCGCGAATTCCTTGAACCCAAAATCTATAATAGCGCGGAGCAGTTCTGGCGCTTTGTATATTTATACGACGTAGAGGCGACGAACTTTTTTCCGTACGAATAAGGGTGATTATTCTAGGAAATAAATTGTATAGGGACCGGAACAGGGGCTAGGAAACGATGACCTATTTTTTGAGGTACTCGAGCTGCTCTGCAAAGGGCATCCGTTCCATCGATTCGTTAATCGTATCGATGGACGCGAGCGAGATGGCGACTTCCAGTTCTACGCCACGGCAATCCTTTAAATTAACAAGGCTTTCAAACTGCGCGTTCCTAACAAAGACCAAACGCGTCGAGTGTATTGCAAATACAATGGAACGCGAAAAAAAACAGGTAACGGGCTTTGCCAAGTCGCAGAGGGGTACAAAATGAACGCGCCCGCTTTGATGTGACCGGGAAGCGATTAAAGTAAATATTTAAAGCTCCCACAAAATGACGGATACGTAGTCGCTCTCTCTAACGACAACAAACCGGTTATGCGAACGATTCCGTGCTCGAGGCGCTGTTATTCGTTGTCGCATAATGAATTAAAAGTCAACAAACCTCGGATCCGACGTAACAACGGCGCAGTCGGCCGACAAACAATTTTTTCGGTGGGCTTTCCGCGAATTTGCTCGTGGGGACCGGTTAATCTCTCCGGCTGATGAAATAAACAATTTTCCTATATTAAAATGTTTCTTAGAATTGGCAAAAAGGATCCGAATTTTCGGAAATTCCAGGTAAACAGCGGGGACCATTTATTACCTCGCTTTATTACCATCGATCACCTTCGGCAAGTTTTCATTATACACTAGGGTAAGTAATACCTTTTATAAAATTTGAATACCGGCGTCCCTCGGGCTACCTGACGCAGGAACAAGGCGTTCGAAAAAGGAGAAAAAGCGGGAGAGATGACAAGAGATAGAGGGAGACGGAGGGAAGCACGACAACAAACTGAGCGAGATTTTCGAAAAATGCAGAATGGTAATCTGCCTAATGGATTCGCGGAGATCAGCGACGCGCAAATATCGCCGGGGCGCGCGAAAAATATTTGTTTTGAAGGGGAGAGCTCCGAGTTCGATGTAATGCGATTCCTATCGAACCCCCTTGATTAATTAAATAAACGACGAGCACGGACGGCTATTTGTCGTCGTCGCCCGCGCCGAAAATCGATTCCCGGTTCGAGTGGTGTCTCGATCCGACGCGCTCCGGCGTTGCCTAGGTCCAGGATCCTCTTCTCCGTCGGACTATGCATCCAACATTGATCAGATCGCGGGCAGGGGATCGATCCCGGTCGGAAGAAATGGCTCGAGAACGAGAGGGAAAGAGAGAAGCGAAGGTTCAGAGCAAGGTAACGGGTTGCAGGGAGAATAGGAACGCCGGGAACGAGATAGGATGCCGCGGCGGGGCCATTCTCAAAGTGGAAAATGGACGAGGTGGCTTCGAGGTTAAGAAAACCGACGAGGAAACCCGAGAAGCCACGCTCGAACGGCGGAATGTCAATTTTCTAAGGGATTTGAAACCCGCCTCGGTTGCAATTTTGACGCGCGCGCGCGCGCGCGCCGGACCTCCGCTCTTTGCGCAAAATCCAAATTGTTTTCGGAAGATACGCCGCGCCGTTGCGCAGACTCACTTTCCAAGGGAAAATAACCTGACATTGTTTCCCGGAATTTAGGACATCTCCGCGCTAAGAGATATCCCGTTCCTTGTATACTCGATGCTCGAATATCGTCCACCTACTCGGAAACCCATATACTTCGCGTATCTACGGTGTACGCGTCTTCGGATTATTGAATATTGCAATTGCCTATTGTTCAAGAATTTTTCTATCCAAGTTCCCGCAAGTTCTATCGGTTGCGAGACTATGGGGTCGGGAATAGCCCGTATGTTTTGCCAACTAGGATACCGCACAATGGGAATATACTACATTGCATTTGTATACATGTTGTGGCGGTGCTCGTTTCGTACTGCCAATTGTAAAAGACCCTAGATATTCGATTATATTGCGCGAACGCTGTAGCACAATATTATCGACGGTCTGGAGGATGTACCGAACGTTTATGCAATTTATCGTGCCAATAGAAACGTATTCCACGATATCTGAAATATTGGTACGTTTGCGGATAACTGTAGCGCTAGGTTATTCCAGCTACTATTAATTCCTGCAATTAATTGTTATGGGTGTTTCTGCTTTCCTGTAGACCGCTTCTTCGTTCTGTCGCTGCTTTTATTTTTTAAATCAATTACTGGAAACACAAAGTTGTCTATCGAAAGCTAACGAATTCTTAACGAAGATCTATTATTGCGGACCAAAGTCCGACAGCGTCGTGACTCCGTGACTATTAAAAGCGACAGACAGCACTTACGCGAATCACGTTTATGTCACCAATAATTGGCGAGCCGGTCAGATATTAATAGTGACAAGCTTCATCGCGCTTCATCCCGCGATGGCTTCGATGGATCGATGTTGTCCGAGCGTTCCGGACGGGTTAATCCGAGATCAGGTTACAAACCGGAGTGTCACGCGACTGTATCATCTTGAATTTGACCGTCGCGATACCGGTATCTCGGAAACTCGAAGAACAGTGCGCGATCGCTGAATCTCGAATGGTAATTATTGGTCGGCTCGTCAATGCGTTTCGCGTGATTCCCGGCGACGAGTATTATACCCGGAAATAGCATTTGCATTTTAAATTAAAACGAGCCGCGCAACGTTTGCCGGTCAATATTTGTCTCGACAATGTTTAATCAATGGAACCTTAAAATTGAATTAAAATATACATTCGTTCGAATGTAATTTCATACATTCGGTCCGGTTCGTTTTATAGCTCGGAATTTTCCATGTTTTCGTGGATCGCTGAAAAGTCATGGCGCGCCGTGCAGAAATCAAAAAGGGTTGAGGATGCGCGTGGAATGAAAAAAGACGAGCATCAATTTCTATTTGGTAGACGCGCGGCGTCGGGGGTACGATCGCGCGGAATCCGCAGCGATCCGCAAATTCAGAATTCATGGTGGCGCAGTTCAGGGATTCCCGCGGGAAGGATTAGTTTCCCTTCGGGGCCGGCTTGATAACGGTTATTAATTGTGGTCATTGTCGAGGTCTTCATCGCGGCGTCCGTAGGATCCCGGCGTGGCCGGACACCTGCGTTACTTCGTGCCGGGGTTGTACTGGCTCGAGGATTTCGCAAACCGCCCCATTGGCGCTGTCAGTGAAGCATGCTGCTGACCCACGTATCGACCACCAGGGGCTTCCCCGATCCCCGATCCCCGGTCCCCGGTCCCCGGTCCCCGGTCCCCGGGAACGGGAACGGGAACGGGGATGGATTTCTGGCACAAGACACGGCTCCCTGCACACGCTCCACCCTGCTCGATTCCCGACACCGATATTCCTTCGGCCTTCCTTCCCCTGTTGACATCGTCTTTCTCGCGACGCCGCGTATCCGTCTACGAGGACGCCGATCATCCATCCGCCCGACCCTTTGCGCCCTTCGAGTTCATCCGTTTCTTCTGTCAATCATCTATCCCTCGGAGTTACCTCTTACAATGATCGAGCCCCGGCGAATCCCTGCGAACGCGAACGCGAACACGATCACGACCAAGTGATTTCGCGACTTATCTGATTCCTTCTCGGTTGGTTTCAGCTCAAGGCGAACTTCGACTTTTCATTTTGGACGTACCAGGTTCATTGTGGACGTCTTGCATTTACGAAAAAGTTCGTAGGCACAATCGGGGACCTCTTCCATTGGGCGATATAGAAAGACAAGAGAAGAAATTAGACGACTAGCGATGTAAAATTGAATCGATCGTTCCGAGAGCCACCGGTCTAGATGACTGTAAGTTAGGCGCTGTAACAGCGTAAATTTTTCAGTAGTAGCTCTGCCTTGCGCGTTAACATTATAACTGAACTAACGGCTCCGTGTCCCGCGCTTTCCGTTTATACTGTCATTCCACTAGCTACTATAAACTAACCCATTTAAACTGTGACCGAACTCCAAGTTTTATAGTTCTATTTACACAGCAGCTGAACTCGGAGCTTTATCGGCCTATTTACATCGTAAGTCGGCAACGAGCTCTATTGGCCTATTTGCACTGTAACTCATACGCGATTCCGCCGTAACAGAATCTTCCTATTATTCTCTTTGCAATGTAGCTCGACTACAAACTGTACGCATCCCGATTCCTCTCTACGTTTCCATTTCAAAGTCAGACATTTACATGGTTGCGTTACTACTTAACGCGTTTAACTGTCGTCCCGACGAAACCTAGCAGTAACGTTCACGGGTCGAATATCTTACTCGGAACAAATCTTCTGGGCACAATCGATGCGTCGACGACAAAGAAACACCATAAGGGCAAACTTTTTTCCCACCGTTATGGACAGATATCAATCTGAAACAGAGATCACAACGGGATAAATCGGGTTGATTAGGTTGCTCGAGGAGATACGAAGCTAATGTCCATAGAAAAAGTGTCCCGCGTTATAGGGGATTTCTTGACAGACGATTCGATCATCTTGAGACTATTGGTAGAGACACAGAGCTTCGCTTTTTTTGCGAAAACCGATACTACATAAAATACTACATAACATATAACGCAAACATAACTCGGCGGGGAAATGAAGTTTCGCTAAATGGAACCTTAATATCTTCGGGAGAAGCGTTTCGTCTTGCCAGCAATAATGACCCGATGTTAGACCAGTTTCAGCTTTGTTCGGCGGCGAGAATAGTTGGATAAAAGTTCGGCAAGGAAACAATTTGTACGTAAAAGGAGCAAACGATGGCCGATTTAAATAAATTTCACACGCCGGCTGTTCCGTTGCATGAAGGCTTTGCTCGCCGTGAATCTGGCGGATCTGTTACTGTCAGTCTTTCCTTCTGTGCCCGTTGAGTGTGTAATAAATTCCGTAACGAGTTGCTGTTGGCAGCGTCACGAAATAAAACCATGCCCAGCCTGTCGAATGTTTCTTTTTTTTTTATTTTTTATTCGGTCCAATAGCAAAAGCCGCCCGATCAAATACTCGGATTTCCTTTTAATCGATTCGATCCGTCAAACGATACCAGTTTGGCAACTATAAAAGTAATGGAGCGAATTGGCAATCCGAGCGAGAACAATTCCTGTAACTAAACCGGTAAGCACCGAATCGGTAGTATCATTGGGAGCTGAAAAGAAGTGACTTGGAAGGACACGCCCCGAGTCGAAATTGAGGGGAATACACAGTTACCACCCTCAAACTGTCAATAATATTGACATTTGTTATGAACAACTCGGAATGGTTTAGTGGCTTCTTCCACCTAGAATGCCCATACGCGTGTTGGTCATCGAACATTTATGGTCGAACAGTATATTATCGACACAGTATATTATCAGAACCGGAATATGTCCCGTACTAAGAACAGATGTACCGAAATTTACAAATGGTTATATAACAATTAGCGAACACGTTAGCTCGCGACGCACGTGTTACGTGCGCCGCTATTAATTTCGCGCGTGTTACTTTTGATCAATTATCCGGAGCCGTCCGATTAATTGTTAAATCGATCGATTCAATTAGTCATTTCACCGGTCCGCTACGCATCATGGTATTACTTGTCCCGCCCAATTTTCGTTAATCGAGTGGATTTACCGGGGATGAATAAATACCGTGGCTGCGTAGGAATGAATAAATGATTCCGGGACGTTCGTGAATTCGGTCGAAAAATTTCGCCGCGTTAATACGGTGCGCTCCGACGAGGAAAAATATCCGGGAATCCGCGGAGAATTTTCACTCGAGTATCATATTTATAGAAATCCCTTTCATCCGGACTCCACGGAAATTTTTACTTCGCTCATCGGGTGTATCGAGTAATATATTTTCTATTTTTTAAATTCGGAATTGTTTATGACAGACTTCGTCTTCGTGGGAAATAAAGACGAAGTAAAAACGAAATTGGATTAACTCGCTCGCGAGCTGCTTGACAATGAAATTTTGATCTCGACTTCATAGTTAAACTGAATTAACGCGCATCGAGTTTCTAGTACAGATTATACTTCGTGAAAATTGCAGCGGAGAGGATTATTTTCAGGCACACGAGCTTCCGTAGTAACAACGCACGGAACAGTTTGCTAGATTGCCCTAAATTTCCAAGTTAAAGGACACGTAATTAGCATCAAACCAGCGTTCAAGACGAACGGACCTGAAAACATCCGGAACGCGTAGGATTTAAAACGATTAGCCCGCTCGGTTTCTCTTAATTAGACTATGAATTTTTATGCGGAATAAAAATTGCCTGCGGCAATCGTAATTTCAATAAATCTGGAATAATTCATCGATATAAAAGCGTCTAAAAGCCAGTCAGTATTTTCACCAGATTTCGGAGTCACCGATGTTTCGTGTTCCCATTTTAGCGGTTAAGAATCCGGCGCATAAAGATTTCACGTTTCCGCGGCGGCTAAATAAAAGCAACTTTCGTAATTTTCCGAAGTGAAACGGGGGCAAAAAGTTTACACCCCGCGGATTCCACGAACCGAAAGATAGTTAAACTTTTGTCTGGAACAATTTTTCGGATACAGGAGGAACCGGCGGATCTGGTTCGCGGGGGTTCTTAGCGCCGTGCACATAGAAAGGAAAATTCAAGTTTATTTTGCATTAAGAAACCGGCTGTTTCAGACGCCGGTTAAACACCGGGTCCGAGTGTAATCTGAACGATAATTATTCGCTGTAGGAGGGGCGGGGTGCGGGGATGCTAACTGGCTCGGTAGTCGCGATCGAACGAAAGAAAGACCGTCCCAGTTTATTCGAGAAGCGAATCACGGCTTAATAACGCGGGATGGGCAAGTTTCTCGAATATTTCTGTCTCATCCCGGATTCTTCCCGGGATCTGAGGATACACCGGGAGAGCTTCATTAAATGATTACATCGTTAGGATTCTCCCGGGGCACGTGCACGCGAACAAACGTGAATACAAATGCAAATGTAAAGGGCCGCCGTGGAAACGCCTGTTCAGTCGACGCGATGCACTGGTGTGTCCTTGTTGGATTGCTACCAGAATTACTATATACCGGTCCGTTATTGTCCGTTCAATCCTCGGTGCCTGACGTGTATCAAAGTAAATCAGCCGTTCGATGAAATAATGGTGTACAATTGTCGTTAACCTTTTAAACGGGAATTTATTAAGCCTGTTAATTTTCTTTTTAATCCTTATAATCTTCGCGAACATTCGTAACAGTAGTATATCTAATACGGTAAAGTTTTGTTCTAAGCCGAACGCAGGTACATTCGACGAGCAGTAAGCTTCGAACCCTTCGCCGATATTCAACATTCGAGGAGCTACTGCAATATTTAATAAGCCGCGGGGAAAATCTCTTGAAGCTTATATCAGGTTTGTTCGGGAAGTTGGACTGGTTTTCGTGCGAGCGTAATACGAGGGCAAAATTTGCCAGAAGTATGAAAATAGTATTACTTTTGGCCGGAATTTCCGAAAAATTTTCCACCGTGAAACGTCAGGTTAATATCATAAAAAATTTCGAGGTGAATCGAATTGAAATCCCGGTACCGGCGACGCGGGAAGTTCGCGGGGTTTGATAGAAACGCGTTCGGAAGATGAGAGGCGTAGAACAAAGGCTGCCGGATAGCATGGAAACATTTCGAGAGCAGGAATACGGGATCCGGCGAGAAGCTACAAAGGAAACTGCGAAAGTAGAGATGCACGGAGGGGAGGAGCGGCAACGGAAGACGGATTCGCACGGCTCCGGCCGTATGTTTGACGGTTGTCGAATCGGAAAACAATTTGAGCGTGCCTTCTCGCCAGGGGAAGTAACAGCCCTGCGCTATCAGGAAGAGGTAAGGAGGGTAGAATATCGGGGAAAAAATCGAGAAAGGGAACGTCGAGCTGGTTTCCAAGTTCCGAGGAGAGCCTGTCGCGGCGTAGGAACGCGATAAATGGCTGCCGAACAAAACGTGAAGGGACAAGCGGTTCCGAGAGCGACGGAAGACTGGCAGCAGGACTCGGGGATCGATAAATAAATTTGTCGTCGGTTGAACACGGCCGGCTAATGGCGTCCGAAAAGTCCGAGGGACACCGCGATCGGCCCGGAAGCCCATCGGCCGAAACTTTTGTCGGCTAGGGGCGTCGCGATACTAAATGGGATATCTGGGCGGCAACGAGATAATGAGGTAATAAATTGACCGGTGTCATAAACAGGGGTTTCGGTTCGACGGTCGACAAAAGACACTGTCAGCCTGGAAAAGCGACACCCCTTTCAACACGCTAAAATGACACGCGCTGTTCGGACCGTCATTAAGAATTAAAGCTCGTGATTTGCTGGCCGGAATTAGTTAATAGAGTTTCCGTATGCGAATGCTAGATTTACCCTCTCTCTCTCGCATTGTCTATTTATTTTCCAGAACACGGTGTTCGCTTTCTACAGCTTCAGCGCTTCAGACTGACAATATATTATTCGAGAGCTGCGCACACGATTTATAACCCAATTATAATCCATCAATTGCACTTGATTTGACGATTGTACTCGACGATGTACACGCTCAAGGAGCTCCGCGATTGATTACTATTGATTTCAATGGGTCGTGAGAGCGTATCAGTTTACAGCGGATGCAGGAATCGCTTCGACTTGAAATTCACCGCGCCAGGAAGTTTAATGGAGGATAGAAGAATTTTTATTTTCTTTGGAACTTGGAATCCTTAAAGGTAAAAGGCAGTCTCCTTGTTTCTTTTTACTGTCCCGAAAGTAGTTCCTGAAAATCCGTGCTTGCATAAAATGCCGTTTCGAGTACCCGCCATCGATGTTCTTGATCTTTGTATATTTCTTCGAGCTCGTTCGTCGAAGATTGTTCAATGGTTTTTCCGACAGTTGTGATTCCGAGTCGTTTAAAAATTAGAAATTAGATTCGTCGCTCGTTTCATCGTGCCGAAACTCGCGCGAACACGATCGATCGATCCTCGCCTAGCATAGGACAGTGCAAAGTCTGCTACACACTTGTGCGGGACCGGTGTACGGGCGCACTCGTCATGGACTCCACATGGACGCTCCACATGGACCATTAATTACAAAGTTGTCACGTGTCGACAGCGCATATTGTTCCAAATGTCAATATAATTCCCGTCGCTAATAAACTCGCGCGTATGCTAAACTATAGAACAATCGATGCCGGAGTAATGGTAAATTCAGCCGTGGCTAATTTATTCTCAGATAAATCTAATCTATCTTTTGAGCGTACCGCGAGCACCGATGGCTCACCAGGTCCATTATCCACGGAAACGCTGTTGATACTGATTCTTTGTCCACCTACTATTACCGTTTTCATAAGCCGATCGTTCGTATGGTTTCACTCGTGAATCCACAGTTTCACAAAAGATTATACATTGTTGGAACGTGCAAACGTTTGTTGTTATTCCAGAGCATGCGATAAAAGAATGCACATCCTATACCTATGCCGGGTCTACAAGTAATATGGCCTAACCTACAACCTGACCTGGCACTTCCTATACACTCCGTTCAAACTCGTTCGTGCCTACAATAAGCTCCTTGGAAACAGTGAGTACGAACACCGCTCGTTTACGAAGCCAATTATTCTTGCAATCCGGATGAACCAACCTGGAACATCGTCAAACAATTCGGGGCAGCTCGGTGGTTCTCTCAGACGTTCGTTGAAAGGTACACGGGGATTTTAATGGGGCGTCCGACTGCTCACCTTTCCCGCCAATATTATCCTTCCACTTAAGCTGCTTATTATGCCATTGGTTCGTCGAGCACGTTTCCGTCCCGGCACGAGTGTTTCGATAAACGAAAGACTCGGACGTTTGCCGCGTCCCTTTGTCCCTCTCTCCCTCGGAGGCGGCATCGACACGGCAAAAGAATTTTTGTAGCCGCGTAAAATGATCGACAATGCAGCGCGCGCGGCACTCCATTCAGAATTCGTTTCGGTATGGAACGGCCGCGGCCGCGGCCGTGGCCGCGCAATTTTTCTCGGTGAATGGAAACGTTTCCTTATCTCCGTGCGCGACTTGCAGCTGCAGTCGCGTTGAAAAATCCCCCGACCAGAGACGCACAACATTCCTTTCTTCGTTTGGCTAAAGTCGCGCATCCTTTGATTAATTTTCTACAGGCATCCAGATCCGCCGGAACACGACGAATATATCCGGGCCGAACACAGCCATCCACGGTCCCTCACCCCCGGACCGGAACCGCGGCCGCATTTTTCTTCCGCTCCTCTGCCCACTTCCCGGCTGCTGCTCTTCCAACCACTCAACTCCCTCGTGAATTTATCATTTCGCGAATTTGCCCCACTCATTCCCCTTTTAATCTCGTCCTCTTCTGCCACGCCGAAACGCGTTGTAAACGCGGGACACTGACCCGGCCGACACGCTGCAATTTTTACAGCGAACGTCGCGCAATGGAGATCATTTCCGGCATAGTACTCGCTGTGCTACCCTTTCAGGCGTAATCAACTGGCGAACGTCTCGGACACTCCAAGGCGGCTGGCTTAATTAATCTTTCCGGATACCGATGTTATAGCAGCAGCGTTGAATAACTGTTTCTCTGAAATCCGTTTGACACGTTTTAATAATTTCTTCGTTGGCTAGCAATATTTTTACGGCCATTCGATTTATCGCGACTTTACGTTTCAACTCCGCGAACGAAGTTAACTCTTAATATCGCCGATCCACATTCGTTAAATCCCGGCATGCGAATAAATAAATAGCAACGGGAAGAGCATTGCCTGCCGATAACAAATACAAAATAGCGGCGCAGTTTTTAACGTTTAACAAGGTTACATTTTTAATTTAAGCACCAGGCAGACGGTTATTTCTTTGCCACCAATCCGACGCGGTGCAAATTGAATAATATTTCCGCCAGCCGGCAACGGCGCAAACAAATTAAAAAAGATTTACGGAGAAGTGGAACGCGCCGGGCGAAGTGACGTATTTTAATGGTGCTGATTGCGAGCGATCTCGAAATTGTATTCCCATGGAAAAATATTTCCTCGTCTCCGTCGCGTCGCCGGATTTTATTCCTATCTTCCAAGCCGTGCTCCGAGCGTGTCTAAATTCCGAAGCTTTAACTCTGTCCCCGGCGATCAACTTCTACCGGGAGCTGCGCGATCCCCTCGGCGAACTTGCGAGCAAGTTTGTCCACGCGTGTGCGTGTCACGTAACCGGCGAAATTTGTTCGCGAACTTGATACCCAAAGCAATTCCCTGGCGCTTAGTCCGATTCGAGTTTGCCCGGTGCGGCGCGGCGCGGCGCGGCGCGGCGGAGCCAACAGGTGCGACGTTAATTCGTTAATTCTCGGAAAATCGAGTTCCGGCCTACGAAGAAACCGTTCTCAGAAGTGGAACGTGTTTCAACCTGTTAGTTAAGGGAGACGGATCGAATCGACGCCCGTGCGTCATCGTTAGCCAGCAATTGTTAGAACGGAGGTAACGAACAGGTGGTGCGCTTCCCGATTTCTTTTAGAGTAAATCATCGTTCGAGGCGAATACAAAATTTCACTTGGCTTCCGTTTTCTATTTTCATTAACCCTTAATGCTTCGTTAGCTCCGCTACGGAGACATCTAGCATTTCTAACGGAGCCAACGGAGCGTTAACGATTAATATTTCGCTATCTTTGATGACTATCTAATGAGTCTACATCACTGTTACTAGAGTTTACATCAAACTCGCGTTTACTTTAGAACGTGTTCGCAAGTAATTATAATTACACACAGTTCACGATAATGTACGAGGAAACTATAAAGCAAATGCAAGTTACGCTTTCAGAAATTCCATTAATGGCTGCATATTAAAATTTTAATAATGCCCTGTTATACATGCAAAATATATCAATCTTTACAGCTGTGCTGCTCGCCTCATTTTCTTCCGAAGATCAATTTGCAAGGATTTGCAGAGAGTATGACATTTAAATCGCACTAACTGTACAATGTAATGCATGTCTCGATATGACCAATCAAATGGGCATCGATCAGTCACTGTCACCCTGAACAACAAAATATATCGGATCAATTTCTGTCAATTTATTCGCAGTCCCAGTGTCGCTCAAAAGTAGTACAATATTCTTTTTTAATAGGACTGTTTCATTGTACCCGCGTTATCAACTAGACACAACTCGCAGCCAGAAAATCGTCCGTTCGGAGAGGAAACGCGAAAACGAAGAAGTTTCTCCGAAGTATGCTGAAGAGTTCCATAACCGAGACGATAAAAATTCCACGTAACAGCAATGCTGAAATTACTCGCGGCCGAGTGGGGGAAATTATAAATAGAAGGAAGTGGATGCTGCAGCCCCTCGTAAAATAAGATACAAATTGGAAACTATGGCTCGGGATTTCTCTGCTTCGTAACGGCACGAACTTCCGTGGTACGGGAGCGGCGCAACGTAATACTTCAATAAAAATCAATATTACCGACAACATTTCTGATTATCGCCGGTTGCCCATTGGCAGCGTCGGATCCCATCAAAAATAGAACAAGATCTAATTCGTCTTCATCAAACTACTCTTACAATTTCCCTTAGTTGATTTCGAATGTATCATGGACATACCCTCAAACGTAAATTTACGTTTTTTACAGGTTGCGAGTTTAATTACAGACGAATATACGTGAATCTGGGTCACTTTTTTAAAAGCAAATTAAACGCGGTAAAAATGTTATGCGATGGTAAATTAAACAAGATAAAAACCCACGTAAAAGTTAATCGTGCGCAAATGCTGTATAGAAAGAGATGTACATACTACATTAAAGATTTTATGGTATTTTAACTGCAACATAAATATTATTAAATCTCGGGGGGGGGGGGGGGGCTCGCCATTGCGAAAGCTAACGGATAACTAACGCTTAACTTGCCATTACAATTATTAGTCTCGTTTGTCTGTAATAATGAGGTCCGATGCGTTAGCATTGATGCCCCACTTGTATCAATATTTCCCGATATAAATTGTCTCGTTGCTGCTCGCCTGATAGTAACGGTAAATCCTTTCTTTCATTACCAGACATTTCTCCAGTCGGATCGCCAGAAAAATATCAAGTCCGCAGTGTCAGGTAAATAGAGAAAAATTCATATCTTACCGTTCCCGTCTCGACAGCAATATTTCACCGGGAAGGCTAAACGATTCTTCGTTTTCGCGGATCGCGCGCGTGCTTAATCTTGCGAAACAATTTACACAATTTTCGATAGAATCAGCAAAGTTTTGGTCAACAAATTGTGCGGCGACGGAACTCGACAGAGAAAACTGGTCGGAGTTGCTGCTCTTAGGAAGCCGAAGAGTAATAGAAAGCTGGGTTGACAGATTGAAGTTTCCCTGTTGTTTCGGTTGCACCAATGTCTCCGCCGAAATACCCTCCATTCTGGTATTAGTCCGAAACGTAGATGGAATCTTGGAATGTACACCTCGAGCTACGTTCGCCACTCGGTTTGGAAATTATCCAAGAATTGCCGCCATATTGAATTAATCTGGCTCCCGGTCTAAACCGGAAAGTTTATCTGCCAGTTACTCCGTGTACCTCGTTCGCCGCACCGCGTTAAATAGAAGAATTCTATTAAACGCCTCCATCCCGCGACCAACTTTTCAGTTTTCCAAGTTCGATGGGTTCCGAAGGGTCGGCTCCGCCGCGCAGACCCGCGTCGACCAAGGTTTTCGCTCGGGTTCAATAGGAAACGGGAAACGAAACGTTTCGGTACGAAACTTCCCCGATTCGAAAAACTCGTCGCAATGATCCGCTCAGAAAAATCGTCATCGAATTGCTACTTTCTACGAAGTTCATGATAGAACTTCCCTGGGGACATTCGGTTAAGGGTTTTACGTGTCACGTCGATAAACGAAGAACAGAAGTTTTACCGAACGAAATATTACGCGATCTAACCCACAGCACAGTTCTTTCAGCCGCTTGCGCCTTAGGCACGGTAACGAGCCTCTACTGTGAATGCCATTCGTCTCTTTTAAATCGAAATCAAATTTGATTCGTCACGGTGTTGAACCTGCAAATCAAATACGCGTGTACTATTTCACATGTATTCGCGTGCATTAATGCATCTTCATTAATATCAACGTTTTGAAAATTACACGAATTAAAATGCGGACATATTAATGCACGGCTGGCTAAATACAGGCGAAGTATTACACGCGAAATAACGAAAATGAAATTGTACAGGTGAAATAATACGCGTGTATTCAAATACACGCAAAATAATACACGCGAAATGGGGATCTCTACTATCTAAATATACGAACAACGGGCTGAGGTTTATCAGGTGTGTGGGTTTATTTTGTCCCAGCTCCAGTATTTATACTTCATCAAACTCCGCATCGTTTGGTGATTAACATAACCGAACTCTCCAGATATTTTTAGGGTTCACTAGTAAAATTCGTAGCCTAGTGAGAGCCTAAATGAGAACATCGAGGATCGCTTTGCCGAGTTCGAGAGTTTTCCAGAAAGTGGCCAAGACATTGATTCGCAGGCCGAACAACAAATGACGTATCACGGAGCGGATCGAGGGCGGCGGTAATGAAAATTCTAACAGCGTTCTCCGGTCCGTCCTCAACGGCGCGGAGAGTTATCATTTTTGATATTCATGCCCCCCTAAAAGATAATGCAGTTAGCTTCCGGTGGCGGCGTGAGCGCCGAGTTAACAACCTTAGCTGTTGTTCCGGCACGGTGGTACTTGGAGGGTCTCGTTCACGGCGCGGAGCTCGCAACCCGCAAGCTGTGAGCTAACTGAAAATTAACATGCCGGCGAAACCCTTAAAACCGACGAGAATTTACGCGGTTGGGCGTCGTTACGCATACATTTCCAGGAGGTGGTTCTCGCGTGGGCGGTCTCCTCCCTGACCGAATCACGGGGATAGGGTTTCTATCTAGATCTCTCGCTCGGCTGGCTGCAATTCAACCACGCGATATTTCTTTCATGGAGCCCACCGCCTCGCCATTCTTGCCGGCGCGGCGTTCAACTTCTCCTCGGGCAGTTTCTTCGGGAAACGATACCACCGGTTCTCTCCGGTCTGTTGAATAATTGAGACCCGGCGGGAAAGTGTGTGGCATCGATTCAAACTTTCATGCTACCGGACGCTACGCTCGCTGCCGATCGGCAACCTCTGATAATCAGAAATACTGTCGGTAATATTGGTTTTTACACTCCCGGATAGAAAAGGGAAAATTGGTGTTTCGAGAGTCCGAAACCAGAATAGCCCGTTAAGTTGTTAGAGGCTACACAGGAGAAGCCAAGAAAGTTGGCTTCCGAATTCGAAGGGATATAAGGGAAAGGAAGCGAGGCAGAGAGGGCTGCGTGCAACGTGGTCGGACAAAGGGCCGTAGATCGATAGCCTAAAGAGCCGAATCTACGCAGAAAGCAGGGCAAACTACTCCTGGTTGGAGTTGGTTGATTGGTTAACAAGCTGAATAGCCGCGCAACGTTTCGGACTCGTCGTCCGGTCGTGATGGAAGGCAAGGGCCGAACTGCGAATTCGCCGGATTCAACTTCTCCGATATTGCTGGCCCTTTGACAGAGGGACAAGCCGTCCAAGTTACCTTGTCTGTCGCAATAATAGATAGACATACAACGGACAAATCTATCGGCACGTAACTTCGCTATCAACAGAGAGCACGGTGGTACGGACAATTTCATTTCGCTCGGCTCACCTGCGTAACAAAGACCTCTGCCGGTTATCATGCACAGACATTTCGATATATACAATGCAACATTCAACGTCACGGCTGAATCGCGAACGATGCAATTATTTTTTAATTGCACCGAATAAATCCGGGTTGAACGTCGATATTGAATTTTGCGCGTTTCCGCGTGCCCGTATTTTTTTACAGATTCGTTTCTCTAGCTCGTGCAATAGTATTAGGTTGTTGCATGTGAAATGTACGATTTTTAACAATAACGTTAAAGCAGCGTTTTTTTTTTTTTAGGTATCGTCGATTATGTTACACTTCGCGTCGGATCGTCGAAGAAGTTTCGAACCTCCTCGAGTTCTTGGACCGGAACCTGACGGAAATTTTGAACGGGCGGAATAGCGGCGCTATTCGCAAAATAGCGTGTTATCGTCAGAAGTTTCAAATAAAGTTTCGGATTAATATTTAAAAAGATTCGAAACTTCTCCGACAACCGATACCTGCTGCCATGTAATGAAAAGCCTGTCGGTACACTTATTAGCAGGGTTACCGCGTTTGAGAGGAGATGATCCGGGAAACTTTATGAAAAGATATTTCTGTGCTAAGGAAGCTCAGTTAATAGGAAAATGCATCGTTTTCTTTTTCTGTTTCAACGTTTTATATCCACTCGTTTAAACGATAGCGTTAAGAAATAGTTCTTGCAGAGATGAACACACATACCAGCAAGTGTTTTCTTTTTTCGTTTGGTTCGTAAAATAATGTTACTTTTTCTGTAACAATCATTTCAAACAAATAACATTTACACGGACATTTCACAGTTAAAAGCTCCGTTATATGTTTCTCTCGTCGGACCATTTTTAATACACGTTCTAAAACCAGTGGTAAAAAGATCTCAAGAACAAATATTTTCTTCGATGAAACGTACGTGCGAGTTTCGGCTCGCGGAATTGTTTTCGAAACGAGAGATAGCTATTTATTTCGATGCTTGACAAAAAGTGATTCCACCATAATACCCTGTCGGAGCAAAAACGACTCACTATAAAACATTACCGGGTCGTGCATTCCCCCAAGCTCAACAACAAAAAGATTAAACCTTAACACATTCAATTCCGTTTTACCTTGTGATTAGACTGCAGAAGTAACATCGCTCAAAAACAGAGAAAGTTCCTGGGTAAACTACGTAATATCTGTTTCGAAAGTAAAGTCGTGGGTCACGGCGGAACCGTAATGACAACCGAGGGTTAGAGTAATCCACTGGCGGGAAAGCGGCGTTGCGGATTTATCGCGTTACATCCTAATTCGGTTTTGCGACTCGGTGGTTGGCCAGCGCGAGACCGAACACCGGAGTTATGAAATCGTTCAGCATCGCGGGCCGGATTTCAATTTGGAGTTTTCTCGGAGAAACAAACTGCGCTCGGGTTCCGGGGTGTAGGGTGCAGGGATTCGGGCGGGCAACCCGGTAAGAATTCATGGCTGACGTGCTCGGCCCGGTTGGCCAGGACGTTTTTCAATTTCGTGCGGAAATGTTCGTGCGTGGCGCCGATAAAACAACACGGGAACAAGGAGCGCGCCGGACGACGGGGGCAGGCGCGAGAGCTTGTTATCGGCATCAATTTCGAAATATCGGGAATCTTAGCGTGTTGCAGCTGTGTTCGCCGCTAGGAAAGGAGGTCGACGCCTTCTCCGGTGGAGACAAACGTTTACCTGCCGGCCAGCCGGCCGGTGGCTGCTCTATACCCCTTTCCCCCAGCGGATTTCGTGTGCGCACATGCCGTTATCGTCGACTTTATCGCCTCGGTGCAGAGTTTACCCTGCTAGGCCGACAGTCCAATGCTGCTAATTGTTGGCTACCCTGTGTGCTCCCAGAAATCAGCATGTTGGCGACAGCTTATTTTCAGAGGAATTTACGAGAGGGTCGTACATCTAATATTCGGTTTTATCAATTAACGTATGGGCGGACAGTGGAAGATGAACGAAGGATGAAAAAGAAGAACGAATGGCGTAACTTTGCGAAATGCCACGAACTCGCCGAGTTAATACAACAGTTGCTGGCGGACCCTGTCAGTATGTTTGCACGCCCACGCCCACGCCGCGCGCCGTTGTCTCCTTCGCGAAAGTTGTGACCGGACAATCCGTTACTCGGGCAGAAGACACAATGCAGCGTCGCGAACGAAAATCGTGGCGCGTCATCGGCGTAAAAACCGTCCTTGAAGAGAAAGTCGATTCCGTCCCGACTTGTAACGGCCCATTTCGACCGAGACGAACCGGGCGAACGATTCGCGGTTCTTTCGACAGGCGGGCTTTCATCGAACCATCGAGTCTCCGGGCCAGGCGTCGTTATCGGCGCGGCGGGTTCACGTGCGAGGCGTAGCTGATGAATGGTCCCTCGTCTGCAAAGGCACGGCCGTCACGCGACACGTTATTTATAACATCGAGGCTGGGAAGCTGGTACGTCAGTCGGGACGACTTTTTCCCCTTCCTCCTTCTTCGTTTTTCCTTTTTCGAATGAACGCTCGGCCGTTCGCACCGTCAACCGACGTCGTCGCCGTCTCGCGAGCCAGGCGACGACGACAGCTTCGATGAATTCTGGATTGCTAGGTAGTCTTCCGTCCACCACCCTGTGATTGAAATGGAAATTCAAACTGGCTGGTCTGTCTGCTAATAATCTAGAAGGAACGAACCACAAAATCACGACCAATCAAAAATAAATGAATCTTTGTCGTATCACCGAGTCAGAGATATCGGAATAATACTTTTTCTTTCCCCCAAATTTACAGCTTTGTTAAAATAAAATAATATGGATTCTCAATCTACTGTTATCGTACCCCGTCCATGTACCATATTCCATGTTCATTCTGACAGAGAACATTCGACAGTAGGTGAAACAATTTTGTGCGCGATCCGCACTCCATACATCTTCCCGCAGGAAGAATAATAGAAAAAGTTCCGAACTACCTCGGAGAATATTTGTAAACCGGCGGCAGTGACAGCTATCCCCGAGTGGTTTAAACAGCATCGAATTGTTCCTTCGCAATGATCCTTGGAACACGGAGCCACATTTCTCCTGACCTGTTTTCTTTTTAGTCGCCAGCCCATTTTCAAGACCGTTCGAAAAGCGCAGGGCATTAGGAGTCACCGTGACGGTAAAACACCGCATAAAATCCGCTCGAAAGCTCTGCTTTGAATACCGCACCTCGATCGACAGTGAAATCGTTCCACGAGGAAGCGGCGATCTTTCCAAGTAAGGAATTGTAACGAGGGAAACCGAATGAATTTAGTCAGCCGAACAAGTATCGCTATCGTGTCTGACCATGGCGTACCGTATCTCCTTACGAACGTCGCGCGCGCGTCCTCATTGAATTAATACTGAAAATCCGTGTTCTCGAGAACGAAACTACACTGGAGAAATCTTCCATTTTTTCACGCGAAAATCTACAGCACCACAAAGGAACGCTCAGACGACAATTGCAAGACACTCTGCAGATTAAATATTTGATCAAAGCGAGAGCGAATTTCTCTATTGAAGCTGATGATTGTTTGTTTCGCACCGAGTCGTTGGTTTTATGGGTCCGAACACGATCTAACAAGCCGTTGGTTCAACACAATCTTGTAAGAACACACTTGCCAGTGGCCATCAACAGTAGGGGCAACCCTATTTCGATCAGACCCAATTGAAATACTTCGGAGCACCCCTCGAGTGGAGCTTCATGTGCAGTTCCATCTTCCCCTATGGCGTGTATTGTGTCTGCCGAGGGAGTGGGCACATAATCAGCCGTCTAATGATGGGATAGGGAACTCGCTACGTAGAAGCCGGAGAGACTCGAAATGGACTGGGGGAAAAACCCTTGAGCTACCACGCTGGAATTAGGCAATATACGTGTGAAATAATAGAACGACCTACAACAGTCTTCGCGGTTTACGACTCTCTCCGCTTATTGATTCTGATCTCGTATTGAACTACGGATTTATGGCAACGAACACGGTGGAACTGCGTTAGTTGCAACCTCGTTTGTTGCACGGAATTCTCGTTTGTTGCGTACTCGAGGTTCTGGAACGGGTGGTGGAGGATTGTGGTGTAGGTAGAAACAAACGAGTCAACTGTCTAAAATTGACGACTCCGAATGGGAACAGCCCTCCAAGACTCGTAGCCTACGGATTTCAAATTCCCGAGACTTGTGTAACAATCGTCCTATAAGTTGGGACTTCCGCGCCAACGAGAAGGGGGTTCGGATTTCGAAACTTGCGGGAACCCGTGAATGAATCACACCGACGCAACGCGACGCGACGCGACGCGACGCAGCCTCATTATTCGCGCACTCGATACCGTGGCGAAGTGCGCGCGAACGTGTATTCATTGCGCGAAAAGCAGAAGTTATTACGGGCAGGTGTGACACGTGCACGAAATTTCCTGGCAAATATTTCACAAAGGCGAGGGTTATAAAGTAGATTTCATCAAACTTTCCGAGATAGTTGTTAAGCTCGAGGCACGGGGGTAATACGAGAGTCGCGCGGGCAGGCGAGCGAACGTCATTTGTTTCCCCGGTGTCGTCAAAATATTATACCTTCTTTACATATTTCGCATGCAGGTCCGTCCCCGTGGAGCGCATACGGGGCCGAGGTTCGACCCCCGGCCTCGTCTAATGGTATCTGATCGCACGTGACGCGCGATGAAAATTAAAATTACGACCGGATTTTTCAACCTGTCGCCCATAATGGCCCTTCCCTCTTTTTATTCGTCGTGTTATGGAACCGCTCTCGTCGGCATACATCGGGCCACGATAATTCTTTCTGGAGTGGGTAATTTCGGCTTCGCTTAACTCTGCCCTACTCAGCCTGATAATGGCTTAAAACTGTTAACAGAGAGAGAGCTGCTCGCGTTTTTATTTCGGACTGGGTAATCGCAATCGGTGCCGTTGCCTCTTTTCGTCCTTACGTCACAACCCCGTTGCAACGCTCACCGCGACTTGCTTTCTTGTTCTAGATTTTCATGGAAAATAGAAATGTTCAAAAAATCAGTGGGCAGTGAAACGTCGTCGGAAAGTTTCGAATTCGTATCAACGGCTATGATCGTTCTGCCGTGGCAATTTTAAGCTTTGTGAATTTACGGCGCAACGCATTTAAGGTGGTGCTGAATATAGACGATGCATTTTTCTGCGGACATTAATTTTTCCTGCTCACGCGTGTACTCTGGAGATTTCACGTCTGCTCGGTAAAGATATATTATAACCGCGTATCCCAATAGCGTTTAGAATAGGTATTGCAAGCTATAATAGTAAAGGCGAGAAGAAAAATTACTTCTTATCTGATAGAGATAAGGGAACACCTTAAAATATTTAATGGTTAGAGTATTATTCTGTAATAATACTAAAGCGATAATGTTCTTTTTATTGTTCTTTCTGTTGTTTCTCCCTGCGTAGCTTTTTACTGCTATATTATTCTGTTATTTTCACTGATCCGCGTTCGGCAGAGTCGGTCATTGTTTTAATGTTGAGTAACATTAATCTCGAGGCAGTATAGATATCAAATGCGAGTCGCTGAAATTACTAAATCAACATCTGTAACACGATCAACAATTAATTTCTAAATCCTTCATTCAAACCAAATATTGCACGGGTACTCTGAGGACCCTGCGGAATTATTGTCTGCCATGAAACCGGAATACCTCACCCCTCCCTCACGCTGATTTCGTCGCTATCACATTTTGTGATAATTCCAGTTGAGTGTATTAATTGTATTCCGAAACATTAGAACAGCAATATAGGCAGGCTGCGATAACAAGTAACAGAATGAAATGATACAGCATGCGTATTCGAAAATTACAAATGACTATGTTTCTGAAATGTTAGTGTCAACATTTCATGTTCCCGCAATATCCGCAACAGTTTAGCCAGAAATAACGTTCGTTTGTACACGGTTAAGGGTGTGAAATCAATAAACGTTTCAAATCGATGGTTACTTTTGAGTTGAATTGTTTTCATGTGATTCGATGAATATACGAATATTTTTTACAGTTGATTGCAAATAATATTCGACGTTATTCCATTGCCACGTTTCAGAATTAATTTCCAATTAGTAATCCAAATTCTGCAATTACCGGAATTTTGTAGTGAAACATTTGTGGCAAATGTTCGTAGAGATGGAAGTTTTTCGGAAGCGATTTTTCGAAGTTTCAGTTCAGCTCCACCTTCGGCCAGAAATAAATCCATAAACGGGTGTGCGGCGAATAAGTTCGAAGTGTCAGTTTTTTCTTCGTCCAATCGACCCAAATTCGAGAGCTCGATAGGCTCGCTACCTCGTTATATTGTTACCATTCAGCGCGCCTTCATTTCACCCGTGGAAAACGTTTCGCAGGAGCCTCGAGTCTTGTTCAATATGCCTTCCGCGTCGAGCACATTTTCTTGTCGCCCCTATTGACAGCACGGCTTCCCCACCTGACTCCCCGCCGACACATTTTAATATCCATCGATCTTATGGCGATACAGCTCTCGACGCGACGCGACGCGACGCGAGAAATCACGCAACGAGCACTGCGTACGCTCTGGTCGAATTACGAGGATCGCGTTAGAACTAAGTTACACCCCCTTCTGATACCTGCCGCCTCGTACTCGCGTGTTCGTTTTCACCTGGTTTATCCAACAACAAGCATAAATAGCGTGCTCGACGATCATCGCAACAAATTTACGCGAGCGAAAACAAAAGCGATTGCGGTTACCGTGACCCATTGAGAGCCGACCCTTGGATAAGACAGCTCTTTCGAGCTTCCTTGACATGCTAATTGCGGGGGTCTTGACAGACAGTTGGGAACAAAATGGCGGAAGATGGATAACCGAGCATTTTATGATATACAACTCCCGTGGAACGAAGGAGCGAGCGGTTAGGCTTTGGGAATTCAATCTGTGAACCGTGCTGTCGGGAACGTTGCCGTTAAAAATCTATCATCCTGTGGCTTCGTGCGAATAATTAAACGTACGGTATGTTAAATTAACATTATCATAACCGGTTAGCTAATACAGCAATTTATAATTGCTTCTATAATTTATAATTAATGTTTCCGAGGATTAATTTATAACGGGGCGAGCTAAATTATTGTATAACTCATTATTTGTCTGATTTCGCTTAATTGGATAGATTCGTTTATAATGCGAGTGTTGAGCAATGCGGACGGTGGTGTGGAGGGCGTTCTAAAAGAAAGCACATAAATCTTTGTTCAGGGGTGCAGTCACCGCAGAAGGGGCACGCTCAGTCTCTGGGAAACGTTCCATCTTGCGAAGCGTACCATAAGACTGGCGACCTCTTGGAGGTTTGATATTAAAGTGGATATTGTTACCTTTTTATTTGTTCTTTTATCTAGAGCCGCATTCTGATGGGAAATGGTACTACTGACGCGAGGAGAACGATAGCGGGACTTGTCTCTATCTGTTACCTTGGTACGTTTACGAAACGCGTCATAAATTCCGGCGAAATACAGTTCCGAATTCTACGAACTCCATTTTGTGGATCGAATAAATTTTCGAATTTTCGCAGCCTCGGACGCGCTCCGAATACCGAACGAAAGAAGAAAAATACGTCGAAAGAAATGCTAACGAGCTATCTGGTTGTTGCTTACGTCCGAACTAAAAATCGAAGTACACTTATGTGCAGGAACTCTCGATGTTAAACAGCATTACGCCGGCCATTACCGTAAGTGTAACTCGTAACTAACAACGAAACGCAAATGAGAACTTGTCAAGAAAGGTATTACGGTTTATAATGGTCGGTTTAAACGATGTACAAAGTTGTTTTCCGCGCATGACCGTCGCTCAAAGATCACGCGACGAGAAAAGCTACGAAAATCCGCCTTATATTCTTCAAGATCCCTGTCAGGCGTGTTGCTAAGTCGCGGAAAAAGGAAAAAAAATCGCGAACAAGCGCATGAAAGTTGCACCTGTCCCCGCCTAGCGGACGATAACGAGCAACACCGTAATTACGTAGATTTTGTTATTATTGCGGTATTATCATACACAAAACTGATTAGCATACCGCGTATAAGGAACAGCGAACACGGATATGAGAAAGAAACCACGACGCTTGATTGATTTTCCTGCTGTATATTCGTTAGTTACTTTATTTAAGAGGAACAAAGTAACAGTGTTAAATAAAACGAGCCGAACAACGAGGTCATCTGTTCGTTAACGTTCTATTATTTCCTAAGCTTCATTTTGCATAACCACGCAGTGTGCTCTCTTAGAAAACTAGGTTGAATTTTCATTGTGTATGTTAATCGAAAACGAAACGCACTTTTGGGGCAACCTAATATTTATAGACAGGCTGGCCTTCGAAAATTGTTGTAAAAACGTCGGACAATTGGAAACGCAGGTTCGAGTTTTAGTATAGAAACGAGGGCAGCACTATTATGGTTAGTGTACGCAAGCGTAGTCCCTAGAACAAAAAATGAATTTCCATTTAATTTCCGTTTTTCTAACACTGCATCAGTTATAATTGAATTTGCATACGAGTCAGCAATCTTTTGATTGCAATCTGACCTCCTGCTGATACGCACACACACAATTCTCAATTATTATACGAACATTTCTCTCGAAATATGATCTTCTACAATTTTTCATTCAGTTTCAAAGAAACGGTTTTGAATCGCTTTAAAAAAAAATGAACGTTAGGTAAGTCCACCGAAGAAAGCATCGCACGAATGCGAGCTTACTGTTGGGTTATCGGAGAAGTTTGAAACCTTCTCAACTTCCTCTACCAAAAACTGCAGAAATTCTACTGGCGAAATAACGGGCACTACCTACCAAATGGTGGAAAACCATCCGTGAGTATACAGCTTACGTTGCATTTTCGTTCACGGTTACATTATGTAAAAACCATGAAACATGGTGCTGCCTGATCGACCTTTAAAAAGGCTTCAAAACTATCCAAACTACAAAAATAATTCAGCAAGATTCCCATACTCACTGCCATAAGAATCGGGCAGAAAGTCCTCTAAAATTATTATCTTTCCTACGCTCCAAAATCCTCCATTACAAAACCCCCGTATAGCGTATCGTTCACCGAAGCTAGAGATAACCTGCTAACCGGTACGATAAGGTCTGGTTAACCATCCGACAGCAGTAAAACGATTCAGGTGGGCAAAGGCGGCTGGTTGGAAAGACACTCTGTTACACGGGTTCCTCTATAACCAGCTATCAACGAACAGAAAACCGCGACGACGCGTCGGGCTGATCTCGTGGTGCTACCCGTTTGATTTCTCGCGGCGTTGTCCGATCGGTTGGATCGGTTCAGAACGCGTCGGAGCGATCACGCGACTGAATCTCGATTCTCCCGTTGCAAAGGGTATATCGTAGATCCCATAGCTCGATTCGGTACTCCTTGCACGGGCTGCCACACTTTCTGCCCGTGACACACAGTGCCGTACGTCGCGGCGAACGCGGGCTACCCCGAGGACTATACACGAAGCCCCGGTCCGTCTGCGTGTTGGCGAGCCCTGTGCCGTAGGTGTGATCGTGGGTGCGCCTCGGTGTCGGTGTGTCGGGAGGACCTTACGTGTGCGCGGACCCTGTTCGTGGACCCTCTGCGCGTTTCCACCATCAGCAGGAGGTGGATCGGAAGCGCGCATGCTCCCACGGCCGAGAATCTCCCCAGTCAGGGTAAATCTGCCACCGAATCAAGACGTGGTGCGTGTCGCGGTCGTCCTATGTAACGATGTCGCGGGCACAGTCGCGAAATTTCCGTTGAAAAAAAAAACCCCCCGCCGGAAAGAGCCGCGGACGACACTCGGATGAGACTCGGATGGGAGAGAAGAGGAGCCGAGCGCCGATCCTCGGAACGTTCTCCCCCAGGCCTGGACCCCAGGGTGAACAGTGCGAACGGTTGCTCGGTGTGCGCGTAGAACAAGTTCCAGTGTGGTGGATCGCAGGGTTCGAGGTTCCAGCGAAGAGGGGATTGTTCCGAGACGCGCACGTGAGATCATGCCTGTAAAAACGACCGCCGCGGGCTGACGTCGGGCTGACCGAGGCTGGCTGCTTGATCCGTCTCCGCGGAAACGTTCCAACGATCTGTTGACACCGAGAACGCTGACTAAGTCTCGACAGAGAGGCGGACGAGAGACCCGAAGAGATCCCTCTTCCAGCCCGTGGATAGCGGACCTTGATCCCGTTTCGAAGTCGCTCGAATCCTCTCCAGATTTTCAGGACTGTATCTCCGCGCGGTTGCCTCCAAGTAGTCACGGTTTCTGCAAGGACGTTCGTGCTTCTAGTGGTCTCTGTGGGGATCCATAGATCGCGACGAGTGGCGCCGGGAAGCAAACGACCAGCGGCGGATCGAGACTCCTCCTCCTCCTCGGGGTACCGATCGAAGAGTTCAACGAATCCGGTTCAAACGATCCGACGGTCGCGACAATGTAAACTCGACTTGGACCCGCGATACAGGCAACAGATACGCGGCGACGTTTCCGACGCTCGCCGTTCGAGAAGCGGCTGGTACCCCCGGTACAGTTGCCGAACTCTGCGATAGATCCGCGAGTGTGTGCGTCTTCTCTGCGTGTGGATTACGGCTGGCGGCACACGACCGAGCTCCAATGAATGACCCGCTAGAGGTGATCAAAGGTTCGATTGATGCTCGGCCGAGCCTCGGGACTTCGGTGAACAGTGTTTTCCGGCCTGGCGCGATGGCAACGTGCTCGAGATAAGGATTCACCGAGCGTTGTGCTTGCTCTGGTACATGTCAGTGTGTGGACGGTGCGTCGTCATCCAGTGAAGAGGATGTGAATCGCTTCGGTACCAAAGTGAACGCGCCATCAAACAATTGCGGACATGGCTTTGAGGTGGCAGGCGAGGCTCTCCATTGCTGCCATACTCTTCATGTGCACCGAAGGTAATTATACGAGCGAGCGTTTTCACGATTTACCGCGTGCCAACGGGCAGGGGTACGTACGGGCTACCATGTGGAAAAGGTACGCTTGGAAAGCCTGATCGAAGCTTACCGAAATCTCCGCTGAGGAAGCTGGTAAAGGTTTCTTGAAGTCTTGTCATTTTGATTGGGCAACACCTTCCGATCAATTTTAGTACTCGCTAGTGCAAAGAAATTGTAAAACACTTGGCAATGACGAAACAAATTAATTTTCCTTGCGTGACGCAGAAACTCGGTTTCGTCGCATACGTATGACGCTGTCAGCGAACGTGTTAATCAATTGCTGTTTAATTTAAGGGTTTCGGGGGTACGTTGTACGGAATTTGTTCACACAACCTAATTATTCAACCAAGCTCGTGCCAACAGGAAGAAATTCATCAACGAAATAAGGCCACTGCGTAGTATGAGAACGGAATCAGAGCGATGAATGACGAGTGGGATTGTACGCGATTTTTTACAGGACTAAGAATACTTTCCTCGGAAAACTAGATTAGATTGTTTGCAACTTTGGATGTATAATCCCGATCTGATCGGTGAGAGAGGGAAAATATTATTCTCGACTTATTCAAATTATCAGAAGAGCAAAAAGCACTTTCGTTTAACTTCTGTTTCTTACAATGGACAATACGTATTTTGCATAAAGATCCGCAGTCTAGTTATAATAATTAGCGAGGCTCGACCGGTGTAGATGTCGGCGATTCACACGGACTGGCGACAGCAAACGAATTCACGAAAACAACGAAGCGTTCGAGGGAAAGTCCATGGCATTGGTCGCACGCGGAATGGCCGGCTCTGCGCTGGGTGAACGTCTCGAGTCTTGAACTCAAGGTGTACCGTCAAGCAGAGGGAATGACCGATTAGGTTGGCGGTCGCACCGAGTCTGGCCCCGAATCCTCGGTTGACGCGACAGACGGGCCCCGCTCGGAGTTATTCGATCGAAAACGTAGCAGCTATCGAGCGGCAAAATGGTACAGCTAATGGAATTACCGGCGTGCATGCGTGCGTGCGACGCGAATTTATCGTATGCATTATTCATAAGTCGGTCGCCTGTGGCCCCTACCTCGGGAATGATACACGGGTGTGCGGGCGGAGGCGATTGATGCAGAGAAAGAGAGAAAGAGAGAAAGAGAGCGAGAGAGCGGCAGGAGAGAGGAAATGGTTTTTCTTTCCGCCGTGAAAATCGACACGGTGCTAGTCCGCTACACGAAGGCCTGTTACCTGTTAACTGTTTTCAATGATATCAGGTTGCGTGTCCTATCGTTTTACCTCCGACTGTCCAAATTTCTCCGTGCCGTCTTCTTGTGGGCATTTCGAGACATTTCGTCCGTCGAAGCGGTTAGTACCGACGTCGTAAACTAATTACCGAGCTCTCGCGCGTTAGAACGCCGCGAAAATGAAACGCGCCCGCCCGTCTCCGACGCCGATGCTTGTCGTCGTCGTCGTCCTCGTCGTCGTCGTCGTCGTCGGGGGACGATGCTACGTACACCGCGACTTTACACCTCGTTTACGCCATTGTCGTTCTGGGCGAACAACTTTGGCAATTTCGTTCGACACTACACACGCCGGGGGCCGACTTTGTTCGCGGCCTCCAAGTTTGCTCCGGTAAATTAAACGCTTGTCTCGGGACCGCGCGGAACTTCCGCCGGATCCGAAGATCGCAGATACTTGTTCACCGACCGGGGAAAACTCGATCGTTTCGGCCAGCGTTAATCTATCGGCCGATACCGTTCGTTTCTCGCAGCGACGCGCCGGATATTTCAACTCGCGAATGAACGCGGGTTCACTGTGTCGGGTGTTTGCAATCTTCTGGTGCAGTTGGAAAGGGGATGACAATTTGTTCCAGCAAGAAGTTCTTCGTTTTCGTGAAACAGCGGCTTTCTAGAAGTCCGAGACGACGATGAAAAATATCGAAAAGTCTGAATCACCGATAAATCAAGATAACGCCAGTGACATCGTCAGTCATCGTCCCTGAATATTTAACGAGTAATCTTCGCGGAAACCCGAGCGCGTGAAGCGCCAGTATAACTATTGCAGGGTAATTAGAAATGATCGAACGATCCCAATGAATTTTAGCGTAATTGAGGCTCAGCCATGAACATTTCGCACGAGTTCCAAGGAGCCTCGATGAAGCGAGAAAACTGCGAAGTTATTTGTAACGCGTCGGCTTTTAATGTGTCCAAAATGGTGGGAATTAAGCCGCGCACATAGTCCAGGTATGGAACGACTCCTCGGAGAATACCAAGTTTTCTCGAACGTACTCGAGTTTGCCCGCTTCTCCCGTTCCGCTATGTCGGACGATTCCTACCGTTCCAGAGTACTATCGTCGCGTCGTCGCTCTGTCTTTTCAGCGCGGAACCGATTTTTCTAATCGGTCTCTAAAGGGGTGATTATCGCGGTGCGTTTATTCAAAGGATACGCGCTCGAACGTTGAAAGTAATGACCTCTGTTGCGGCTGCCACCGAAACTGCGACCCACTGACACAATTGCTATTTTTATCGGCGAAAATTACTCGGACCGATCGCGACGACTCTTCCGTTTGATTAATCCCGCCGTTTTATGGAGGACGGATCGTCAGAACCGGCGGCGATTAGGCCGTTCCCGCGGCGCCATTAAATTCAAAACCCGTCGGATACGGGTCAAACGGCCGACCCGACTTACAATTAATTACGAAATATTATTTCACCGGGGGCTCGCGTGTTAATTACGGCCGCTTGTCTCATTTACATTCGCAGGCGGCCGAGCTCGGCCCGCGAACCTGCCAGCGATACCCGACGGACGTCATCGGGGTCACTTCGTTGAATCGTAGACACCGCGATATTATGTTGCCACGACGACACGCCGGTTAAATTTATGCTAATGGCCGTTGTAAAATCCGCGCGTTTTATGCATGTCGTTGCATCCGCAAGCGCCACGCTAACCGATTCGAAACATTCCCGGTGGACACCTACGGGGATCGCGATAGTATCGAGCCAACTTTCGGACCGTTTTTGAACTTGGTTCGACATACGATCATTCGTGACAGAATTCGAACAGCAAAACGAACGTTTTGCAAAAAGACGACGACGCGCAAAACTATATCCGTGAATTGGTCGGAAGCGTCCAATTTCCCCCGTGTCCGGAGAACAGGCTGGTGTCTTTTTTCAATTCGGATGGAAATTACAGTCGGCGCAATTCTCAAATTTCCCCGGCGCTTGGTAGCAACATACAAGTGCAAATTGGAAGGTTCGACCAGTAGGATTCGTTGATAGTTTCGTGTTACCGAAACGATTGAAATTCTGCCAACGACCGGCTGTGGGCATTTGCGGGATCGTTAATGCCGCGATTATTCATCCTTAACGATCGCGGGAAAATTTAAATATTCGCTCGATACGAGGATTCGCCACTTTTTCCTGCCCATGCCACCCGAGCGGTAAGGTTAACCCTTGGCGCGCCAAAACAAGTTTCATGAAAAAAAATAATCAATAACGAACAAGTTCTGTTATCGGATTAGTATTGTCTCACCGACACGAACCTAGGCAAATGTTTGCCCAAATGTCGTACACATGTCGCACATGTCGAGACGTTGTTGTACAAACAAATTTAACCCTTTGCGGTCGAGAATTGTAAAGGGTTTTCCAATAAGAGCCACCGAATGTTTTTAGGATGTGTTTGTCGTGTGGTAACATATTTCCGATATTGGTAGCGACATGTGTCATCTGTAGGTCATGACAATTTCAGTCATGGAAGCAGAACAGACAGCAGAACATTTCATTATTTCGATTTTTTTTTTTTTGTACACCAAGAATCCGCAAAGCAACCACCGAGAAGCTGAAAATGTCAAAATTATTTCTTTCGGTGTGGCGATTTTCAGCGTCGGTTTGGAGTCGTTATTCGAGTGCCAAGGGTTGAAACCGACTAATGTTGTTTGCGTGAGAACCGTGGAGTTTCGTAGGGTGACCTCCTCGCTGTTTCTTTCCGTCCGTGAGCCACTGCCATCCCCGAGCGAGCGCGGAACTTTTGGGAATCTTATCTTATTGCCTCGCTTCGTCGCCGCCGAGTTTCGTAGGTTTCGGTGCACGCTATCGAACTCGGCCGACGGAGGCGGAACCACCGTGATTCCTTTATCTGGATGATAAATTGGACTATCCCTTTCCCGTCCCTCGGATTCCCAGGATGGGAGGAGAAGGACGATCGCGGCTTTCCTCTCGCATCAGATCGAACTGTTATAATTCCCTCCGTTATGTAGTTAGTTTGCTCGACGCTCTACAAGATTGTAAAGCAAATGCGATTAACCGGTTAGTCTTTGCAGGCACGTGTTAACTAGAAGAGGATTAATCGGTAGACGATGCGTTCGTTGCTAGTTCCGATGTGCACCCGGGCTTGCTTGCCCTCTATGTACGCTAACAAATGGCTGTGCCTCGGGTACGTAACTTCAAGTTGCGTTCACAACTTCGGTTGCCGCGAAAAGCTTGACATTCTTAATCCTTTTCAAGGAATACTTAAAGAGAATGTAAGAAAATGGATTTTTTCAAAGTTGAAGACCAGAACGCTCACTTCAACCGTGTACGACAGGAGTTTTCGCAGCCGTAGATCTGCCATCGCATAAAATATTCCTTGTCTGACCTGGCCGTTCCGAAAGACCCAGTTCTTTCTGTAATCGCGGCGATACGGTCGCGAGTCCTGACAACTAACAGAGGCAATGATAAAAGTGCGCATTCTTTCGCCAGCGTAATTCCCGTTCAAAATAACGGTCCGCTCGTTTCGCCGGGGGGACTCCGAGCGCGCATTGTCCACGGAGGAGGTAAATCTACGGTGAGGAATGATTTTCATTCGTCCGCTTGAGCGTGGAGCTAAGAGGGGAAAAAAGGTCATTACGGGGATTAGCGAAATGGAAACGGGCCGGGGCTTCGTTTCACTTTCCCGACTCGTCGGGACAAAAACGTCGAAACCCGTTACCACCGGTATCATCCTCCTCCTTCCCCCGCCGAATTGTATTATTTTGTCTCCCCCTTTCCCCCGCGGACCATGAGGTTTCCCGTTTCTTTCGTCGAGAACGACGCTCGCTATCGGACAACAAAATCGACTGTGAGAAAAAAAAACGCGGAGAAGCGAGGAGGAGACAGCCGCGAAATGGTAATCACCTGAACGGAATAAAACGATCCCGTTCCGGTCGTAACGAGCGCGGTAACTCGCGCGCCGCACAGCGACTTAATTATGTCGTAAGTCCATTGCGAGAGGAAAGTTCGGGGACGAAAAACGTGCGCCGCGACTCGGCGACTCGGCGACTCGGCACGGCTCGGCTCGGCGCGGCTCGGCTCGGCGGGGCGCCGGAAACTTTCTCGTCGCGAGTCCGGCCCCATTATCGTCGTTAATTTCCTACTTGTCGTCGGCTCGTCGGGAAATTTCACGTGTTCGACAGCCGGATCCCTTGCGACTATATTATTTTAAAATAAACTTTAGATGGCGGCGAGCGCGCCCGCTCCAGCTGCTCCCCGTCGATCCCGGAAAGTTCGCCGGGGCAGAAACTGGGTTTCCCGCAGAACCGCTTTATCCCGCCCCCTGCGCCCTCTCTCTCTCTCTCTCTCTCTCTCTCTCTCTCTCTCTCTCTCTGTCTCACCCTCTCACCTTGCTCTCCTCTCCCGAAACGAAACCCGGAAAGTATGACGAACCTTGAAATAACTTTTAGCAATAATAAAACGACGCTTCCCTAGCCGGAGAGAGTTTGTCCCGAGTTGCAGCACTCCGTAGCCTCGGGCGCGGCTCGTTATCGGGCCGGATCTCTCCTTTCGGTCCTCTCCCGTCTTACAGCCCGGAGCTAGCGGGACAGGCGAATGAGAATAAAGTGCCCGGTAATTATTTTCACGCCCCGCGAGTTTCCCGAGATGCCGTTTATCGTTTTCGACCTCCGGGCAACGGCCGGGCTTTCGATACCCGGGAGCACTGCTCTTCCCGACGCGGGAACGCGCGCTGGTCCCGCGCTACGTGCACCAGGCCCGAGAGAACCAACCATAATTTCACAGAAATCGTGTCGAGACTTTTGCAATGAATTACGTAGCAATTGGAATAGAAACGCTATACTGAATTTGTTTTCTCCGGATCCCAAACTTTGGAAATTGAAAACTATGTCTCGTTGGCGTGCAACACATCGAACATTTAAAAGCTTGCAGCGTGCACAGGCGGCTGGAGATGCAAGCCCATTCGAGGCCGAGGCGGCAAATCACTTGGAACTCCAGCATCATGACCCGTGCGCGCGTGGTACAGCCACGCGGGATCCACGAGGCCTGTTACTTGAAAACCCTCGTCGAGAGTAGGAAACATTAAGTTCCGGCGTGTTTTAATTACGAGCCTAAGCGCGAGTACCCTCGACCCGTTTACACGCGGAAGAGAGAGAGAGAGAGCCTGCGCCAGAGCCTCGTGCCTGCATTTCCGTGTCACGTGACGAGTAACGATAAACTCTCCAAATCATGGCCGTGCCATTATTTCGTGACGAGGCCCACTTGTCCCATAATGGATACGGAAGTGTCGTCGGCGCATTTTCACGGCAGACACGGGAGGATCGACCTTTGCCGACTGGATTTACGCGAGATGGAGAGCGACGGATGAAAAGAAAAAGAGGGAGAGAGAGGGAGAGGCTGGAAAGGGAAAGAGAGAGAGAGAGAGAAAAATAGAGGAGCTGACACGGTCGGTCGACGGTGGAAGGGGGTAAATAGGGTGTACGCGCGGGAAAGAAAGATGGAGGTAGGTTTCGAGCCTTAATTAATTGCTATTATCTCCTGCTACTACCCTCGGCAGCCTCTCCCCTTTTGCTCCCTTTTGACCCCAGCTGCCGTGTCTTCGGCTCCTTTGCTTTTCTTTTTGCCGTCGAGCCGAGGAAAGAGGGACTCGACGCCGCGCCGCGCCGCGCCGCGCCGGTCAACTCGCTTCGAAGAAACGGAGCAATGAAATCTGATCCGTGATCGTTAACTGGTCTAATAGGGGTCGATACGGTGCAGCTTATGCGCCGATAAATTGCAAGGACGTGCTGCATCCGCATCCTCTCCCTCCCCGAAATCGGTCTCTCTCACTCTGACGCGTTCGGTTCTGCCAGCACAGAGCCCCAACGATACGGCGATTTATCGTTCGCAGGGATTTTTCACACGACGCATATTAGCCTCCTCGCTGGCCGTGATTACGATCCGAGCCATTCATTACCACGGCACCCCCATTAGCCCCGTTATTGTCCGCGTATTTTCAATAATGACTCACTCCGATGGAATTCGACGCGGCGCGCCGCCGTGTTCGACGAATCCCGACCTCGGTGACCGGGTCGATTTTTTTTTTGTCCGGGAACTCGGCCGACAGTTATCGAACTGCTATGCCCCGACGAGTATTGCACGTCGCTTGTTAACAAATCAATCGACGGCGTTCAATTTCCGCCGGCGAGAACAAATGTCTCTCTTCCTCTCCGCTCCGTCGCATCGCGCCAGTCCCGTAATTCTGTCATTAGTCTGAGCGGAAGAATTGTAACGACGATTCGCTCGAAATGATCGATAACGCCGTGCTTTTTTAAATCAGTCGTGGCCCATGCCGACCCGGCCCGGCCTGGCTCGGCCCGACTTGTTTATTCGTTGTCGCTATAATTGCCCCGGCGAGCGGAACTTTCGGCCGCGCAACGAGACAAATATCGCGGCTAGAACGCCGCGCGCGCGCGCGCCGACACAATTGTTCGGCCAAATAAATTACAAAAGCCGGGCCGGCTCGTTGTTATTCAAATGTTCCAGTTGATTTTTCGCTTTTCACCCCTGCGAAACCGACGGATTTAATTTACCTTTCCTGCGAACTATTCGGGCTTTTATTATTGTGTAAATGTAATCCGAAAACGGTCTCGCGCTTGCGTTCGCGCAATGTTTTGTTTGGACTATTTGAAAGTGACATAAATCGCATAGATATCAATTTACTGTCTTTCTTGGACCCGGACCACCGTGCCGCAGTTCTCCGACGGTTCGCAAAATTGAAATGAGGTTAGCGTTTATCTGAAATTTCTCGGGTGCGCGCTTTCGTTCAGCGGGACAGTCGTTTAGTGGGAGCGTAGCTCGTTGACTTTCATTGAACGCATAACCGTTTTAGAGACGCGAGCGGCCCAGTTATGATAACTCCGACTAACGCTATCCCGGCTACACGCATCCACCATCTCGCGGATTCTTCGCTTTTTCTCCGCGGAGATGCTTTCCTTTGTGCGTGCATGCCCCGGTCGTAATTAGCATAAATTGTTAGCGAGGAGAAAATCCTTCCCGATCTCCTGCGGTGTGAAACCCTAGCTACCGCGGCACGTACCTGAACCCCATGGGTTTAGAAAAATTGCCGGAACCTCGGCCCGAAGACGTGCGAACTGGGAGTTTAATGGGGTGGAATTGTTTCACTTAGATTTAATAGGTGCTTTCGGAACGCTATTTTGCAAATAATTTCATTCCGAGGGGATCGTGGCGGCACTTTATTATGTTGCAGCGTAGTTTCCCAAACCTCGTATGTTCCTCGAATAAAAGTTCATTTTCTCGTTACCATTGTCAGTTACTTTCCCCATTTACTCCTGTCTATTACTCTGTGCTGGAATCAATTCTTGGAACAGAAACACCTGGGATCGCAAACTTTGAAAATTTGAGGGAGCATCGCCGCATAGCGTTTCTTTGAGCCAGGAAATCCAGGCCGAAACGAATTTGAACGAAACCATTATCGCGGGTCTAACGAGCGCGCGGTCGGTCGGAGGCTCGATCGTATCGCGGCCTCGTTTAAAAATTGAAACAAGCGAGCGGAAGTTATCGCGGCGGCGCGTATATCAATATTCCCGTCGTTTTGCTTGCGTCTTGTTCCCATCCACAAATCATCCGTGGGGCGGCGGAGCTTGAAAGTTATGCGGGCAGGCCACGTACGCGTACGCGCCGGCTATTTATTTCCCGCAATCTGCGAGTCGACGCGAAAAAATATCGCACAGTTTCGTCCAGCTCGGAGACAAATCTCTGACGCGGTCACGCGACCGCCCCCGCGCGATTAAATTACATTGCCTATTTGAAAGATAAGGAGCCAGCCGCTTTATCGAACTTATTTATCGAACCGCGCCGGGGGCTTTAGCCGCTCGAGACTCGAAACTCGATTCTGCTTTCTACCGCGCGCTCCGCTGCCGTCCATTTAATTCTCTGATTTACACTAAATACGCACGTGAGCCCCGGATAGTTAACTGCCGCTCTGAAAAGAACAGCTTGTATTCATTTCTCTTTATCTTTCTCTTTCTCGCCGCGCCAGCTCGTTCCCGATTAGCTCCGCGAATTCCTTTATTACTCGGATTAATTCGCCACTTCCTGGGAAAATTTCTCGCCGGGAAGTCGGACAGACCTTATTCGAGTCCGCGTAACTGTAGTGGCGAGGGGCGAGAGGGGAGCAGAGATTAATCGACCTCCGACTTTTTCTTCGCGACCCTATAACAATGTAGTTTCGGCCGGTTTCATTCAGCTCCGCGTCATGTACTTCGCGTGTACCGCCATGGATCAGATTTTACGTCGACTGCAAATGAGCTCTGCATGCTGAGCTCATTGCTATCACTCGATCTTCCGCGAAATGGTAATACACTGTTACAGATAGCGCCAGTCGTCGGATTTACCGGCGCCCGTTGGGCACGAACGTTGTCGATGAATTGTTACGTTTTATTTCACGCGCCTCCGCCGCCATTGTTCATTTCCTGAACAATCTGGGTGCAAGTGACGATAAAATACTTACCAACGTTCAAGTGAAAATCAACGTTCTTTTCGCCATGTTCAGTTATTCGGTTCTCGTTCAGTTATTTATTTACACGGGATCCAGCGCGGCCGTGTTAAACAAGTACACGGGATTACTGGCAGAGAGGATTCGAGCACTTAACGGTGTCCAGAAACAGCCAACGTGTGGGTATTCGCCCGAGGATCGCAGGAGGGTTAACTCAATTTAGCATTACCCGGAAGACCCAAGGTGCGAGTGCTCGAAATAAGATCATAACTCTCAGGTAAATGATCTTTCAACGCTCGGCCAGAGGTCGTTCTCCCGGAGGTCCAGAGTGATCTAAATATTCAGATCACCGACCGAAGCCGGAAACTTCTCTCCTCCTCGGTCTCTCCCTCTCTCCCTCTCTCTCTCTCTCTCTCTCTCTCTCTCTCTCTCTCTCTCTCTCTCTCTCTCTCTTTCACTCACTCCATTCCCCTCCGCAGGGTCTTTCTGTTTAGAAATTGCGGCGAGATACATAGGGGTAGGAACACGGTGGCACAGCCCGGAGTCCCTTAAATACCTTAATCTGAAACGCCAATGCGATCCTCGTGCAAATCCCCTGGGCCAAGGTGCGGCAATAACGTCGTCGGATCGGGGATTCCACTTGAAAGTAATTCCGACCTCTGACACGCGCTGCCGGGGAGCCAGACACCGCGAAGATTATTCCAGGATCGCTGTCGAAGGCGGGGAAAGAATGTGTCTGCGCGCGGCTGACTGAATTAATTATCGTAACCGCTGATCGTTCTTTTAGCTGCTCGCGAAAATCACCAGGTCGTTTTCCTGCAATTTTCAGGATAAATTCGACGAGCGATACAAAGTTCGAGGAGACGCTGATTAGAATCGGAAAACGGCCGGATGGCTGGCGCATTTCTCTCAACTACATAGAACTCGCTGTCGCGGTGGCAGCAAAAGTTTAAACAGCAGGCGCAAGACACAAGAACGGAACACGGTGGGCGGTTAACCAACACACGAGACTCGTCTGCTCGTCGGTGTACTCTCGAGCAAGATGCGCCCGAATCTGAGACGGAATCGCGCCAAGTTAATTCAGCAAACTTAAGATTCGAGCAAATAGATCCACGTTCGCGTCGATCGGGTGCACGTTCTCGACCGCCGTTGCAACATGGAGCAACCGCGACGCAAAGAAACTCCCGTATCGGCGAGAACGTACCGGCAACGACCGTCTTCGTGTTCCGTACCGTCTCTATCGGCGTCGCACTTCATGATACTGCCATAACCGCAGCCGTTGCAATATCTATCCGCGCTCCGCGTCGACAGTTCCCCGGGGCGCGGCTTTCTTTTCGGCTAACGACCGGATCCGGCTTCCTGCGAATTCCCAGACATCCCGCGAAATTGAATGGAATATTCTACCGCCCCACGTTCGTTCAAGTAGTCGTCGTTAACGTAATTTCGCATTCGCGGATTTTATTTAGAGATTGGCTGCAGATGGAAAAAGGAAAGTCGGGGCGAATGGGAAGACCATTTTTCCTGCTAGTTTACTCCTTTGCGAATTCCACGGCGCACAGTACAAACACGATTCTCTAAATGAAAGTTGGTTCTTTCGAATATTCAAAAGTAATGTTCAAAAAGGGAAACTTGAATTGCACGAAAAATCCCATTTTCTGGTTAGTTTGCTCGTTTAAAAACGTAATGGCACACCTAAATTTATGCAAGAAATGTGTGATTAAACCGCGCCCCTTTGCTTTGAAAAGTAATGGTAAAACATTGACAGAAGCATTCTTTGTCAAAAAAATGAATAAAAACGTCCGAAAGAGTAGTGAAAAAGAATTGATTAAAGAGCGTAAGAAACATCTAATTAAGTCCCGTATCTCGTCGTCTGCTTTTTGCAAAGTAAACAGAAAAAAGAAAAAATGTTTGCATTGTCGGGCAGAAATTGCAAAAAGGTGACGGGTCCGAGCGAGCATTTTCGCATAGTTTTTCTCGGCGTTTAGCCCCGTCAGTTGCAAAACACAAAACGTGTCGCGGCGATGTAGGAAATTTACAAGTAAGATGTGACACAGATTGGCCGGTTGACTCTATCAAGTCCGTTGTCCGGCCAAGCGCTGATAACATCCCTTCCCCCGAGTCCCGTGTGATGAATAGGGGAATTTCTTCTCCGTCGGTGTCCTCTCCAGCATCCCAGCTCGACTTTTTCCTCTAATTAAACTGCTCGAATGCCCAGCCAGCCCTGCGAAAGAGGGCACGCGTCTTTTGTCCAATGTTTGCGACACAATAAAATACAATTGCGTCGGGACACTGGAAAAATGGAACGCTTGGAAACCCCGCACAACCCAAATACCGCCGAGCGACAATTAGCGTCTGTTTAAATTAACATTTTATCCGGCGATCACGAGTTAATGCGTTATACGTGTACGCCATCGCGCGTCAACGATTTCTCTTATACCTTCTTCTAAATCATATCCGCGTGAAAATCATGCAGCTCGGAATGCGACACAGAATATCGTCGAGCATATTCACATCTAACCACATGGAAACAGAGATTATTTTGCGTTCCTGTTTCGTTGATAGCGTTAAAACAATGCCAATCAATAGCGGAATAGTAATAGGATCACAGAGAAATCCCCAAAGCATTGTCACAAAGACAAAGCGTCTCTGTTACGTCAGTTTCTATTGGCCCTCCGCGGTTTTAATTCTAAAATTACCGTGTACGCGTTGAAATAATGCTCGACACTGATCACTGCAATCGCGGAACTTCATCATAAAAGGAAGAAGCTAATACCCTCGAGGAATACGTGCTCTATCTCACCTGACCGAGAACGGATGGGGTGTAATTTTTCGCACGGTTGCTCGCGCATAAGTCATTGAAAATTGTCATCGGAATTTATCACGGTAGGCCGCCGGAGTAATTTTATTTCCGCAGGGATTCGTCGTTACTTTCCATTATCCACGATTTACTGGCGATAAGGAATGCTAACCGCGTTCAATCATCCCGCAATTACGACGACCGTTCTGCGACGCTGGCGTCCCGACGCCGTTCTCTCCGATTCCGAACTCCTTTTTTTTCTCATGCCAAGTGTAACACGAAAAGTTCAAAACGCACATTTCTATAAAAATTCGCAACCTATTCCAAATTTGATATCGTTCGAATTGCGTATTAAGAACACGGAACAGGATCACTTTGCTCATTATAAATATTATTTCTCGGATCTCCCTCGCCGATACACGTATCCGCTCTTGTATTCGCCGAACCGAGTTCCCTGCTTAGATATTCGAAGCGGATCACAAACACCAGCCATTTGAATAAACGAATATCTATTCAGACTGTGCCGCCCGCGGTGAGATTCTTCGATACCCCGAAAGGAGGATTCCCGAAAACGTTCGAAAACAATTTCACGAGATCAGCAAGCCCCTTTTGCCAGTCGCCGATAATCCGACCAGTTATCCTCCCTTGAATCCATGATCGCGAGAGGTGGGATTTTGGTTTTCAAGGCTGTTTCCTATACGAATTTTGTAGGAATTTTTTTCTGAGATAATGTTAGACCTTTTGCGTTGAAAGTTACGTTATCAAGAAATTACAATTTATTCCTACTTAAACACGGACACGATGGCTCTTCTATGTAAAAGCTGCGTACAATTTACGTGGGTCTTAACAGGATTCTATAAGTTACCTCGCTCGGGTAGGCCAGAACATTATATAGCTATCACATGTCTATAAATATTGATGAACTTCTAAAGTAAGGTCAGCTTACCACGAGTCTTCAGAGATAAATGGAAATGCGGTGGGTAAATTGTGCGTGCCTTGAGGAGAGTCTGCGTTCTTTGTCGTGACCCCGATTTTATCAAATGGGATTCTGCGGCCACGTTGCTTCTCCAGACAGTCATTTAAGATGTCGACTTACGTTGTTGAAATCTATAGTTTATGTTTCGAAGCACCGGTTTCAAAATTGTTGCGGAAGGCGAATTGCAGCAGGTAAAGATCGACGAAGAATTTAATTGCGCTCGGAACGCCGCGCGCTTTCCGCGTTTCGCAAGATGATCAAATGGCAGGGTTTAAAGGTCGAGACGCGAGATCCGCCGTCTATCGGACAAGGCTGTGGCAAGGTTGGGCGACGCAATATGTTGCCGAGGTGGTTGCCGGGAAGTCGATACAAGCGAACCAAGAGTAGACAGACGGTGGAGTTCCGGAGGAACCAAAGAGCACTCGCCGGAATGCGGGGAAAAGCTCGTTATAAGCTCTCGGGGCTTAGTCGCAGCTACAGAATTAATTAAACCGTGCCCCGTGGTAAAGCCCATAAAATATCTGGAGGTGTCACCCTACTAGGCGCGCGACGGATTTATTATATTGCTATTCTCCTGATCGCTAGCCCTGTTTAAATAACGCAGTCGCCGCGGCGGTAATGGCGCTCAGGCAGAGAAAAGCAATTAACGGCGCGAACTTCTTGCTGCTTATAATCCCCGGCTCCTTGTACGGAGTTTCTACAGTCGAGCAGACGCAAATTAAGACTCCCGTCTTTGCGGGATGCGTATGGATCTGTACAGCAGATCTTTTGTCCTTACACTTGCTTTTTTGATTAACCTGTCATTTGATTTTGAACGAATAGACATTGATTTTTCCGCGAGAACGCCGAGAATTACTTGCTACGGGCAATAATTCCCCGTGCGATTTCGCGACAGCCATTCCTCTTATCCGCGTAGCAGGATAACGTTTTCTCGACGCTTGCAGCGCGATTGAAAAAGTAGCTAGCGCGGCGGTGCACGCCGGGAAATTACCATAGTTGTAACATCGAGCGGAGGAGTGGGGGTCATGTATATTTATAACGGTCTCGCGACTGCATACGCATATCCAGGGGACACGAGTGTATCGGAGTTTCTTTCATGCCGGTGATGGATTACGAGAAAAACAACGGAGGACGATACACACGGATAGGCCCCCACGGCGCAGCGCGACACAGCGCGACGCGTCGTCGTCGTAGTCGTCGAGGGCTTTCCCATGGCGCTCGGAGCAGCTCTCAGCTTCGCCATTCTCTACCTAATTCACTCTTAAGCCGAAGTGTAATGAGCTCTGATCTAATCTAATTCCGTCCAATCTCCTTCTGGCTATAGTTACGGCCCCGCGGCTATTATGGTTCTCCTGCGGAGAGAGCAGTGAGCTATAGGCACTTTGTATGCGCTTTCCTATTGAGAACGGTCCGGCCTCTATTCTTGCCGTCCGCGTCCTCCAACAACTTATTTAACTAGATACGCTTAAGGGTCCTCTTTACCTTCACCCGTTCTTTCAAGAATTCTTCTTCCTCCCTCTTGCACGGTAACCCGGGAACCGAGAGATCAACGACGCGACACTATCTGCCTAGGGAGACATCAAAGGAGAAGCACGCTTTTATGCGAACCCGTCGCGTGTAATTGGCTATTCACGGTGTAACACGGTAAATTCGTTCGCCGTTTAATAAAGGAGAGGCGCCACGGTTACTTTTCCGCGATGATTAATGCCGCGCGTATCGCCTCTGAATTTTTAGTCGACCTCTATTGGCCGAGCCAACACCCGCGACCGCGGTGCTCGATACAGAGAACGGCCCCGGCCATAACGATTACCATGCAAATAGCGAAATAAAGGAACATTAATATTCGCCGGCTGTGATAATGTAAGGGTTACAATTCACCCGATCGGACCTCTGCGGCCGTTTCGCATGGCGCTCCTGTGTTTTCATGAACACACCAGCCGCAACGCAGGAACAGAACCGCGAAATTTAGTGACTAATTCGGACTCGAAATTCTGCTCGCGTCGTGCTCGTCTCATTGCTAAATATTATCAGCGAATATGCATTGCCGATATTGCTCGTCGCGGTTAATCGGTACTCGAACCCTTCACGCGCCTCTTGCAGCCGGTGAGATTTTAATATGTGCTTTACTTTTACGTTTAGAGTACGATGAAACCTCCATTGTCCGAAGTAAACGGGAAAACATCGAGAACGTTAGAACAGTTATTCTTTCATAATGGTAGAGATAATTTTGTCACTGATTCAGATGTCAGAGATCGATAGTTAATCGGGAACCGAGCAGAGCGCACAGCGCATTAAAAGAGTTTCATTAGGGGCGCAAATACTTGGCAGCAGCTCTCTCGAGTAGTCGGCAAATATTTAAAAGGATCGTTCGACGAGTGTTTAGCCGCGCCGCGTTCGCGAAACGCATCATTGCACGTCGGCCCGCGGAGAATCGAGGTTTCCACGCACGAGGAATTACGCCGTGTCGCTGCGTTCCATTTTTCCAACGTGCACTGTTAAGACGGTCGTGTTCCGATGTCCGTGGGAAAGAGAGATAAAGCAGAGCACAGCCGTGGCTAGAGCGATTTCATGCGCGAAGAAGAAAAAAGAAGTCAACAGGCGAGCAAGAAGAAAAAAGAAAGGGAAAACGGAGAAGAACGAGAGTGTAAAAGATAGCGGAGGGAGAACAAATGGAGCAAGACAGATACAGGGTGCGATAAGCCGAGAGAAATGGGGGAGGGAGACCGAGGGAAAGAGAGAGAGATTGGTGGCCGATAGGTACATAGAGATCAATAGATAGTCTTGCGACACAGAATCGCGATCCGGTACACTCTGCTAAAACAATATTGTGAATTCGGTTCAAATAGAACCGTCGCGATTTAAAACATTTCAATGGAATAGAACGCTATGTTGCATTTAGCTTCGGGATTCAGCCGCGCAAAATCAACACTCGCGGACAGCCGAAACTGTTAGTCTCATCTGGGCAAATTCGTGTTGACGGATATCCAATTAGTTCTACAGAAGTTAATGAACTTTACCCTTACTATACCACTGAAAAATTCTGTAGAACACTAGAACGAAAAATAGAATAGAATATCTAAGATACGAATAAAATAGTACATGTTATTTATCTTTTGGACTTTCCGTAATCTGTCAGAACGGCGGCTCAACTCCTTGTAAGTATCATAATGGCGTTTCCGGGGGAACAATCGAGATCCTTCCCTTTCGTCTACAGATAGGACAAACTTTTTGACATGTGGGGCCGGAGATTAAAAAACTTTCTTGAATGCAGCGGAAAGAGGTCAAAACGCTTCGACTTCGGGCTCGAAAACCAGCTCCTTAGCCAGATGGCTAGACAAACAGAAACGGGAATGAGGATCCAATGCGCCCAGGGTCGTTACCAAAGAACCACTGTCCCGAATTCCCCGGTGGCCTCGGCATTTATACACCAGACGGAACAGAGTCAAAGTGATTCGCTTGCTTAGGAGTACGAACGGACGTCGTATATACCCTTAGCTTCTCGCGTAGCGTCTTCAGGAATCGATACCCGTAGGAGAAAATCTCGGAAAGAGAGGGAAAGAGGGGAGGGTTGAATAGAATGGAAAAACTGAGAAAGAAAGAAGGGGGAAGTTTTAGCGAATAGTCGAGGGAATACTTTGAAAAACAACTACTTCGATCTCTGATCGGTGAACTCGTTTGAAATGTTACAGACACGCTGAGCTTAGGGGATCGAGCGATGGACAACATGGATCGACACCAGAGCCAGAGTCGGCCGCGGAATCAGCTGTTGGTCGACGCGACGGGGCTCAAGTCGAAGGCAGAGCCGACGTTCGACTACACACAGAACACGAACGTGACGGCGCTGATCGGGAAGGCAGCCTATCTCACGTGTAGAGTTCGGAATCTGGGCGACAAGACTGTAAGATTATTTCGCCGTCGTCGTTCCCCCGGTTGATCGAGTCGCGCGAGAAAAGAATTTCCACGTCATCTCGATCGAACGTTCGGGAGCTACCGTCGAACCTTTCCCGTCATGTCAGAATTCGTTCGCGAGCTATTCGCCCCGCGAGATTGCACATGACGGTTGAATGCCTCGGCGAAATGCTACCGGGATGCCCTCCCCCTTCTCCGAAACTTTCTGTTACTCCTCCATGGGATTCCCGACGAATTTGCGGCGGTAAGGTAATTACGCGAAGGAACGCGGTATACTCTTGGCCCCGACTCGAGAGGAAATCCGGGCCTCGTAAAGACCTTAGGAAAAGCGATTTGCAGGAAATAATCGAGTTGCCTGGTCTCGATTGGACGTTAATCGACCTTCAAGGCAACTGGAAACTCAATTTTATGGTAGCTCGCGGTCCCGACGTTACAGCTATTGGTCGATCGAAAGTAATCGGGTATGGCGGTGTACACGCGGTACTCGAATTATGACTTCGTGACCACCGTTTCGGATTATTGCATCGCTGTCCCGCGAATCCCGGCTGCATTGGAGTTCGATTTTTGGAGCGAAAACACCTCGTGCCTTCCCTGTGGACCCTCCTGCCCTACAAATGCCCTCGACTCGCGGAGGTGTTACTTCATTCGGAAACACCGTCCCCATAATTAAATTTTGTCATTTTTTTATTTCAAAATCTTTGGTCGATAATAAAAATACCGGTGGTTCCCGACGGGACGCTGGTGATCTCGATTCGTTGGAAAAAGTAGTCCACAGCGTCCCGAGCGAAACCATGTCAGATAATTAGCTCGTTTCTCCGCGACGTCGATTCGATTCCGGTGGAATAAAGTTTCCGGAAATCTTCACCTTACAGCATCCAAACACGCGAGCCCCAGTCGATTCGCAGACAAATTTCCGTTCGAGAAGCTTCGGCCCTTCCTTCTAGAGACTTCTCGAACTGGAAGAACTTCTTCCCGAAGTTGGTAATTACAGACTAGAATGGGGAAGACATTGTCGTTCGACGGTAATCGACCAAAGGTCGGAATTTCTCGTGATAACGGTTCGCGTTGCAGAAAATCCCGAAATTACGTTGACCTCGATTACATACAATACTTTCTCGATTCTCGATCGCATTGTCGTCGATGCGCAAAGTTCTTTCGAAAATCTTCCATATTTTAAATTGCACGAAAATTACCGCATTCGTTCTGGGATAAAATTTTACACACCGACTAAGATCGTGTAGCTCCGTTCAGATCAAGACTTTACTGTAATAATCGAACCAAGAAATATCTTCTTCGTTCGACCAGAAACATCTGAATGCGTGTCGCTTAAACTAGGACAAGTAAGAAATAACGAAACGCGGCAACCAGAAATCGAGGTTGGTATAAAAGGTAGAGTTTCGATGTCTGTAAAAAATACTGCAAGTAGTAGCTACTGCCCCAGTCGTCATTCGTACGAAAATAAGGCAATTCCAGAAGCAGTCTCTGGAGTTCGAAATAAATCGAATGATTGGCTTCCGATGTTAAAAGTTTCGAGCGCTGTGAAATATATAAGAGGTTATAAAATATACGAGAGAATCTGCGTTCGGAACTTTATGATGATGATAACTCCACGAATAGCGCTCTGTAAAATGGTGGAATAAATCTGTCGAAGACGTTAAAATAGAGGGAGGAGCGGAGGGGGGGGGGGCTCCGTTCAATTATCAGGTCGGTAAACGTGTCCATAAGTATCGGAGCAACGCTTACGAGCCACCCAGTAGATTCGTGGAGCTTTTCCGCGGGAAGCTCGTAGGCAAACAGGATTACGGGGGAAAAGGAAGCTGGAGATCACGGCGGAGTACAGGGGATCGGGCTTAGAGTACAGTAGGGGCGACGGGGCTGTTCAATTTCGGCATTTCTCGGTGTGTAAACCGTATTAAGTGAATTCATTATACAGTCGGGGGCAGACGCGCCTTTAATTTCATTCGTTGTCCCCGCGACGGCCGTGGAATTCCATTTGCGCGCGCGTCTGAATTCGCCAGACTCTGCGCGGATTTCCTCGATAGTCCTTATTTTTTAACTTGCAATTTTCTCTTGTCCTACATCCCCTCTCTCCCCAAATTGTATCGCTTTGCATGCCGACCCGACGTTTTTGGCGTTTCATTGCGCCGCGTCTGGAATTACCGATACCCGCCCGGTATTCGCATGCTCCGTGCGACCAAGATTCGCGATCGTGGATCTAGGACAGTTGACCGTTACGAGACAGTCGCCGATTCCATTCCGCAGCGATAAGACTCGTGGACCACGCACACCGAGAGGATATCACAGATTCGAGGATTTCCCTATATCATACACCGCGTTGCACCCAAGAAACACCATGAAGCTATCACGTTCGCGGCGCGGCGCATTGTGTTCCGTGGATCTATATACCCTTCATCCGACAGGCTATACCAAAGCCAATATTTACGCTTGTATCAATGAAATCGAGCTTTCTCTCGGACCCATACCTGCCGGGTTTTGAGTTTCTGCCAGTAATCCTGATATCTTGACTCAGCCAAATCGACATGTTGTCCGCTGTACCCTGGCGCGTATGCTGAAACTGACGTCCGTCGAATCTGCTGGCTAAGCTGCGGATTCAAAAATTGGTAGTTTACGTATAACCACGGAAAAATATTAAGAAAGAAGGTTTCGAAGTTTCTACGAATAGCAAAAGTAACATCATGCTTTACGTGAAAAATGTGTGAAATTGACAAACCGTTTCCATCTCTGTTACTTACAAGTTTCAAGATGAATCGATGGAACTGCAATTGAAGAAGACGATCGATGAAGCGTGTAATCATTTGTGGCACAATGCGGCGGAGAAGGGGATCCTGCCGATCTGTCAAAAACGTTATGTACGTACAAAGTTGCTGGCGAGTTCGCGCGGCAGACAATATGCGAATCCATTCGCAGTTTCCCTAGCAGCAGTTTTGCTTAACGTTTGGCATTCATCATCTTGGACGTCTTCCCGTAGTTTCCGCCTACTACCGGTGCCTCGGCGTCTCGATGGTTCACTTTGGGAGCGTTAAACTGCATCCGTTCCGTTGCAGCGGCGCAGCGCGTTGCAACCGCTCGCCAGACGTAAACTTTCTCGGGTAAATACGCTAAGTGGTTCCAGCATAGCGCGCTCCTCCTCGTAGTCGCCGGAGACAGCTGCCTTTTCCAATTTATGCACGTTCGGGGGATTAATTGCCGTGGATCGCCGGGATGGATCCATAAATTTCGACGTTCTGCTACTGACGGATCGCATTCCGGCTCCAACTTCGATTGTTAACCCTTTGGCATGTAAATTACGCTCAGTGTTTCCTATCAGAACTTCGATCAATATCTTGTCCACTTCGGGCTAAGCGTTTCACGTAATTGGCCAGTCCTGTGGAAAATCTGTATTATTAACGAATGATTGATTTCTCCTGCACGCGTTAGGTTCTAATGTCGGGCGTACAAATGTTTTTAAATCTATTTATGCGCTTCGTTTTGTAATGGTTGATCAACTATACAGGGTGCAATACATTTTCTGACCGTGTAAATATTCACTGAAATTGATTCACATTTGACAGTTGAATTTGCTTCATTGAGATACGTGAACTCGTTATCATCGCTAATGCAGTTAACAGCGTAAACCACTTCATTATTACGAACGACTGTTCGGTTGATTGTTTGAATCGCAATCATTAATAAATTGTAATAATTAGCATTAAATACAACAATTAATTTCCTTCAACCCTCGAACGACCAGAGGAATCCATCGGACCCACTGCAGTGATAAAGCTGATGTAAAAGTGAAATATGGAGCATGTATTAAGTGTACTAATAAATAGTTTTAATAAAAATGTTGTAACCAAAAAATTTATTACTTCTTTTTCTCCAACCATTTTTCATGCGTGGGTCTGTTGGAGTCTTCCGATCTTTCACGTTGCTTTTGTGTGGTTGTTCGAGCAGTTTCAATATCAAACAGCAAATAGATTAACAGGATCTGTGTAAGACTATTGACTTCTTCATTATCTCAAACTATGGCAAACGCGCCCCAACCGGCGAGTAAATAAAATTTCATTGTTTGCCCGTTTGCTTGTCACTCTGCACGTGAGCCAAGTTTCCCTTCGTGCGGCAGCCTCCGAAGGACAGACAAAGTCGTAACGAGGGAAGTTTTCAGGGCAGGGTCACGTGACGCCTATCGTCTTTGTCGTGCACGTGTCACAACCCCACGTGACTAATCCGGTAACGGCAGAGAGAGGGTAACTATACTCCCCTGAATTTCCCCGGTCTGGCTTCGTTGGGTCAAACACGTTCAAAGTTAATAAAAAACTTCATTCCCCCCAGCCGAGTAACTTCCGAACTTGGCGGGATGAGCGAATAAAAAGAGACACCCTTTGCCGCGACTTCTAAGCGGTCGCCGCCACGGAGCCTAATTAAAAAAGCCCCTCCGCCTGGATCCAAGTATTAGAGTGGTTCGCGGATAGAGGACCTTTATCAATGTCCGATCGAACACGAACACCGGGCCGGTTCTTCCGACTTGCGCATCTCGAGCGATTCCAGATTACGCGAGCGAATGAACCGATCATCCAATTAGCCACTTACTTTGTCCCTGGCGAATAGTTCTTCCGTGGAAAAGTTCGTTTCTCGCGCCAATAGGCAACCGAATAATTTCTTCGCGGAGCAGATTACGCGGTAAAATTCTCGCGAGCAAGACACGTCTTCGTATTGAGGAATAGCGTCCCAGAAGAGGAAGGTGGAGGTACACCGCTCCTGAGCAGAGTCGCCAGATTAAGACTTGTCTCCCACTCAACCCTTCCCCCTGTACAACGCCATTCATCCATTCCCCGACGGCGAGCATCCCCACGCTTCCGTCACATACCAGTCACGTGACTCGATGCGCGCACCCAATTCGCGTTGCGTCTGCGTCTGCGTCGTGACTAACCCGGTAATGGCAGGGAGAGGGTAACTGTACTCCCCCCAATTTCCCTTGGTTTCCCTTCGCTACTGCTGTCGGAGAACCTTGAAAAGGGTGGGTCCTAAGGTCAAAAATTGCCAAGGAAGAAGTTACTTCAAACGATCTCAGGATCCACCGCTTTCAAGGTTTTCCGACATTTTTTGGGAAACCCTGTACAATATACGTTGCGTGTATCGCGTGCGACGGGGATCGTGCCTCTCGATCATCCTCGCAATCAGTCACTGACTCGCTCGCAACTGCTCGCCGAAACGTTATTATCCTCTGGGAAACGAGAACGGGTCACGGGTGAAAAGATATTGGTCGATATAGGTTTCGTTTCGGAGGAACTCGTCCGTGCTTACCCTCTCCATCGTGTCCCAGAAAATTGATGTATCTCCTAGCCAGAATCTCGTCGTCACGTAAACAGAGGACTCGGTCACGAGTCTGCGGGATTTTCGGTTTAATATGGATTAGCATGGGAATATAGGAATACCTCGTTACGTGCACGCTGCTCGGAATTGTCCGTGACACTGTAACGAGAGTACCTCCGGCGAACACGCTAAAACGAAACGAGATTCTCTAGAATTTTATTAAAAAATTGTATTAAAAAACCATTTTTTCTTGTTTTTCACTGATTCGCGGGCTTTACGTTTGAGGGATGAAACCATCCTCCAAAAATGCATCATGCTACCTACACACGTTGTTAAATAGGAACATTATTTTTCTGGAAGCTGTGTTTTTCGGATTGGCTGACATACACAATGAATAAACATTAATTTTTCCGCGGAAAGGCAAAGAATTTGTACAGCCAATACTTTAGGGTGGCGAGAGCACACACACGCGCACGGCCGATGAAATTACCGTGGTCCCAGGTGACGTCAAAGTTCACCGTGGCCGAAGTTTAAATGTCTCCTTCGTCGAAACAAATTATGTATTACACGGACGAGCGCGGCAGGCGTTTGCGGGTGACGGAAGTGTGTTCGTGCCGGAACTTCTGACCCCGTGTCTCGGCCCGGTGAAATATTTAGGCGGTACAGAATGACGAGACAGTGCTGAAATATTAACTCTCGTCGAGATGCCTGTGCCTCCGCCTCGAACCCCTTCAAGAAGCGTTCAGAGATTCTCCGTTGCTCGCCTAGTGGGGATACACCTGTATGCCTGAGAGCAAATTTTTCGGAGCACCCCGCATAGTTTCGAATCTCTTCGCAACCATCCGGAGACCAATGCAGCCTCGGATATCCTCAGAGTCTTGAATACTACATGCCCTGCTTTGTCCTTGGTTAACAGCTACCTCCTTAAGGGTGTATTCCGGTTCAGAACTTTTAAACAATCGATATCGTTCCTCCCGAAACTGCTACATTCGTCGATAAAGTCGAGTATTAAAACGTAATTCCCGATGCAGTGGCGCTCGAAAAAATTAGCACAACGTCAAAGGCGACGCCCACTCCGTAAATCGTTTCGAGACATCTCGAGTGCCGTTAACTCAACCGAACACGCTCTCCCAGACTGTTTCAATCTGATCGGCAAGCGCGAGGCTTGTTTTTACGGAAATATTTACGAGGTTAGGTCATTCGCCGTCGGAATTCGTTATTCTTACGCGTCGAAGAGCTCGTTAAGCTGGCCGGCGGAGTAACGGGGGCATCGTTAGAATACTAATCGCGTCCGTCGACTGTCGAACAACGAAAAATAAGGGAGGCAAAAAGAATCTTCCCGTTTGAAGTTGAAACGCGAACGTACACTCTATCTCGTTATCGGGGAACTCGCTTAGCAATCGCGGGTGTGGGGTTATATTCAAAAGAAGCCGCGCGTCCGTATCGACGTCCACCTAGAAACCGTCATTGACTCTGCTTTTGAAATTCCGTTTGTGATAGGTATCCTGGGTGAGGGCGAGGGACATTCACATTTTAACGGCGGGAGCGTACACCTACACGAGCGATCAGCGATTCCAAGCGCTCCACGGGCAAAACAAGGGCCAAAATAACGAGTGGTCGGAATGGACGCTTTACATAAAGTGGGCGCAGGAGAGAGACCAGGGACTATACGAATGCCAGATATCGACCATCCCCGTCAAGTCGCATCAATTTCGCTTGAACGTCGTCGGTAAGTTAACAGCCCGTTGCAAATTTCCTTTGATATTATCATCCGTTGCACGAGAGACCCGTAACAATCGCGATACCAACAAGTTTATTGCAAGAAACACAATGACGTACACCCAAGATTCAGCATTATCTCTGTTCTAATACTTACTCGAGAATGTGGCATAAAGCTGTCTTATTCTCGATTGTTCTCGAAACGATACCTCGGCGATTCGGATGCGTCGTCATGCTGGTTCAAACATCTGGTTCCATTAACGTCTGCACAAAAGTAGAAACATTTCTAATTATGATCGAAGGGATGTTTTGTTTCAGTGCCGACAGCGACGATACTGGGCGGTCCAGATCTGTACGTGGGCGCAGGTAGCACGATAAACCTGACGTGCGCTATACACTTCAGCTCGGAACCACCAGCCTTCATCTTTTGGTATTACAACGAGAACGTCTTGAGCTATGACAGTCCCAGGGGCGGCGTCTCAGTGATAACCGAAAAGGGTGGTGACACCACCACCTCCTGGCTCCTTATCCAGACAGCGCAACCCTCGGACTCTGGGGAGTACAGATGCAAACCCAGCAATGCCAATACGGCGTCCATCAAAGTTCATGTACTGAATGGTGAGTGTTTGCACGCGCGATTACACCCAACTTCTGTCGACACGCCATAGTAGTTTACAGTTATTGTAATTTCAACGAGAAATATAGATAAAAAGACTCCGTGTCCGCGTCTGTCAGCAAGTTCGAACATCATTAACTCCGCGTTATTGATTATTTAAATGCTTCAACAATTAGTTCTCGATTGTGTCGTCACGCTCAGTCAGACAGCCGAGTGTTTTCAACGAGAGTTCTATAGCCATTCACAGTTAACAGTCTCCCATCCTCTTATCAACAAAATCGCGATATTTATTAACCGGAATGAGCGGGGAACAATGGAATAATAGGTAAAGATAATATCGAGCTCGGCGCGGGTATCTTCGAGTTTCTACGCGTTCGAAGCGCGCAACGCAGCGACCAGAGCTTATTAAAACTCGGCAATTATGGAGTCCGAAAGTTTTCTCCGTTTATTGAATAACGCGGGGGGAGAGTGGGGACCCGTACAGGAAACGAGTTTCAAAGCGGCAAGAATGTTTACCGTTCCGTTGGTCGTTCTCCCCGATACGAAACGCCCCGCCGGAATAGTTTCGTTAACGCGCATTTCAAACGTAATTCCCTGTGATTTTCATTATTACGTTCGCGGGTGTAACAGTTCCCGTTCCGGGGCATTTTTCATCAGCATTTTTCTACTGAAACTTTCGCAATGTCCGCCGTAATCACAGAATTCCCCGAGCATACTTTCGCGAGGTCCGCCGCCGGCGATTGCGCCAAGAGTTGCTCGCTCCGTTGCGCTGTTACCCTCTTAGCTGCATAGATTTTTAAAGTCTCCACGGTAGAACCTCGCTCGTTTCAATCTCGACTAACGCACGGAATTCCCGTTCGTTGAAAACGCTATACACGCAGCGTCGCCGGATGAGGGGAAAACGTTACCCCCTCTCTATCGGTACCGGGGTATGCAAGACGAAGAAGAAACGCGTCACGTGACCAGGCCGCGGGGAGTAAAACGGGAAAGCTGGAGTGGGGACACGAGTGCTGTTTCCACTCGGACCAATCAGGCCCGCATTCCTTTCGCGGAATGTCTTGCGAGTCACGAACAGTATATCTTCTTTATAGCACTGCCCGAAAAATTCCGGATTTATCTCGACAACCGTGTACACTCGCCATGACCCGGGCACGAGGTCGAGAGCCAGGATTCTTCGCTTAGCGGCGCATCGTTGCTCCACCGAGGCTCGAAGCGCATCGTCGTGCATTTCCGAAGCAAACAATAAGAGGGGTCGTCGATCTTCGCCGACAAATTTGTCCATGTAAATCACGGGGTTCTCGGGTCACGGAATTCTTACGAACTTCCCGGCAGCCTGGTCTCGCCGGTCCGAAATCGAGCGGAAATAGCGTTTCGATCGGTCGCATAAAATACTTGGCCGCCGCGCCGCGGGCGACGTTTAACGAAGAAAGAACAGGCGAACGGAACACCGATACGGTTCTTTCAATCCTCGCCGGTCCGAGCCACGGGAAAATATCACGGGAACCATCGAATGATATTTTTACGGCGCCCTGACCCGCACAAAGCTGGCCTCTGTTCGCCCAAACCTCGAATATTCGAAATAAAGATCCAAAGCTATTGGATGTTTCGAGCCGCCATTCCGATTTTTCATATTCACAAAATCGAATTTTGCGCATTCTCTTTAGGCACGCGTGTGGTGGAATCGGCGTGGAAAAGGATTTATTTGTACTCGTTTTTTAACATTTTTAAATTTGTCAGATAGAATGAAACAGATTGTTACAATGAATTGTAAATAATCTGTAACCATCGACAATATTATCTTCATTACGAAATTATTATTATTGTAATGACGTTATTATTATTTCATTACATTATTACGTCAACGCTTTACAGAAACATCACAATCCCTGTGTTCACGAAGCTTTCCACATTTTGACGTGTTCGCGACAACGTAATTTCATATATTTTCTTTGATTAAATACGGTACTATTATGATTCTCGCGTCGAGTTGCATTAAAATTACCTTCAAGTTTGTTTCATTAACGAATCTGTCATTATTGGAACATTGGAACGTTTTATCAAGAAACAGCATGACATTACAGTACAGGTTTGTCTTGGATTGATATTTCGAATATATCTGAACAAGTATGCAAATCAGTGTGCAAGGGTACAGTCTCATACTGCTAGAAACTCGAGGGAAGACGAGTTTCAAGAAAAGTGGGACGAAGATTATTAAATAGAGATTTCCTGAACGTGGAAGATGTAAAAGTGCAGTAAACGTAAAAAAGGATAAAAGGTGGAAATGTTTCTTGTGTTTGACGGAACTAACACCAGCGACGGGAGTCGGCACGTTTTCTTTAAAAAGAAACTCATAGTATCATGGTTAGGAGGTAAAGCAAGGAAATATATTATTTAATGGAAACCTGAGCTGTGATTTAAGCAATTCACGGAGCCCCGGCAGCAGCGTAAACAAATTCGCAAGCTACCCCCGGCTTACATCTTCCGTGAAAAACCCCTGTTTTCCCGCAGTTGGCAGCTGCTCGATTCGTTAAAGTCGGACGACCGAGTTGCTCGGCCGTGTTAAAAACTTCCGAGAGACGGCCAATGCGCGGAAAAATACGAGGCTTTAATTAATTTTCGTATCTCGTGCAATTAATAACGAGTTCCAGCCTGACGAGCAACGCTAATCGTCGTTAAACTTGTCCACGGGAATATGCTCGGTGACAGTTTCTACCTGCTAAAAGACTCTAATCACGTTTTCAGCTGCGCCATTCTCCGACGAATGAACGCCAGTTTGTCTCGAGTATCGATTTTGCGGACGAAAATAAAACAGCTTTTACCAGCTTGTTTTGACGCGAAAGCTGTTCAGCTTTCTTGTTCCTCGATGCGTTCAAATGTTTGTTCTCCGAAAATCAGTTTTGCATACGAAAAGGCAATGGTGATCCGTTCGAATCAAAGTAGAACTCCAATTATACGGAAACTGACAGAGATTACGCAAGTTCTAATAACTGAGTCGATCGTGTAATAATAGAAGTTCGTATAGTTTCCACGTTGTCTAGTAAATACCGCGCGATGCAAATGCAAAAGTTGTCTATGGTCGCGTAATTGGAAAGTGTCTCCCGGATGTTGGTGTAGTCACTAACTTATTTGTACATACATATACATAACGATTTTTCAAGACTTCTGATAATGTGAGAAAAATAGAAAAATACAATTTTTTAACTGACACTGTATAACTTCTACTACGCAGTATTGTAGACGACATTCAGACAAATTCAATCATGAACAATATCGGTACATAGTTTCGACAACTTGCTCAGAAAACATTTTCAATGTAATAAGGGTCCTTACGCGGCCCTTTTTATTAAGAGTCTCTAAGAGACTTACGCGTTCATATCTAAGTCCTTAACTCTCCTTAAGTATTCTAAAGTCTCTTAAAGGCTCTTAATAAAAAGGACGCGTAAGAACTCTTATTACGTTGAAAATGTTTTTCCGAACAAGTTGTTGAACGAACGTACCGATATTGTAATGGTGTATAAAAAGTAATGGTTATCCTGGGGGTGAATCTACACCCCTGGATCGGTGGACATTTGTTAAAAAAACTTGCCGCAAAATTGTTCATGACAAAGAAAATTTCATTTACATCGACTAACGTAAAGTGCAACTAAGTAAAGTGTACTTACAAATTTTTAAAAATCATCTGCTCCTCCGTCGGATCCACAGCACGCTATTATTTACTCCCGTTAAAAAAAAAAACACTACGCGACACATTTCACGAAATCGTGACAGCGAACGAGACTATGTTACTCCGACCGCGATCAAAATAATACTGCGACTTTAACCGCTGCGCTCCCGCGAACGTGTTACGGTCAGGTCACAAGAAGCAGGTAAGACGCGAGGGTCTGTAAACGGTAAATACAAAAACAGGGTACCTAAACAAATTCTTTTTTTCGAATCGAGCGTTTATAGACCCTCGCGTCTGACCCCGCGTCTAACCCTATTGCAACTTTACCTAACACGTGCGCGAGCGCGCAGGCGGTTAAGATCGCAGTATTATTTTGACCGTGGTCGGAGTAACATCGTCTCGTTCGCTGTCACGCGAAGTGGTATAAACTTTTCTTTCGAATTTTGCAACTGCGAATGTACGATCCGAACGGGCACCCACGCTACAACGCAGTAAAAGTTGTACAGTGTCAGATGAAAAAGAAAAAAGGAAGTGACGTTTCAAGGATTTATTTCTCACATTACTCGCCTGAAAAATCGTGGCGGCCGTTACGCTGACCACTTTGTGTAGCATGTAAGTACTTAGAACAAATTGAAACTAAGCAGAAAGTAGAAGGTGTCGCACTGATTTGGAACAGGATTCGGCAAGCCCTGACGATACCCGATAAATAAAAAGGACGGTGTCTTTGTTCCAGGCGAACGACCGGAGGCGATGCAGACCGGAACGGCGGGACCCATTTTATCCTCGAGCTGTCTTGTGGTGTCTCTGATCATTTTGTACATATCGTCGGTGTAAAAGGAACGTCGGAACGTCATGGAACGAGCGTCGCCGCACCGTTACGGCCGAGTTCGATTCTGTCGGAGTACGTTCTCGTTGAATTCATCCCACTGTCCACCTGGATCCGCCTGTGTCAGGATCGGTAACGGGTAAAACCTATAAACACACGCTGAAACTCAGCTCCTCGCGCTTCGACTCGGTCGGTTCCCACGACCACGAGGATGCTGGCCGGGCGAGGTATACCAAAAGAAAAATCGCGATCGTCGGCGAACGAACCGGCGACCCCGGAAGCGTGGGTGTCGCGCGTTTCCGGTCGCGAGCTACGAGTCTTTCGAATCCCCCAGAGCGACGAGGGGACTGAAACCGAAGTTTCGGGATCAAGGGGAGATAGCATGTCCCGGGGCTGCTGCGGCGGCAATCGTATATCGGTCGATTGGCGTTTAGTTAAGATGACACGTCGACGCTAATGCAGGGAAGGATGGTGCGAGGCGGTGGATCGAGAGGGCCCCCTCCGGTCCGCTTCGGCCCGCGATTCGTTCCACTCGGAGAGAAACCGCTTTACGGCGAGGCGTAACAGCGCGGAACAAGCATCTCGCGGTTCGCTTTTACGATTGGTCGAATCTCGAACGACGCGGGAGCGGTTCGCGCGGGACACCAGCTCCTCGGGGAATAAAACGTGACTCGACTGCGCGATTCCGGGAGCCAAGGTTGTTCGCTTAGTCGTGATGAAAGTTTCCGCGAAAGAATCCGGGCGGAGCCGTTGATTAATCGCTCGTGTTTTGCGCCTCCGCGCCGCCTTGGCGCGCCGGAAGCGAGGACGGCGACTCACCAATGCTCGAATTCTCTTTCCGCAATTCCCCGTACGGAGAACGAACGCGAACACACGGCAAAAATCGAGCTGAATGCCCGCGCGAGCGCTCGCCGATGTTAATGCTCGGAGGCGGGATTAACGTCCGCGCGTCGTTATCGGCCCGCACGAAAAACCCGCGCGATCACTTCCAGCCGATTAATGCTTGGAATCGCGGGCATCGCGCGATTCAAAACAATTAAGGGGAAATTATTATTCCCCCCGTCCCCCCCGGCCGAAATAATCGGCGCGTTTTCAGCACGCGGCATTCGAGCGCGGGATCGGTCCAAATGTGTCCTAATTTCGCGGATCGGCCTGCTGCTCGTTGGTCCGGCTTATCGATTCGCGTCGTCGGGAGAAGCCGAATAAATTTAGCTAATTATTTGTAACGGAAAATTTGTTTAAATTATTCGAGACTCCGACGACCCAAATCTTTTTCGGAGCGATAACCACCGGCCGCGAACCATTATTGATCTGCTCGAAGGCTGTTCTTTTTGCAGAAATATTATTGACCCCTTTGCTTTGGGATTTGGCACACATGGTTGTTGGTATTTTTAAAGTAAAAGTTGCAAAAATTACAGTGATGTGAAACGAACAAACGACGTAGTTTCAAAAGGAATGAAAAATATTGATTATTTACAAAATTTTCCGTGCTTCGTCGCGTTTTATCAGTTCGGCCGATACATCGGCGCATCGTTGCTTCGGAGTTAGATTTATGACGGGTCGAGGTGTCCGCGATCTTCTTTATACTGTTTTAATGCATCGACTGCCACGCGATCCATACACCAGCGACGATATCGTTCATCCAGAACCGGGCCATCTATCTTTAGGGGCGGATATTAAATAAAATAAATTGGACAAAGGTTTATGCTACTTCATAAAACTCCACTGATAAAGCGGGGATCGTTCGGAGCATGGAAATTTTTATCAGCGTGCTAACTATGTCTCCGCGCGCGGTCGTTTCGTACGGAACGAATGAAACGGTTAACAGGCTGATAAGGGATTAGAACACCGTAGATCTCTCTATTCTTCCCGGAACCTGTTGAGGGGGGGGGGGATTAATTCGTTCGGACTCGAGGGATTTTGGTAAATCGTAGCTAGACGTCACTCGGCCTAAACGACTGGGTCGCCATTTTACTTGGAACTGAACTTCGAAATTCGGTCGATCTCGTTAAAACTTCTGTCAAATTTCGTTAAAACCGTCGCGTTGCGTTGAAATGACAGAAAAAAGAAAAGATGAAAGCTATTCACGGCGTCGCGATTACCAAAGACGACGCGTCATGTACACCAACGAATTCCAAAGGGCTCTTAAACTTTCGACGACACCGCGCCGCTAGAACGGAAAGTTCCGGACGGGAGAATAGTTTCCGGTTGACGGGAAATAATTTCTCAATCGACGGAAGAGTCTTCTAGCTAATTCCAGCGGAACCAAGAATTCCGAAGCGCTCGGATCGATCGATCGGTTCGAGTGTTCGTCTCGCGAGCGCTGCATGGTTTCGTCCAGGGCGTGTGAACGAACTCTAAAGAGCGCCGGCAAGATGAGCGGGAGGATGAGGATGAAGACGAGGAGGAAAATGTTGGGAACGAGGGCGAGAAAGAGAGAGAGAGACGCGGCGTTGCCACAGTGGAACGAAACGCCCATTTTCCTGGCCACACCGGGCAAAATATTTAAATGTCGAGGCTTTATACCATAGTCGAGTCTTTGTCGGGTGACCGTAGCCGCGGTCACTTAACTAGGACTGAAGCTAGAAAATTTCTGAAGTTAATTGGAGGAAATAATAATGCATATTGGCTGACAGAATGTCACGGGAAATTACTTGTCCAGTTATGTATTTTCCTCGGTGGTTCCACTGTGGCGTCGCCGCCCGGAAAATCGGCTGATTGGCCGAGCGGCGAGCGGACACAGAAACCTGTACATAGCGTCTGTATTATAAACTGTGGCCGGGTGATGGTAGTTACGTCGCGACAGCCCTTTCTCACCTGGAACCGGTGCGCTAGCCCTCTCTCACCTGGTCTAGTAATCGCGTTTGCCGCGTGAAGTTTCGCGGTCGAACTACCAACTATGCGCACCGAGGCACGCTGCGGAGGGATTCGAAGGCGAGGATCGCAGCTTGCGGAGACAATCCGCTTGCGAAAAGACTCGCTGAAAAATTCACCACTGCTCTCAGGCCCCTCGAGATCTAGGATCTCGCTCGGCTTCGGTGGAAACTGGGTTCGATTCGCGGGACGGCCAGTTTTTGCGAGATCTTGTCCTCCGGAATCGTCTTCCGATCGAGAAACAGAGTGATTCGAGAACATTTCGAAAGTTTTATAAAATGCTAGTGTCCGGCGTTAGGTGAACTCCCTCTAAGGTACATTTATCGTGTGTGCTATTCAGACATTGTTTTACGACCTCTTTATCGCTAGGAAGATTGCCAAGGAATGTATATATGTATGTACCTAGTTTTACTACGCTACTTGTCAATCTGACGGGTACTTGAGAACGCGTTTCATTTATTACTATCCTTTTTATAATTTTATAATAATTTGTAACAGTGACTATCGATTGATTATTTTAGTCTTCACCGACCGCTTCTCTCTCTTCTTTTCGCATCTGTCTTTCCTCCGTTGCAGGCTTCTGCGATCGTGTTTCGTCCAACTACCGAGGCTCTACCGTATCCGTGGTACAACGTCGCGATAAAATTTTGCTAACGCGAAACGGCATTCGGCAAGTTCGAGAATTAAAATTCGCGCGCGGCGAGTCGTCGCGTAATCCTCGAGTACGTTTTAAGCTGAAAGTCGACCCAGTTTCCACGAACTTTTTCCATTCGCCTCTTATTTCATCAAGATTAAATTAACCCAGTTATGTTAACGACGCGATAAGAAGGCCGGCGCATCCGATGAGGAGGGCCGCGAAGAATCCGCGCGAACGCGAACGCGAACGATCCCGGACTGCTCTGTTTTCCCGCGGGCCCGGTGGTCATCGCCGAGCCGAATTTCCCGAAGATTTCCCCGGGATCGCGGTGCCCCGGACGGACCTTTCTACTACTTTGTACATTACTCCTTCCTTTCAAAGGCTTCCCGAGTCGACTGCCTGCGCACACGACGCTTGTAAAAGGACCGCGTCGAGAAAGGGACACGCGTAATCGCGAGCCGAGATCGGCTCGGTGAGAAACCACCCGGTCCCCGGAACCGGAACCGGAACCGGAACCGGCTCGGCACGCGAACCTAAACACGACTGTTTTCACTTTCTATTTGTGTGTGTTTCGATGTGATATCCTCGCAGATAACCCGACACAAGAGTATCGTGCGCGCGCGGCTCGTTCACGCGCCGAACACGAATCGAGGTCCCCTCACTTTTGTGTTCCTAACCACGGTGCGGCGGTCGTTTCTCCGATTTGGATCAGGCGCGAGTCGATGGAGAGCTGGGAATAAAGAGAGAAAGAGAGAGAGAGAAAGGAGAGAGAGGGAAAGAAAAGAGGGTGCCAGCCTGGCGGAGTGACCCAGAGTTTCGCAAATTTCCCAGGGCGAAAGGCGATCCGACACACGTGGCTGCGAGTTGCTATGGAATTGCTACGGTATGCTTTTTCTGACAAAAAATTGGTAATAATGTCAATCTTTTAACTGGGTGACTTTAGTGTTTAGGTTTTTGCTTTTCTTTCTGTCCGTATCTCAGAAGTTGAAGTATGTTCGATTTTATTGGGTTATCGAACGTCAAAGTACGATTAGCTCGAGACAGGATTTTCCGAGGTTGAGCGTCACTTTCGGGTCGCAAACATGAGAGCCTGTCGCTGTCAGATGTCTAAGATTCGCGCATCCATTTGCGCGTGCGAGTGCCAGGTTCATTTTTGGATCCGCGAAACTTCAGTCGAGCTTCTAACAAGGGAAGTCAGGCGAGTGACACATGTGCTTTTAGCGTGATGTATGTAGTTGGTTGAAAAGCATGTTTCTCTCTATCCGCGAGCATCCACTTAAAAAAAAGGACAAGAAACTTGTTAGACTTGGGAATTTTAAATTACAGTTCAACTCCGAAAAATCTATTACGTTCGTAATTTGCTTGACGAATACGCTGTTGCACGACGAAACCTCGAATACTTTCGGTAGTATCGTATTAAACGCGATCCGAAATCGACTGGTCATTTGACTGACTTCTTCTATGCAAATCATTTGTACGTTAATCACGAGAAGCACGGAAGAATTGATTAATTCCGATTGCTCTTTCCTTTCGACAAAGCCCGCGCGGACGATAGCATACGCCGAACGTAATCGAGAATCCGATCTAGTCGCGCAGAATATCATTCCATTTGAAATTTATCCACCGAGCGATTGATAGTGGTGTTCGCTTTTAATCAACTTTCCGTGAAATTCTGTTACATTATCATCGAAGTGATCGATCGGCCGTGATGACGGATAAATATTCGAGGATGTGGAGCACCGGTGTACGCTATCTGTTTCGAGGGGCGCGTTAACAACAGGAATTCAACAGCGCGTAGCATATATTTCATGGGTTAACAGGACTTAACGCGTGGTTCGGTTTCTCTGGGCCGAGGGATTTTTATCGCAGCATCGTTGTGCTAACGAATATTTACGCGCCTAGAGTCATCTCCGAGTGTGACGCCTCGTTGCCACGCGAAGTATCACGTCGCTCGCGATCAAAACTGTCCCGCCACGGCGGGAAGATCGATTAGCCTTGCTCGGGAGACTCTCGAAAGAATCATTTTGTTCGCGGCACGAATCGAACGGAGCACGGAAACTTAGGGGCGCTCGAAACGTTCTTATAGACTTTCGGGATTGAGAGTTCTAAAATGTTTGCCGAGTCTGGCCGGTCTTGAGAGCGTAGAACGAGTTGGTAGCCCCGGATGAAAAGCTTGACAGCCTTGATCTTGAATCACTTAAACATCTTGAATATTTCACAGTTCCTTTCGAACCTCCTGAAACCCGCCAGGCACTTATGAACCCGAGGAACGTCTCGCGATATTTCGAAGCGACTTTCCGAAATGTGCAGAATCCGAAAATGTCCTCAACAGAATTATTTATTATCCTCGTTGTCCGTTAAATTGCGAAATTAATATTTAAAGTTTGAAATTAATCGGCCGAGTAGTTTCCGTTCGATGTAATTTTATTCATACCGAATTCCCCGAAATTAATTACCTCCTGAGCCGATAGTTAATCCGCGCGATATTACCGGTTTCAGAGATTAATTAAATTGCCATTGCGTGTGGATTGTATTTGCTAACATGTCATAGCGCCGGCTGAGGATTAAATTACTTTGCGTCCGAATAGCAGACATATGTTTCCAACGCAAGGGTTATTTTGATTCCTCCCGGGAAATTGCCAGGTGTTCGCGAGCGAAAAGAAATTCGGTTTGGTTTCCGGGTTCGAGCGAGCGATTCCCCGATTCGTGCGAGGGTGAAAAGTAATTGGTAATCGTACGCGTAGAATGCGGAAGGCGGGTCCGAAGTGGCGATCTTTTGAAAGGACTGACCGGACGCGGACGGGAAGAAAAAACCGGGCGGTTTTCAGCGTGGCTCGGTTCCGCGGGTTTTTCGAGGCTGGAATACCGCGTTTTACCGGGTTTATGAAACGCGAAACGAGGTAAATGTCGGCGGGATAGTCGAAGGGAGTGGAGGGGCAGGGGGTGGAGAGAGGTTCGAGGGTGGGTGGAGCTGCAGGAGGAAAGAAGGGCGCATTGAAACAAACTCTCTGGATTTCGTTCGTTCCGGCTGGCCGGGCTCGTCGCGAATTGAATTCCGGCCGCGAATCGAATTCGATTCGAGGGTTCGTCGTGCCGGGGGCTTCGATTTTGCTCCTCTGACCGTGCAGGAATCGCTTTGCCCTCTCGCTGCCCACTTTGTTCCGGTGTTCGCGGTATTTTCGCCTCTCCCCTGCGAAAGGAAAAGTGATACCGGGGTGGGAGGACTCTGGAAAAAGAACAAGCGGAAAAGGCTGGTCGGTCGACGCCAGCCGGAAAAAGCGAACGTCAGAGCCCTTTTCCCTCGTATTTTGTCTCTCCGTTCCACTCTTACCATCCGTTTATTCTCTCCCGCTCTCTCTCTCTCTCTCTCTCTCTCTCTCTCTCTCTCTCTCTCTCTCTCTCTCTCTCTCTCTCTCTCTCTCTCTTTGTCGACGCGACCGACAGGGAACGCGCGAGCGGCATTATTCGGCCGCTGAACTGACAATGAGCGGGACTGGTTATCGCAGCGTAACGAGACGGCCGTTTAACTGTGACTAAAAAAGGTAAAAAAAAAAAGAAAGGTACGAAGGAGAACGAGAGCGAAGACAACGGCGTCGACGCACGCTCGACACAGCCCGTAGTTCTTAATCGACGACGCTGAGAGGCGACGGACGAATCAAAGCAACAGAAAGAAAGAAGGATACATGAGCAGAATCTGTAATCGCAGTGATATCGTTAGACTAGATAGGTATATTATTGTACATACTATAACATTACGATGTTTACTAAATAAAAACGTTGAAAGGAGGGTGCCGGAGATGTCTGGCGTCTTTTTCAGGGGACTACTCTGTATCCCGACCACGACTTTCACCAACTCGCGCGCGCAGAAATGGGCGAAATACCGGTTTTGTAACTTTTCCGGGGATCACGTTTACGCATAATATATTTGAACATTCGCTGTCACGGCGAAATGTTTCGAGCGCCAAGGGTTATGGTAAAATTCTTATTTTCTGAAACCTTTGATGAAGTGTATTGCTTCAAAGAGTGTTTGCATCGTGTTCTTTTCAAGTTCTACCCATCTTTGCCGCGCGGCGTTACCTTTGTCACGTCTATCTTTGAGGTGTCTATCTTCCGGGGAAGAGGAGCAGATCCCGGAAGACAGGCGCAGCTTTTTTTACAGAGCATCCTTCAGAAGTCGGTGTTGTAACCGTGCCGTCGACGATCTTTCTTGCCGGGGACGAGCAGCTTTCGCCGCAGCGATAAGTATCTAACGAGAACGAGCGTCAAAGGACCTCGAGGACAGCTTTCAGCGGCGCGCGTTACTGCCGTGTCAATGCATTCCGGCCGTTGCTATCAGCGGCAGCCTAATCAGAATGGAACACCGTGCATCCCCGACGGGGTAAACTTCGCGGGCTTTTCCGGCCGCAGAGCCGCGAAGATCACCTAATTTATCCGGCGCGCGCGCACGATGCTAGGAGCTTGCGAGCTCTCGACTCGGCCCGACCGGAAACCGGAGAGTCCGCTGGTGAACTTCATCGATCGGCTCGTTAATGGAAACTTTTACAACCGGCCAGAAAAACTTGGTACTTTCATTAGCTCTCGTACAGCGGTGGTGGTTACGTGACCGAACGACGCCCGCGACCCGCCAATTAAGGGCGCGGACCGGGAACAGTACGTTGCGTTTATAATTATCCTGATTACAAGCCCGATCGGTGCACGCCATTTTTCGACAGGATTCCGAGGCAACCTAACGCACACACGATGCTCTTACCGTTTTCGATCTTTCCTCGGCTCCTAAAAAATGGCTGACGCTTTTCATTCGGAATTCCAAGCTCGCATCGAACTGCGAGAGCTTCCGTACACAGGAAACGTGTTTACACGATTACAAAAACGACCTGGGGGGGGGGGGGGATATTGGACGTTTATTGCCTCCGTGCAATACCTTACGGTTCTTTCGTGGAATGCTTTTTCCGTTCACGGGAGTATACACAGAGATATATAATCTTTAGCGTGGCATCGCGACCCCGTAAGACTATGGAAATTGAATCTTGAAGCGGCGCGATACGGTGCACCGGATCTTAATAACCGCGAACTGGCCGCGGTCCAAATTAAGGCTAACTGGCCGTGGACGCGGACATCTTTTTCCAAGTTTTTGCTCGAATTTACTGCTGCCCGGTTCGAGAAGAACCGTTGGAGATCAGTGGAAAACCATGCTCCCGAACCAGAGAGACCGGAAACCGTTCGACGCACGAAAGATCGGTAAGTATCGGATAAGTGTACCGGCAAGTGACCGAGCAGTGGCCGTTTACAATTAAATTCAGTTTTCTTTGATGTTATTTTGTAGCGTCAGCCGTTCCAATGATTTCCAGAGTGGAATTCATTGGATCGGTAAGTATCACGCGAATCGTTGGACGAGATTATCACCGGTTCGAAACCAGGCTCAAGAATATTTCACCGACTGCCGTTTCGCTCTCTCGGCTCGCGCGAAATCGTTTCACCCAATTTCACGATGGGTTCCCCGGGGAGAACGTAAAAACACTGTACCCGTGTAACTTCAAATTGTTCGTAAACCCCGGGTTATTAAAACCGATCGTAAAACCGGAGCTGGACGATCGAAGCTTAATCCGAAATACGCTGGCGCGAGCAGCGCCGTGGCAATCTAATTTCCTTACGGACTGCGTTACACTTTGAATCGAGAAAGTCATTTTTAGTCGCGCAAATCCGCCTTGAACGCAATCAACATGTTATTATTTAGATCGTTCGTAGAAATTTCCTTTCCGTGTAGATTCGTTAAAAAGGATGAGGAAGATTTCTGTTCATCATTTTTCAAAAGTCTAATCCCCAGGTATGAACAATTATCTACTTAGCGCTACTTCTTAAATGCTCTTAGTATTAAGTAATAGATGACCCCGTCGGGTGTGCTAATTTCTGCTTGGTAATCCCAGGATGTCGTTCAAAGCGAACCACTTTCATAAGTAGATGGCAGGTCTTTATGCAGGTTTCCGTTTTTATAGAAATCATCTCGGTTGTTTTACAAAATACGTTTCCTTTAGTTTCCGTTTAGTATTACCGGATAAAGATCGATGACTAGCACAAACATCGGCAACCGTTCGTGCGTGGCGCAGAAAAAAATGTAGCATCGAGCCGACCTCCATTGTCCTGCCGTTCACGTAATTCCACCTCCGCGGAATTTCTAATTATCCGCGAAATTAATTGCCGCTCGGCGAACGTTCCCGGCCGCTTTCAGCCGGCGCGGCGTTCCCGCAATCTCGAGTTCTACATTCGTAATGCGCATCTTTTTTCCTCTAAGTGGCGGCGGACGAAACGAAACGAAACGAAACGAAACGAAAGGAAAGGAAACAGCGGAGGCCAGCGAAACGAACTACAGCGTGGTGCATGCATTGACCGTGTCTAGGAGCCGGTATGCAAAACAGGGCACACGTAACGAATTCCCAAGGTAGGTTTAACGCGAGCCACCGCACCGCCGCGAATGTAGCTCTTGCACTCGTCGACTCCCAGCAAAAAGAGGGTGGCGACTCGTCGACTACGACCGTCGAGAAATATAAGGTGTACCAATTCGTTCTCAGCCTTTTTACGCAAAATATTAATGTCTATTTGCTCGAGATCAAACCGCAATTTAATCGGGAAAGTACTCTCAAAACGACGCTTCCTCGAACCTCGGCCACAATTTTTAAAAAATTAATAACTCTTTCTACTTTAGTGTTAGGGTCGAGACTGGTAGATCGTGCACCTAACGTATTAGACGGTATTAGGTTGTAATCCTCTTCGCTTACACCCTCGCACTCGAACCCCCTTCGCAGACCGACTGGAAACCAGGAGGTAAGCTGTAACACGATACGATACTCGACCGGCTCAGCATACTTTTCGCGGATGAGCGAACGAAAGACAACGCTGCCATCGAATCCCTGGCGGACAGTAAGATCTGCCTCTTGATTACGCCCCCATATCGATCGTCTCGGGTATCCTCGGCCCGATGGACTGCTTTCGGGGAATCTCGTAGAGCAATAGCAACCCTCGCAGACCTAGACTGTGAGCTACATCCGCTAGTTGTTCTAGAAAAAATTCTTAAAAATCACTTGTTCCCAGTATCGTTGGACGATAAAAATAAAAATAATGATAAAAATACCGTCCCCGCGCGATTCGACGACGTGTTCGTTCTCGTTGGCTCGTGAACTGTACAAATGGACCCGTAACTAGGAGTTTCAGTGCCATATCGTTGCCAAACTGAACGCTACGACCGAATGTCTCCCTATTTGCGCCTCGGACTTTACGGCTGCGGATCCGAGGCGGCGAAGAGTGAAGGAAACCGCCAAAGAGGAGCGAAGGGATGGTCGGGGCAAGTGGGGTGTGGAGGGACAACCGAGAAAAAGAACCGGACGGGCTAACGTCGCTGTAAAACGGCGCGTTTACGCTGGATGCAGGCTAAAGGGGAAAGATGCTGGCTGACCGATAGAGGGCGGAACGAGAAGGAGAAGAGACAGGGTAGAGGATACAGAAGGGGTGAAAGGAGCCAGGCGTTTTATAGCCCCGGCTAGATGGTCCGGAACGCGGTAGGGAAATAAAAAGAACGGCGCAACGTGCTAGGCGAGCGAGGAGGGAGCCGGCGGACATGTTACAGATACGCTTTTTCCATTAACTCTTTCTCTCTGTCTCCCGTGACAACGACGAATATACTGTTCGCCAGAAGTAACGTGGTCACGGACAGTTTAATGATACCCTTCGATAGGTGAATTATCGTGTACTTTAGAGCGGACCAAGCAGGAGAATCGTAACCGGTAATTGATGAAGAGTGGCAACGGCTCTTCGCGAAATAAATCTGCTTTTATATATCGGCACTGTGGACACCTTCGCGCAAAAGGAAAATTGTGTTGCAGAACACAGGATAATTTCGCGTATTACGATCAATAACGAATTCATTCGCGACTTAAGCGACTGGAACGCGTTCAGCAATTTCACCCCACACATTTCTTCATCCTTTACGGTCTCTGTAAAATTAAAATCTCTAGTCGTTACCGATTATTGCCATAACGGATCGCGAACGGACGCGAAACTAAACTCGTAAGGTTGCGGTTACTGTTGGTGCGATTCCTGACGAACTGAACGCGGGTGTAAAAAGGCTGTAAACGCTTGACATAACGTTAGGCTGTCATAACGTTCAACGTCGATCGTATCGACGACCTTTACTACTTGGAAAGTCTATTTTTGAGATTTTTACTGTTAAGTGAAACAGCTGAAACGAGTTTCGCAGCATATCTAGAGCGACAATCTTCCTATATACACAAATTTGTAATGAATTGTATAATTAAGGACGTCTGAAAACGTATCTCAGATAGCCTAAATCATCCGGTATATGCCGTCGGAGGTGAGCTAATCGAGGAAACTGGATAACGTACACACCAATAAATATCATCGTGGAGCGGGTTAACGCCGGAGTCTCCAGGTCTTAATCGATGATAAACCGCGTCTGAGAAGATCCCACTAATGACGAATCGGTTATTGCCGGTTACGCCGCGCCGCGCCGTGCCGGCTTGCTTCGCGGCCCCGATAAATCATCCTTTCGGGACCGATCGGCTCGCTTTCGAAACTCCAATTATCCTGCGAGGCTCCGAGAGCTTCCGGTGACATACGGCAGAAGCGACGTGCCGCGTCTACCCGGTTCATGCGGAAACTTTGTTTGGACGGGTTGCTTAAACCCCTCTAAGCTTGCCGGTAACGAGCAACGAGACCGGGAAAGCGAGATGCCATCAGGATCTAATAACCTTTCGACCGAGTCGAGCCTCGAAAGCTCCGCCGCGTCTTCGGGTTGGCTGCGAGCTGCGAGCTGCGAGCTGCGAGCGGCACGCGGCAGATGCAGCCCGCTATAAATAGATATCTGCCTGTTCTCCAGCTGACAGAGGCGAAATGTTCAATCGCGAGCAACTCGACAAGTTTACAGGTATCGAACCGGCACAGATACTTTCTTCCTCGGACGAGAAACTACGGAATCGTTGAGAAAAAGATCTCGCACAATTCGATCACAGATTAATATTTTTCTTCCTATTCGGTGAGATAAAGTACGCAAATGGAGTGGTTTATTTCCACAGAAAACAACGGAACAGCATTACGCTTACTTAGAGAATTTTAATTATTCCCTTCTCGGTATTCTCTGAAACACCTTTATTTTTCTCCGACAAATACCTCAGACAGAATTCGTTACAACCGTCGTCGACTACAACGGACGATAAAGAAAACATTTATTTTCCCCCCCGATAAAAATTTATCTTTCTCCGCGCGGCGGGGTGCAACCCTTTACAGCAACTGCGCCGGCGGTGCACAGGCTATTTATTTTATCGGTGCACTCACAAAATTTCCATATTACCGCGGTAAATTTTAAAAGTAACGCTGTTGACGTTATAGCAGTTGCGGTGCACCGCTCACTCAAGAAAATTGGCTATTTTTCCGGCAAGAGAGAAAGAACGAGAGAGAGAGAGAGAGAGAGAGAGAGAGAGAGAGAGAGAGAGAGAGGGAGAAAGAGAGGGGATGAGTGCGCGCGAGAGCAAGAGGAAAAAACGAGATTCATTCGTTCAGCTAATAATAATTCCAGTTCCATTTAGCCCGCGAGATAGCAGTCGGCGCGGCGGTGAAAAGAGGATGAACGAGATGGCGCAGGGACGAAGGGAATTATAACTCGACGCTGTTTCGATGCCCTTCGTGTGCTAGGGTCTCAGACTAATCGGCGAAGCAATTTCCCGGAGAAGGTGACAATTACGTGGACAGTAATTAACTGCGGATGATAGCGGGAGGAAAGGTAGCCACGGATGGCTTCGCGATTACGTAGCTCGTGTACAGTACCGACCACAAGTATCATCGCTAGACTGCGAACCTTGGCGCAAAATAAAATGTCACGCGTTCAGTGTGTTGGTCTCGGCTTATCAAAATTATTAGAGGAAGAAAGAAATTTCTGTTTAATTCCTGCTCGTTGTAATCGACGCAAACAATTTTTATTTTGCAGAAAAGTCCGCAATTTAGCGATAACCATGCTCATGTCAGGTTAGACAACAGATCCTTTTCACCCGTAGTATAATGGGATTAGTGCGTACTAATATAAAACCACCATCAAAATTCATTTCAAATGGGATTGGTCATTACTCGGGCATCCGTGCTGGACGTATTCAGTAGCACGGTTCGCAGTTTTTTTTTCAATTGAATTGCCTCGAAAAAAATTGCTTTGTACGAGTAACTTTCATTTTACGTTCTGGATCCATTTTTGCACGTAGAATCGCCGGATTTCGCATGGCTTCGCGGAGTACGGTCGACATTGAACAAATAGAACAAATCTGCCGTGAATTGGTTTCAATGTATCTGATATTTTTGGCAGAATTCCTGCAAAAACCAACAAATCTCATTTGTTTGGCCTGGCGTTTTAAATAATTCCTCGTAACGAAGTGCGTTTTGTATTCCATTAATTCTTTTCAAACAGGTCCGTTGCTCGCTTCTGGAATATTCGTATCGATATTAATAGAATCTTGGAGTAATAGTGATATTTCTGGTTCCAATCGTTCCAGCACTTATGGCAGACGTTGTACGCTGCGCTGGCGCGAACAGAGTCTGTCAGACGACGCGTCATGTCGATAAGCGCTTCCAATTAACGATTCAAATCAGCCGATGAGAAATGAAAACCGAGCTCGAAATTTCTACAGCGAACGCGGTCGAAAAAAGGAAGGAACGAACGAAGGAAAAAAGGAAGGAGCCCTGCGGAGACCGGGCTCGGGGTTGTTTGTTCGCAAGATTTGTCTCGAGTTTCGATCGTTAGGGGATGGTAACGCGACCGAGTTGACTGGAATCGATAAATCTGGGCTTCCGTGGCCAGGGCAACTTAATTTACGGATCAGACTCGAACACAAACGCAACGCAGCCGGCATAAACATTTTCTCTATTTTTATTCTATTTCGCACATACGTGACTTCTCAAAAACAAATTACTTGTCATCCTCCACGTTCTTTGTCTGGCCTGCATTTTCAGATGAATTTATTGCATATTCTATGGCCAGCCAGTTTTTCAGATGAATTTATTGCGAAATCTTTTTTGGTTTGGACGGGATCTCTATTTTTGATACATCAAAATCAATTGAAAGAGTGATTTCGTAACACGACAGACGTATCTACAGATGAGAAGAATTATTCATTTTTTTTTTTTGTAAACGCCTGTTTTTTACAGTTTGAAGTATTATTTTGAACAAAAATATTCGATGGTCTGGAAATTTCTAAAAATTGTTTTGCTTCACCTTATCTTACAATTAGCGTTTTAATATTTACACAACAGTTTGATATTTTATATAAAAATAATGAAATTGCTTTTACGTACGTTATTATTTCAAACCACAATGCTCGGTCCGATGTTCGGAGAGTCATTGATTTTTCATTTTTGTTGAAGCTTTCCCTTCATATTCCGTAAAAAGTGCGCGCGGCGCTTAATGAAACATTGTAATTATGAAAATTGTTGCCAATGTAAATGACGATAACGGTGCGAATCGATACCATGAATATTTAATAAATCGTTAATGAGCTCCGGGAAAAATTTAATGGATCCTTTTGAATCTCTATCGGCTTATATTCGCTCGTGTGTGAAAATGTTCATTTGAATAGTCGATTACAAATTGAGGCAGTGAATTACGTCCGAAGTAATCGTAATTGTCAAGAAGCTAAATCCTTTTCACAATTCTCCTGATAAATATTTGCATTTTAAACAATCGAGTACGGGCACACGCAGCAATCGAGTTTTATGAATTTTCGACGGCGTTAGAGTTCCTGTTTTATAGTGCTCGAACACGGATCTTGCATGGAATATACCGGGTGTCACAAGGTGAAGCTGGCGTGACTGTTGGGCGCAGTTTCCAGTTATTTTGTTGGTTTCATCTCCAGCCTAAATCTTTATATGACGTAGATTAGGAGATTAGGAAAGATTAGGATATATACGGAGGGTGTACATGGGTTAATGGCTATTAATTAGCCACTGTTGAACGAACGAAATCTTTCCAGGGCACCCGGTAGATTGTCCTCCACCAGCAGATCACGCGACAGCTGTGCTCGGTGTTTCGAAGCGGTCTTTCAGATGTCTGACACCCGAGTGAAATCATCATTAATTAGAAGCCTCGAAACAATACGTTGCGCTCGGCGCAGAAACGAGCCAATTGTCCGGTTAATAAAATCTCCAGACGCAAGTGTGCATCATTGAATTCAATTATCGTATTCTCTCGACGATCGTGCGTGTCCGAATAGTAATGATATAATTTGTCGGCAGGGGGATGAAAATGAATCCATTAATCGGCTAATGAAATCCCCTATCACTCCCTCCCGATCATTGTTCCGGATTTAATGGGATCATATTGTTCCCTGGGTCGACCCCGCGTGCTCGATATTTTTGCTTCGCTGGATCGGTCGCAACGAACGGCTCCCAGAAGCAAGCCGGTTCTTAATCACCATTACATAAACCGATTATTAAAAGTTTCGAGGCAGATTGCGGGCGTCGCTATCAACGTCACCATCGTCGCACTGCGGAAATTCCGGTTTATCGGCGTTATTATTCACACCCGCATTAATGGCCGCCGCGTTTCCGATGTTTCTAATTAAAACCCGGCGATACCGCCCCGAATAATGAACCAAGTAAAAACCGCCTATTAACGTTTTCGAAAGAAATTGAACGAGCGCCACGCCGTATTGCAATCAGCTTTCATTAGCCGGTACACGCCAGCCTCGAACTAAATATCCAAAAAATATGTTTGCTCCCTGCAGGATTTCCGATGCATCATCTTTCTCATCTCTGTTTGTCTGTAGCTTCTTTTATTGCGGCGCAGCGAGCGTGTGTCGTTCGACAGTTTTCGGAGCTGAAATTTTGTGCACCGTGTGTATACGCGCGCACACACACACTCATCGGTACACAAATATTTGATAGCCGTGTCCCTAGGGTCCGACAAATATTCAATCAATATTCGATAGCCGGAAATCGCATCGCGTTTCACGCTACATCTTCGCCTTATTCAGTTTAGCACAATAGTCGGAAAGTACTTGACGGCATTGTCGCGCGTTTCCGCTCCGCCGGAAGATGCGACTTGACAAGAACCAGTTTCAACTATAGTGTTCGATATTGAACGAACACCGAGCGGCGTGAATTTGAAAGAGCTCTCGCTATGATCCCGGAAGCGATATGTTACCGATAACGGGTTGATAAAACGTTCCACGCAGATTTTATGCTTGTGTCATTTAACGTACGACCTAATCGATTCCTCGAGAAAGACTCGATTGATTCAACAAGGCCATCCCATTAATAGTTCCTAAAAGTTTCCCACTCGATCGGAGATCGAGTTCCTCCGATGACAGATAATCACTTGCTCGTCGAGGCAAGTCACCGCGCGGGGAGTCGATCGCGTTGAATTCTAATGACAGTCAACATTGACTCAGCTAATACGGATCAGCCGGGCTCGCGTGAATTCTATGATCGAATCGGCCGAGGTTGCCGAGATAAAGGCCGCGCGTTACAGGAGCGAAACGGAACGAAGCGAAACGCGGGGGCGGGGGCGGGGGCGGGGGGCGGAAACACGTCTACGTGTTGGCGTGGCCTCTTAAATGGGTCGCGCATAACGCCGTGAGAAATGGCATTGTTTTGACAGCCGACCGGCCGTTACAGCGTTCAGACGACTGCGCTGCGAAACTCGCCGACTGCCAGCGCTTAGGTTCGCCCGTAATTCTGCGACATCGCGTGCAAACACCCGCCCACGTTCTCCCGTCGTCGTCGTCAGCCAGACGACACAAGGCATTGTTGCATCGCCGTCGACCGACGACAGAAAGCCTCTTACGCGAACGCATCGAAGAATTAGGGAACTTCCGGGTGCCGACAGCCCCGTGTATTTATGGAGCTTGAGGAAGGATAAGCGCCACGGGACTGCGGGGATGCTGTTTGGCAAAATAAACTCGGACCCGCGGAAACTGGAACACTCTGCGGAGAACGCCCGGAAAAAATGTTAACGACGCAAACACGTAAACTGCGGATTCTCTTCTGTTTCAAAAATGTTAAATGCATGCAGATTCCGCGGTCTACGAATAAATCATTATCCGCTTTTCAATCTGAAAATTTGCAAATAGAAGTAGAGAAAATCCCTTTCATCGAGAGCAAGGGAACCGGTCCGAATTCGAATTTCAAATTGCAGTTCTAAAATTGAAGCAGCAAGTTCATCTTTAGACGGCCCGGTTGCCCGTGTAAAAAGGGCGCGGGATGACAGAGGACCAGGGCAAACATTCCCGAATCCACATAGGGCTTGAAATTCTCTGAAACCAAATACAGCTTCTGCCAATAGAGAACTGAATTAAACATCGGCGGATCCAAGAATGGCCTGCGGGCGGAAGTTCTGATCGTTAAGCTACGGGGTCCGGGGCATCAAGGGCCAAGAAATTCGACCGAGCGGAGTGTGACATCGGCGCGAGGGCGGCGCGACGGTTCGAGTTTTAAAACGAGCGCATGCTTTAACGCGTAAACAGGACGACGAAGCAAGGGAATGTGGGTCTAGCTATCGACGTTGGAACGAAGTTCGACGGTAAATGGAGCAGGAGCGGTGTGCATATGCCAACGACTTTAGCAGAAAAGTTTGCACACCGGCTGGGAACACCAGGGCGACATTCCATCGCGTTCGCTGTTTACAGGCCGTGTACGTGGGTCCCGTGTAAATGCACAGTTTACGAGCCACTCGGCGCAATTACAGTCGCTGCTGTGTCAGCGGGTTTTATCGTACGGGTTTCAGATTTATGGGACTCTGGTGCACCAGGCTTCGCCCTGGCTATTTCTGGATCCCTTCAGACTTAACGCCCTCCTATTTCGAATTCCTTCCTGGTCGGTTATTTCGTCGGACAACAGACGCCACGACGCGGCGTTTTGAGTTTCGAGACAGAAGGAAATCAAGAGCGTATCCGGTGGCAACTACAGTCGACCAGATCCTCGACCCTTCAACGAGAACGCTTTTCCTGCTGTAGGTCGCAACCGGTCCTTTCCGCTGACCTACTCTAGCGGATAACCTCGTAAAACCCTTTCAAAATTGCCCGGATTAGTGGCCAACACTGTAGTCAATTTCAAACCGAAATTCAAATTTTAGTAAAGCTAATTAAACGAGCTCGATCGTCGAAACATGTATCGGCACTAGGCGATATCGACCTTTTGTAAAACACCGTCGTGTAAACTAGAGTAGAGGAAGAGAAAGAAAGGTATGACATATTCTACTATGTCGCGAACGCGGAACTTAATTAAGCATAAATTCCAATATCACGCTCTGCTTTCAATATCGCGGAGTTCAAAACGAGCGTGGACGACACGTGGAAATCTATAGAGCAGAAAACAATAAAAAATTTATACAAATCACTCTCGGAAGGGATGCTGATGGTCGCACAAAATAAAGTAAAATATAAGGTAAAATACAAGCTTTACCAAAGTGTTACTACACGATGTAAACAATAACATTAGAAATAAGTGAAGAAAGAATTCTTACCAGAATAGATTTTCTACTCGTTTCGTTGTATGTCTTATGTAGTTTTGCCTGGTGTAGAATAGTTCTCCCGTTAGGCGAGCGTTCCTCCATTTGCGCGCGTGCCGTCGGCCGCGAAATTTACGGGGGCGTCAAATTTAAATTGTTACCGGGGCCGCGCGATTTAAATCGAGACCGAAATTTGAGTAAACACCGATAAATCGATCGGCCGGATTTATCGCGCACACAAAGCGGCTGTAATCAGCGCCGAACGGCACAGGGGCGCGCGGCGCGCGGCGTGCACACGCTTAGCGGTTCACGCGGCTCGACGGCCGGCATGCAAATCATTTTTCCAGCGATGGTTATCGATAACGATCTCGACGGGGTCGGATCCGCGACGGCAATCCCATGAGAGCGAAATTTCACGCGGGCCTCCTATCCCCGTGCGTCGAATTCCGTTTACCGGTGACCAACCCCACGAGAGTCATTCCGTTTTCAGCCTGTTAATCGCGTAATTGGACGCGCATGACTTTCGACCGATGATCGAATTGCTTCCCGGGCATAATTTATGAAGCCTATTCCGCAACACGCGCGTGTCTTCCCGCGGACCGGCCCGAATGCAACCCGAAAGCCAGGAAATCAACGCTCGCCTAATGCGATGCATTAGCTCGATCGAACTGTAAGAAAATTCAGCCGGCAAAATAACCTCCTCGATCGCACCGTTCTTCTCGCGAAATCCACTCGCATTTCCTTGGTTGCACCGTACACGGTTCAGAGCGGAACACTATTGTTTTCTAATACGTCAAACATCAACAACAGAAAGTATGTTTTGCAACAAATTTTTGCCACAAAGCACGCACGTGGTTTAGACACGATTAGGCAAGTCTCTTAGCGACGGAGTGGGGGGAGCGACAGAAGATGGCGCTGCGATTCCTCAGGCAATCTCGAACGCGTGTTTACTCATGGTCGCGTCTAATTAGCCGGGAGTTTGTGACAAAGCGAAGCGTATCAAAATTCGAGTGCCAAGTAATATTTTTATGTTTGCGCTCCGCTACGGTAACAGAGAATTGAGTGTTCGAAGATTGGGATCGGTGACGAGCGTTTAACGAATCGTTGGCCAGCTTCCATTTCCGAAACGAGTTACTGCGTTCACCGTGCGAGCTTTTAGGATTCGCCTACCCGAGTCGAGTCTAAAAAGCAATTTCTTGGCAGACGTATGATATCGGAGGAATGGAATTTTCTCGCAATATTTATTCCTCGCACGAACTGTTTCTTCAAAGAAGCTTCATACATTCCGGATGACCAGAGTGTATCGGTGAACGCTCGTGGTACGTATACATACATCACGACCCCTTCTTCTCCACAGCTTTCGGTATTGTCCATAAACATTGGACGAAGGGCAGCAGCGGATTTTCCAATCAGCCGGTAGGAATTTTCAGAGAAAAAAGAAACGGCTAGAACCGCGTTCGAAAATTTACTACGAGCCGCGAGGATGGCCTGGGGAATAGCAATTGACGTAACTTTGAAGCGGATATGAAGTTCGTGATAATACGCTGTTATCCGGCGGTAACGCGCGAAGAGAACATCGAGCTCTGGCGAAATCTCCGTCGATATAAAACAAAGTCTCGAGAGCCCGGAGCTGTGGGCAGTAATAGATTATTTCGTGATCGCTTTTGTAATAACGATTATTGGATCACCAGTCGTAATCGTGAATCGTCAACCGGATTACTTTTTGCCGTACGCTCTGGTCTCGACCTACATTCCCAGGATTTTATTGCTGGAAAATTAGGATCGTGTTTTAAGAGCCGTGGCACCGTACGAATTAAAACTGGAGACACTTAATTGAGATACAGAGCGCGGGGTCATTTTAATCTGCGAATGCTAATGTCTTCGGATGTGCGCGGAAGTGGATCAGGATACATTTAGTGGAACGGGGTTGAAGACGACACTCGTACTTGGAAAAAAGTTTTACCGCCGCCGGGGGGGGGGGGGCGATAAGGCGACTTAAAACGCAGTTACATATTTCTTTTTTGCGTAATTAATTGAAATTCTAGTTGCCTCCGGAAATTTAGTTGTTCCTGTAAAGAAATCGAGTTGGATCGAGTAGTCGAGGAAGGCATCAACCAGCCCGGATAGCCCGAGAGGCAAAATGGCGTCGCGCGGTTCCCATATTTTCATGGTAATCAAACTAATAGCCCAGCACGCATAAAGGCTGCTTTATACCCAACTTTAATTAAACCACAAGTTGTATTCCACACGTTGTTCCGCGTGAGCCCCGATTAAACAGACGGCTTACCATTTAATCAAGCACCCGGGATAATGCGAGATGAGTTAACCGCGTTTAGAACGTTGGAACATGAAAAATAAGCCTCTCGCGATCCATATGATATCCCCCGATATTAGTCCCATGCTGAAACCCGAGGGACAACGTTGCGCGCGATCTCGATCCTTCGGGAATCGTTGGTAGCCGAAATTTCCCAAAACGATTGAATCGGAACGTTTGACAGATTGAATATTTCAATGCTATAATCGCTGATGTTCCGCTAATTGTAATGCTTATTGCGGGAATTTACTAGAACCCAAATTTAGCTAGCATTTATGAAAATAATGAGCGGCCGCAATTTGAAACGGTAGGAAGCGTGAAAGAATTAACGAAACCCCTCATTCTGCATAAATATCCGCAGCGTAATCGCGACCCAACTTTATCGAACACATCAAACGGCGCAAACGGTTGTTCACAATTGCATATATTCAACGATAATACCGCCACGCTAATACAGAACACGTATATTGCTCGGGTTGCCAGTCCCGAGGCAGTTTTTTTTCCCCCGCGGATGCAAATGCGTCTCCTAAATATTTTGAGTAGCACACCTCTAGACATTCAGGAGTCTTGCATTCGAGCGGCGTGTATTGCTCATGTTTATGCAAATAAATGTAAATGCCGCGAGGCCGCGAATACGTAAGCGTCGGGACCTGATTCCGCAGAGGATCGATTTAATTATCAGAAAATGTTATTTCGTTCTTGCCCGGTGTCTGAAATCCCACCAGCCGTGCGGGGGAGTCTCCGACAACTCGATTTCCCGGTTCTCTCTCTCTCTCTCTCTGTCTTTCTCTTCGTTATTTTTCTCTTTTTTTTTTCGTTTCTCCGTTGCGAGCACAGGGCCAGCGTGCATCGTTACCACCGAAGAAATCATGAAGATACACACTCGTTTGATCGGCCGATCAGCCGTGACCTCTGCATTATTGGCTCGCTCTGCCAGTGGCTCTTCACGGCTCCCGGCGAAATTCAATTTCTTCGAGCGCAATCAGCCACCCCTATCCGACACCTCGTATTATTTCGACGGAAAACTACGACGGCCGGTGGGCTGCCTCCGTTCCCCTCCCCGCCCCGCTACCCCTTTTTGTGCAGCCGGTGTCGGCCCAATGAACGGTGTATCCTGTTCCGATTGTTGCGAACGCCGGCTCTCTATAGAGATACACGGAGGAAGAAGCGGCGTGTTCCGATCTCGGTCCGGAAATTCTATCACGTTCCTAAGCGGGTTCCACTCGAACGGGCGAGGTGATGCGGCACCGACACGTTCAAAATCTGTTTCGCAGGCTAATTTTCTCATCCTGCGACGCGCCATTCGATAGGCTTTCCAGCTGGTGAAAAGTTCGTCTTGACCCTTTGACGCGCAAAGTGGCTGCAAGTGCAGCAACTTCATTCATTTTATTTTACCGTTCACGACGATCGAGCAACGCGATTTTCGTCAGATTTCTTGCGCACTTCGGTTTTGCGAAAGGATGATCGACGTCGAAATAGCGTTTGCGCCCCAGTAAACACCGACAACCGTGTTAATGAGTCACGGTAGCAGAGCCGAGCGTGAAACTCGTTTACAAAAAAAAAAATCCTAAGGTTGAAATGTTGCTGGACGATCCGATAAATCGATTTCGCGAACGAACAACAGTGTTAGATATTTTATTGCGAGCTCCACCTATCCGTGAAATGTTTTACGCAACGTAATTGCTATCTACGACGGAAGAAAAAAAAAAGCAAACAAACAAACAAGCATGATCGCTGTCGGTGACCGTCACGGATCGTGCTGAATTACTGACAGCCCTTTCAGCCTTTTTGTTGTTGAACGTTGAATAATGCAGCAAAGAATTTGCATTGTGTGAATATTGTATAATTTTCGTACGCTGTAAATTTGTGAATTGAAGTTATATGTAAATCGCGGAAGCATTATTTTAAGTTTTGGCAGCGTACGCGTTAAATCAGTCGTCGGATAAATAAAATCGAATTAAAACCGCGGTATTGAATGAAATATGCAGAGGATTATCTGCATATTATATTTCACCATGAGCACGATGGTAATTGGGTTATGTGGCGCGGCGGTGACCAAAGGGTGGCTAAGGGTAATGGCCGAATGTAACCAATTATGATTGGGGGTTGAATGCGATTTCGCTAATCGCTGTCCGACCAAAATGCGAAAGAGAAATTGAAAAATTTACATTTACAATATCCACAGAAGATTCGAGCCAACGTAAAATTCACGGCAAAATCATTTTGAAGACAATGCACCGTTCGTGATAGCGTTTCACCGTCTACTTGGATATATTGATTAATAAAATAATTATCTGATGACGATATTAGCTTCGCTGTCGAAACAATTCTGTGTGGTTATCATAAACCATTGTGCATACGTGAAAGAAAATCCCCATGTTCAATTATACTTTGATCAGCCAATTTCATAAAAGATCTGCATACGAATGTATTCAAAGCGAACGACATACCACAAAATCCTGAAAACAGTTAGCAGAGACACTGATTCCAAGTCGTTCCAGTGGCAATATCCGCATTACGTCTTTCGCAATCAAACAATGCTAATCTGACTTGTAAATTGCTTCCCTTTCGCGTTAAATATTAATTTCACATCACAGGCCATCGCGTGAACAGGACGGTCTGTTCCGTTCCGCGCGCGGATCGTTCATATAAAAACATCGAGTCGAATGTCTCCTTTCTCATATCGCGAAACTGGGGCGCCCCGGTCATTTTTCACAAACCATGTGAGATCACGTGGAAACTGTCGCTATTAACCACGCGAGATTCCGAGGAAATTACATTTCTCCGAAGTTTGATTGCGAGGAAAATAAACGAAGGAAAAAAAAAGAAAGAAAGAACGGAAAAGTGGAAGACGCGATCTCGTCCGTACCTCCGCGATCCTGATCTCTCGATCTCTCTTTACTTCCCCCTTCTTATTACTGGTCGCTAAGTTTCAATGGCTGTTGCCCGGAGTTAAAACGATCACGCGTTGACTGCGCTGGAAAGCGGCGCCACGAGACCAAACATCCTCGCACGGATATTCTAAGGGAAGAAAGGGAAACATCAACCTAAAGATCTCGAGATTATACGTCAGAAGCACGCGGTTAGGCGAGCACTAGACAAAAGAGACGGATAAACTTCTGTTGTAAGAAATAACGTCTCGATTGTCCGGTGCCCGACATCCTCCGAACACGACAAATTAGTTTCGAGAGCACGAACGCTGCAGTGCCAGTAACACACCTGCAGTTTCAAACTGAAATGAATTTCGAAAAATTTCCGATAATTCGACTAGACTACGGATCGTTATATCTGCTTATTGAAATTGTTACAGACAATTCTAAAAGGAAGTTGATCTTTCACGGAGAATGTCAGGTGATTACATTACAAGTTGGACAACCAATTACATTATTGAACTTGCGCCGTTTCGTCCATCGTTTTTAATTACTGTCGGGAATGGAAAGGCAAGCCGGTTTAGCGTTCATTGAATTTGGTAGCCGGGACGCCACTCGCTCGGCATTCAGCGAGCAGCAATTAAAACGTTCCTTGGCTGAGACGGTGCGGAACTATGACAGAAAAATGGCCGCTTTAAAGAAATCCTGTCGGTTTTGAAACGCTCCTCGTTCAGGGGTATAGACATTTAATGGTCAGCCTTGCGCTTTTGAAGTCGAGCCACCGCGCGCATTCAGCCGCAATCCTCGAAGAAAAGAAGCTGCGTTGCGTGCATCGTAAACGAAGAATAGCTCATCCCCGCGGTTTCGAGAGCGAGGATATTTCGAGTTGAAATAGTCGCGTGTAACGGAGAAAAATTCGGCCGATCGAAATATGCCAAACGTATATTACATTTTGAGGTTATCGGGTTTTAAAACTCGCCGAAGCGGAGCGGCGCCGAGCGTACATTTTGGAATCCGATATAATGGAGGGTGCGCTGCTAGCGGAAAAATAAAATGTTCCGAAAATTTCACCGTGAAAATTGCCAGTTTCTTTGGCGCTGGAAGTTGGGAGTGTCCAGGCAAAATTGAAAATTCCTGTCCTCTGCGGTGTCCCGATCGGTCGTCTTCAATCTTGCTCCCCTCTAACAGACCTGAATTTTCTGTCTTTCCCCGCTCTTTATTTCCGATCTTTTGTCATTTCATAAATATCTCCAGGCAAGAACAGGTACGGTGACCCTTCGACGCTGCCCGATATCCGAGGTTAAACTCGATTCGAAGAAAATTGCAAGATATATAGACGCGAAGGTCCGTGGGTTTCTTTCAAGTCGATAGATAGTCAAATGCAGTTTTTCCCTGAATTCGATTCTCCGAAAATGGAATCGCCCTTTCACGCGATTCTCACTGCTATCGTGCAGTACAGACATTAAAGTAACAAATATCTGCAGCTCACCTGGAAAATATTCGAAATCTATAATTTTGCAAATTTCAATATGGAACAAGTGGCGTTCCGGTATGAAATATCGTATTTTGCGCAATCTGTTTTTCTTAAGATACGAATCGTCGATCTTCGCGACAGCATATGGTAGTAACCAGGTGCGCGTGCATTCCCATCTGCATCGATTGTCCTGAAGCTTGTCAGGCTGTTCCCGGCCACCTCGAAAACGTTAAATTCCACTTGGTTTCGTCCATTTGCAGCACTCCATCTGCTTAGTGGCAAGTTTTACTAGCGGGCAGCGTTCGACGAGCAACCTCGCAGCAATTCGATAAGCGATGCTCCACTTTTTCCTCCTCTCAATATCCGCACGATAGTCAGTTCGGCCATAAATTTCATGCATTATTTTCATCAAAACGCCGTTCCGTAGGAAATACGACAACGACTGAGCACGGTTTGAAAGATATTCGATTTACTCGTTACTATAAAAAGTTTATTATCATGGAGAACGCATTAGCCTTCAATTCCTCCGAGCACTCACCTAATGGAACATCATTCCCTTTTTCAACGCACAAATTTCGCTGTACTTTCATTTCGAATATTTCCTGCCCGCAGTTTTGTCCACAAAATGATAACTAGACGTTATGCGCTTCTCACAAAATCTGAACTACGATTTTTCAACTGTTCAGATAAGAAGAGAAACGCTGCCCAGCCAATATAATTAGAAAGACCAATGAAGCAAATGCAAACGCGTGCTCGTTTGTTCAAAACACGTACCGCTTCGGTGAAATGAAATTTTCAGTACGGCCAGTGTGCCTTTTTCGAACACACGACAAAATTCCAATGATAAAGCGTGGAACATGTTCAATATTCGATCGGTTATTTCGATGTTCACGATAAAGTGACCGTAACGGCAGCCTGAGAATGAATTTCACTGGTTTTCGGATATCAACGGTTTTTGCTGACCCGTCTCCGCTCTCTGGCCCGTCGAAATTGGAAATTTTTCATGCAGATTGGCCTGACAGGAGGCACACGTTCTCCCCGGTTCGCGTTCTTACATCTCCCACCTCTGCTATATCTCCTCCTGCTCTCGAATATTACTCCTGCGATTGACACCGCTTCGCCTTTGTTAAGAGCGTCGCAGAGTCGTGAATGGCGAATTGGGAATTTCCTTTTCCGCTGTCGAATTTCACCCTCCCAGCTTGCCGAGCAGAAACGAACCATAAATCAGTCTTGTTTCACGGAGACGTTATGCCAAAAAGACAGAATTCTTTGAAGTCAGTTTGCAATTTGTTTCAATTCCAACTGCGCGATATATCGTTAAAAATCCTTTTTAAGAAAATTCAATTGCAGAGGGTCGACGAGATAAAACTTTCCCCCGGCCATTAAAACTCTTCGGATAAATATTAACAGTAAGCATTACCTTAGTATTCGAATACTTTTCGATAAATATTTATGTCGAACGAGAGAAATTTAGACGATGGAAGAAATATTCCTTTTACTATTTGATTCCTTTTAATGGCGGCGCCGTGAGCCCCGTTTGATTCGCCAACGATAAGATTTTTAAATCGTGTCCCCTTCATTAGCGACTTCCCGAGATTCCGAAGGGTGCATCTACAAAGGGAGAGTACTTTCTGCCGAAGAAAGTGGAAAATTAAAGGGAGAAGCTTTTGCTTTGCCAATATTTAGCAACATATTGCGCCTTTGCCGGGAATAATCTCCGCCCGACGGAAAAATGCGACGTCGCATAAACTTGTAAAAACGTATCAAGTCCTATTGTGTTGGGTTTAGCCGGTGCCATCCAACTTTCCTTACGATAAGCATATTTTATTGCGTCCGTGAGACCTGTAGTTATATTTCTCAGCGTGAAGTGACACACACACAGACCGCCTCCCACACACGCACACACTGGAACAGAGAGAGAGAGAGAGAGAGAGAGAGAGAGAACTCCTCTTTCCACATTTTCTGGGAATACGCTAGGCACGAGTACGCGGTCGTAATATTAGATAAAAGCTCGCAAAATTGCATTTTCGGCCGCCCTTGTTCCGGGCTACCTGCCGCAGTAAATCGGATTTTCGGATTTGCTAGATGCATGCACTCAAAGAGTTCAGTTAAATCATACTCAGACTCGAAAAAGCCGGCCGGCCGCCTGTTACTGAATATTTAATGTGGATATTCCGCGTGTACGTGTCCGCCTCTGCCGCTGCTAAATATACGACTTAATAAATGGCCGGAGAAATTTGTACAACGAAAATTCAGCTAGCAACGACAACGTTGCGTCGGTCCATACGGTATTGCGCTTGAGAAGAATTATGCTCAAGACGCAAACTTCCTGTAACGTCTGTAAAAGTATTTTGAACGACAAAAATGTTTTTCTTTCGAAAGACCATATAGAGAATTTACAATAACATGTATCAACTATCGTTTTTGTTTGCAAGCTGCGCAACTGTACGACATCACTGTCAAACAAAGGTTTATTTTTACAGAGTTTTGCAACTTCCACAGAGTTCGACTGTTTAAAGTAGTACCCAGCAACGTGGAAAGAAAAAGCTCGAGATTTACGTCGCAAAGTCCGAACCAGGCGCGCTACTTTTATAAAAGCATTTTGATCCGTCCTGTTTCAACATTCTCCCCTGTTCGTCAAGAGGGTAAAAATTTCCAGTAGCAGAAAATAATCCAACCAACCTCGAACCAGTATGCAGCTGCTTTCGCGAACCCGTAATTTTTCATCGCAACGAATTCCGCGGAGAAACTTTTTCTCGAACGGATGAAATTTTGATTCGTTGGTACGGCTGCCAGGCGTCTCGCTGTTAATATTTCGGGAACGTGTAATTGACGACGCGGCGTACCTAAAAATCCTACGGTACGAAAAGGGGTTTTAGATTTGCTCGTTGAGTCGTATCCTCTCCGGTGCGCGGCGCGGCACGACGCGGCACGACGCCCACGTGATACCGCAGTTGACATTGCACGAGGGAGCCCGAGTTAAAATTTTTTCCCTCTCGCCGAACCGAAAATTTGATGGAATGTATCGGGTTCGGGAGTTCTTTCAGAAAACGAAGAACCCGTCACGCGGAAGCATGCCTCGGCTCGCAATCAGTTTTCCCATCGACGCGAAGGAGCTGCAGGATTGCTGTCTGCATTGACCCGGTATCCGGTAATTCGCAATTTTCTTTTATTTCCGTTCCTCCGTTACCCAGCTCCTTGCCGTGCGAAACAAAAAATCTTCCTATTCGATCGAGAGATCCCGGCGCGCCGCATCCGAGAAACGTGAATAACTTTGTTCGGAAATGCAAGGAAATACGGGAGCTGCGCTCGAAAGTGCGCGGTGGGGAAATTTGGCCGGAGTATTTCAGAAGCAATTAACTCCTCGCAGGTGTTTATGAAAAGAGTCGGCGAGCAGGGAGGTAGGTGGGAGGTGAGTGGGGGTGTCTTGGCGGAGCGAGGGAGGAAATAATTTGCCGAGAATAATTCGTAAGGAACGAAGAAGGACGTTGCGGTGGCGCTCGAGCCTCGCGGATAGTATACGGGTTCGTTTATTCCCGGCGCTTTCAATCGCGAAAAGCGAGGCGCAAAAGTGTGCAGCGCTGTGCAACCGCTGGGTGATCAGCGAAACGAGATGAAGGCGGTCGATTCATAATGCAGCCGCCCCGGCTTCTATGAAAATGGTATGCACGTATTTCCGAGCTTTACAGGCTACGAAAGTGCTTCTGTGTCCATTCCATTGCGAGACTGAAAAGCAGATAGGAAGCTGCACTCTCGAGTTCATTTCCGTTCCACTCGTGGCCCCGTACTGTCGCATCAAAAAACATCATAAAGTCGGAGCACACTCGTCCCGTAGCTGGCAGCTCCCTGCATCGGCTCGAGGCCGACCTTTCCCAACGCCACCGGCCACCCTCCAACCTCCAACCTCCAACCTCCAACCTACCTATCTACCTACCTACCTACCTACCTACCTACCTACCTAGCCGCCTATCCAACGAATCTCCATTCCTCTCTTTACCTACTCCGTAACCGCGACCGCGATCCTTTAACGTCTGCGTCTACCACGCCGCTGCTGATGAGAAAGCTTAACGACACTGAGCACACCCACCACACCACACCACACCGCGCCGCGCCGCGCCGCTCCGGGCCACTTTATTTTACACATTTACGTTTAATAAATTGCGAACAGGCTCCTCGCGCGGAAGTTTTATTCGCTCGCGACAGTTTTTACATCCCACTTGACGCGACGAGCCCTGAAACTCGATCTCCCTCTACGGTCATGTCGTTTGCCTCGCAGAAACACGTGCAAAGTTTCACTCATTCGGTTATAACACTGCGGAACGGTGCGCCGCGACGTGCAAATTGTCCTTCGGCTGTCGATCATTCGAGATTTAATTTGAAATTTGGAATATTTCCAGCGAGGCAAATCCCACAGACGAAAATCTCTCGTAACAATTCTAAGATTTTACCGTTTTGTATTTCACCTCCGTAGTATTGTCGGAAGTGAATAAGATTGGAAGTCCAGATACAAGTGAATGTTCTAAATTGGCAGCAAACTTTCAAATTGAAAGACTTTTCCCTCGAAACTTTAAATTCCCTTCCGCAGGAGTTATTACGAAAAAAATCACTAAGTTCTGACATTTTATTGCTGCGATCGGATTGGTTCACTTCTGTGGGTCATAATTTAATTTGTTAGTTGTACAGCGGTATATTTTTACGACAGCTATATGTCTACACGGTATACGCATAGATTGGAATTGTTTCGTGAATATTTTCATTAACTTTGGAATTAAATATAGAATGTGAAACTCTCTTTGAACAATGGTATGCCGGTTGTATAGCATTATCAAACCCAGTAGCGTAACATACAGGATGTCCCGGATCACCGAAATAGAGTAAATTAAATATTTGAATAAATGAATATACGCGGCATGCTGTTCGTAGATCAATATACCGCCGGATGCCGAAATACGTGCTCGGCGTGGATGTATTAAAATATGGAAAAATTATTTAGCGCAGTTCTCACGTGCTCAATTTACGGGAGAAAAGGTATCGGACGCGCGGATCTTTCATTTTTAGTCGTGTGCTCCTGAATTTTTAGACTCGCTTTAAAAATTTTGATTGTTCCGCACGAACGAAAAACATTCTCGTTCACGATACAACACACAAAAGAAATACTCTTCGATTTACCTTCGTAAATTGATTTTTGTAGTTCAGACAGTTTTGCACAGCACGAAAACGAAAAACATACATCCAGGTTAAACCCTACTAACCCGCACGTTAAAAAAAGATCTCCAAGTTTATAATGCAAAATGCTGCTCCAGATATTCGGGACTTAGATCTACCGTTCGAGTCGAGAAGGAGGAAGGGGACAGCAAAGAGAGGAGGAGAGAGAAAGGGAGATCATTAAAAAGATAGGAACGTGATGTTTCGTCTAATGTTTCTCGCTTATCGTCGCCGTAATGGAGCGAAGCTCTGGAAGAAAAAATAATATCGTTCGAAAGCGATTGCGCGCTTTCTATCCCGGCCGTTTCGTCCCCCGCAACGTTTCGAATTGCCTCGCGGTTCAAGGAATACGATACCGTTGCGAGAAATTCCGCGCGATTCCACCGCGACGATGTTCCTGCCGAATGGTTCACGGGAGGAGGGAGGAATTTCGGCTTTCCTTTTCATTAAACTTCTTCGAAATCTCTCCGCGCTATCGTTTATGCGCGCCCATTGCAGAGAGGATCCTACACGCCGACAAGGGTATACGGAACCTGCGAATACGATTCAGTTAGGGGCTGCGTTATGATCTATAATTTCGCAGGGGCAAACAGTCGAGCTTATTCGAATCCTCTATAAGCTTTTGGGAGCCGATAGTCTGTATGTTTTTTCGCATGACCGAAGTAGCTCCGAAGTAGGTGGATCTCGAACTTACTGCTCCGAAGGCTGCTCCACTTTGCTCCACTTAAATAGGACAGCACTCTGTTTAATTTTGGGGTAGTGGGTTTTTCGAAGATGTTATTTAAGGTTCTTTTAGTTTTCCATCCTTGGAAATGGAACAGACTATGGTTCGAATTCGGGCGACGACTGTATCTTTGCTCGTTGCGTTGTCTCTCCGTGTGTGGCTAACAAATTTATAGCTGCAGACAATCGATGGCGTTCCCACCCTGGTGATGTGGCTCTTGCATAACGTGTGCGTGTGCTGCAGGAATTTCTGAAAGACGGTAGAGAAACAGGAGAACGTAGCCGGACCTAACAATAAAGCGGGTGCTTGCTTTTGTTCTGGAATTCGGCCTTTTGAAAAACTTCAATTCCTTGCTACCCTGCTTTGGATCTTAAAACTGCTTTGTTCCAGCTCCCTGCACATATTTCCGCAGTCTATGGAAACTTTAAACACGATCACGTTGAAGGTAGCAACGAGAAGACCATTTTATTCGGTGAATTATGATTGTCCGAGGTTGCGGGTATAGTTTGTTTTTAAGCAAGAGATGGTACGAATATTCTACGATTTTTCGGTAACAATTCGGTGTTCTTTTAATTTGTCGGAGCGTGCGCCAATGAAATTTCGCATGTGCGCTGGGACAGCGTGGGTCAGAGGAAAAAAAAAAGTCTGAAATAAACGAAGGGAACAGCGGTGTCAGCCATTTCTCCTTTCAATCCCGTGAAGCGCAATCACGCGCATGACCGCGAGAATACGCGATAAAATTATTATACAGTAGTTGACGGGTTTGCCGGGGGTTCGAGGGGTTAGGGGAGCGTAGGAGAGCATGACGCGCCTCTGCCGCAGAACGGAAGCCCTTCCCAGCTTCCATATAACCCCAATCACGGTCCTTTGATGCGCATATCTGCGCGCCTATTCAGAAGCACGCGGATCACAGCGCGAACACGAACGAATTTCAAATCCAATAGAATGACCTCGATTCCATTAAAATCTCTGATCGCGGGACATTGACACCTTGTGACCCGTTTTCGTTTCGTTTCGTTTCGTTTCGGGCCGTGCATCAAGATATTAACCCGACGCGTTCGCCGGCCATAACTCCGACGCCCTGCTTTTCTTTAAATGAAAGAACGAGAAACGCGAAAGGGCAACGCTTTGCTCGCGAAACTTTAAATTAAAGAGCCGGTCGCGTAAAAAGGTTGCACGTGAAATGTTATTAAACTTGAACCGCCGACGGCGAAAACTTTCGAGCACCATGGCTCTCTCGAAATACGTATATTTTACGAATCACAATAGCCCTGTCGGAGCGAAGCGTTTATGCTGCCGCTATGGGAACCGGCGTATCTGAAATTAAGAATAACCGCTTTCAAGGGAATATTCTGCTTTTCAACTTTCGAGAAATCAAGAAAATCAGCTCAATTCTGTTAAAGTCATTCGGTCTCTACACATAATTTGCTGCTTTTCGAAATTAGGAGGATTTTCGCTGACCACACGTTCTCGCGTATAAAGTTTATTAATAGAATTTGGAGGAAATCATTGACCCTTTTCACTTTGCGACGAGTTAATTTATACCTACGTGTTCCATATGACGTGCACTTTTCGTTTGCACGACAGAATAATTGGTGGTTGTAACAACTAGCTGTTTACAGCGTGTTCACTTTTCCCGCGAAGCCAGACGCGTTTTGCAGGAATAAAATTCAATAATATATTCAATTCGTGGATTTAATTCGTATTACTACATAGCGAATTCGATGTAAATGTTCGCTCGATAATCCACAGAAATGAAAACCGGAGAGAAACGCGGAAACTATAAAAGTGAAACGTTCGTGTGTACCATAAATGCGAGAGCTCCGTGACCTGCATGCTAAATTTCGTTTTTATTTTAATTAGAGGAGACACTGATTAAACGCCGACTATTTGGTTAAGGAACATTCTGACACTTCGTTTCATTTTTTGACCCTTCGTCACTTTTATCGAGCTCGAGCCATGCTGACATAACTGGCCCAGCTATACATTTTTTCTCTCTCTCTCTTTTTTCAATCGAACAGTGACTGCAGCGAATGATTGTTTAATGCATATCCACTTTTACCGGTGAACGCGGACGCGGCGAAATTGAACGCGACGGAACGATGCAGTTCAATTAAACTCAGAAAACCCGTACACTTTTGTTATCGGATATTTTCCACGGCCGTTTCGTACGGTTGTCGGAAAGCTCCGAGTCCGACACGCGGCATAATCGGAGATCGGTTTTTATTGTTTCGGTACGATATTTTCTCCGGTGGCGGGTATAGTGATTCGCGAGGTGCGCTCGAAACAAAAGGAATTCGATATCCGCGCCGTTAACGAAGACTATCGGCGACGCGTCCGCGTCGAATCGTATCCGAGGCGAAATTCTTGTGCTCGCCGATTTAACAAAATTCCGTAATAAGTTCGCAACGCGGTGTGTAATCGCGATACACCCGGTCCGCGAGAGCCATAAAATGTAAATGCGAATGCAAATCGCCGCGCGATATGGTAATTCGAGCAAACGTTTAAAAATACCGGCAACACTTATTAAAAGACCGATACTATTTCGGTCGCTGAATGCTCGTTTCGAGTTGCATTTAAACAACACATTTCACAGTTCGGTCTGGAATGCGACGGGCCCAAGTTCCGCGTACAAGTGGAACGCAAGACTGAGTAATCCAGCATTAAATCCGCTTAACCGAGTTTCAAGACTGCGCAACACAAATGATTCAACGTAGAATCCCCGGGACGTTGATAGAAGAAATTCAAAAGGTAGCGCGGAAGGGAGCAACAATGGCTCGAACAATCCTCCGAAGTCGCGGTAATTGATTTACGTAACTGTTCAACAGAAGTTGATTATACCGTCGAAGGATATCTTGTTGGTATGCTGCGATACAAGAGCGCGAGCCACAAGTGAGAATTCGTTAAAATAATGTCGCTTTTAATCAGGCTAATTGAGCGAGGCGACAGAGCAAACACCGGAAACCTCAGCGCCGGCAGACATAAGCCCGCTAACTCGATATCTAGCGGGTTCCGGGAGCGTCATTAAAGTTACCACTATTTCATCAGCGTCGCACAACAGTGAACTTTTCCACGATCCGCATTCAATTAACTAAAACGCGGCTGCCGTACGATGGGATTGATCCGCGGGATCTATCAGAGCGCGGGCTGCGTGCCGGATGCGGCCGCGGCCGCGGACGGGACACGGTGGAACGAGCGTGGAACAACGCGGCGTCAATCGGAGCGCGATCGCGTACGAAACCACGGATCAGTTGCCAGTCATTTTGAATCGATTCCGGGGCCGGTGACGAGCGTGCGCGGCCGAGAATCTCCACCGGAAGTCGTTACGCCGCGCGCCGCGCCGTATCGGCTGCACAGGAACAGGAACAGGAACAGGGACACGTGTAACTCCGCCAGACGCCGCCGCCAAAGAGAGAGAGAGAGAGAGAGAGGGTTAATTTAACCACCTCAGGGTCGCGGACCAGTGTGTGGGAAGTCAGGGGTGGAGCACCGGTGTCACGGATGTATGCTAATGGAGACCTCGAGAGATGTCTAACATCCACCGTCCTGAATTGCCTATGTGCGACTAACCGCGCTTCCACGCGCGGATACGAATCGACGCCAATGCTGATGCGGCCGACATGTAAATTCTTGACTGCGCGCCTGTTTCGCTCTTTGAGCCAGCTCGAACCGTCGATGTCGCCTCCGACAACGTTCTCGTACGCGACGGATGCTGGAAACACGTTTCCAAGCCCAGCGACAAAATCAGTGGAATGTTTTCAAGTAGAACACTAGATAAAAGAAATTTTATTCTTTCTTTCCGCGTGCCAAATTTCAAGCAAACTCGGTAATCCTTCGCTCAAGTGTATGCTATAACAGGCCGAGAAGCATCAACGTAAACACGATGGGAATGAAAGTGGCGTAGCAGTTGTTCCACAATAAAACCTCAGCAATACCTGGAGTGTAATTTTTCCGAAATCTGGGACGAGTCGAACGAGCAGAGAAACGAATACTTGGAGCGCGGTTTAATTCGTTGTCATCCGTTCTCTCGTAGCGCGGAGAGAAAAAAAAGATATATATATATATATATATATATATATATATGCGGAGAAACGTTACGACGTCTGGGAGAAACGCGTATTTCAAGGGGAATGAGCAGCGTAGGACAGCTTAATGGTAGGAGGCACTGAAAAGAGGAATCCAAAGAGACCACCGTTAATAATGGAATTATGTCTGGCGTAAAGGGAATATGAAAACGGCGAGGGAGAGAGAGAGAGAGGATACCTCGGCCACTACAAAATAAAACCCGCGTCTTGAGGAATGATAAAACGCGAATAAACTGTTGCGGCGGTATTACGTCATATCCCGAAGAATGGCTGTTTCCACGAGACTTGGGTACCCGGCTGTGCATGCGAGAGCTATCAAAGCGTACCGCGGAACGTATGAATCTCGCCGCGCCCAACGTACCGAATATCCTGCCCGCTGTTACATTCTGTAGTCGCATAAAGAGCGTATCGCATGGATATTTATACAAAATTCACGGCGGCGAGCGCACTCGCCGAGACCCTGTGCTCGTCGTAAAATCAAGCGAATCGCTTCCTTCGATTTGCATGGATCGGAAACCACGCTGGGTACCGGCTCGAAACAACACATCCTGCGGGACGAAGCTGCAACTACTTCGAGGTGTGGATCCATCGAGCAACTGAGACCCTATTAAAGGGATTTATATATTTTTAAACGCCTAAGCCATTTCATCGCCAAAGAACCATTCACTTGCCTGACCATACGTTGATATGATTCACTATGTGTCACTGGATAGGCCGTCCAGAAGTCGTTGAAATCAGGTCGGTTCCTAGGACGTCCGTTTCCACTTGCTGGTTCACTCGCCTCTATTATACTTGCCAGACCACAGACAATCCTGTTTCACTTGTCTCTATTCGATTTGTCTGACCACAGTTGATCCCTAGACCACTTGTCTGACCGTGTCCGATTTCACATTCCTAGTCATCGGCCGTCCCTATTCCGGTTGACTGACTACAGGCTGTCCTTATTCCACTTAACTGACCGTGGGTCGCTTCCGTTCTACTCGGTTAGCTACAGGTCATAGCTATTCTGGTTGTCTGGTAATAAATCGTTCCTCAGCAGAATTATGTAGACTTCATTCGGCTGAACATAGGTTGATTGATCCACTTCTCCGATCGTGGGTCTTATTTAACGCTTGTTCCACTGGACCGATCCTGTAGTAATTTTCTGGCTATCCAGACAAATTAAATTTTTATTCTTTAAACATTCAGCGGTTTTAGCAGCAACAAACTGTACGGTGTGCGTATCCACGCCGACATCGAGCGACGATCGTTGGGTACTGCAAGGAGAACGTGGCGTGAAGAGATAAAATTCCACAGTCCACCGGCAATTTGCATGTTAATTGTCGCGATAATGCATGCGACTTTTAACCGAGCGCCTTCACGTGCGGGAAATCTATGACCGTGAATCATCTTGATCCGGGCGATAAGATGACGCCGAGGAATAATAAAATTTTTACAAAAATCGCTGATTCACGTAACCAGCGGCGGCAGCGGCTCGGCGGCTCGGCGGCTACGTGCTCAAAATATTGTCAGGACGACGTCTGGGGAAACGAGGTCGGGGGTAAATCCATGAATTTTTGCTTTCGAGCCTCGGATACCTTCGAAGAGTCGACGAATGCCCCAGGAAATTCGATTGTCGGATATCCATCGCATTTTCAACGGCAACGAGGAAATCTAAAAAGCGGTCGTTAGCGCGTTCAGTTATACGCGAACGGAATTTACTTCAGTGTCCAAGTTTGAATACCGATTTCGCAGGGAGCTCGACGGATCCTGCATTGCTCCCTGCAATTTTATGCATTCCAGTTAGAATTTAGAGGTTGTCACTGTTATAAGACTTATTCAGGACGTGAAACACAATCGAAACTATTCTAAACACCTTTTGATAAACATCGGCAGTCTAGTTATTAAAAAAGTACAATAACTAATAGACAGAAGAAATAATTGTTCTGTCCCTGCTGTATCGAAACGTTACGGTCGACACAGTAGCAGTGGTACGCACGTTTACATTTAGTTGCCGCGTTGTTGTACTTACGGGATTTTAGATACACGAATTCGAACCAATACGCGTTCACTGAAATTGATGCGTTCACCGTGCATACCTCATAAATAAATGCAATGAGAGCCACATTTCCAGGCAATTTCGTTATCGCGATTAAACAAAATTTGTATTCTACGTACGCTCGATAAACCGTAATATATTGAGGGGAAAAATATCGACGCGTCGGGATCTACCAAACCATTACATTGGTACGTGAAAAATCTTGTTTATCCGAACCTCGTTTACAGGTAGCACTCGTTCTGAAAAATATTACACCAGTTTGACAATCACCGGCACAATTGTCACCAACGCCTCTGGATGAGGTTCGAAAATCTTCCACCGCCATTACGAGTCGGCCTCTACCTGTTAGAGTCTCCTTTTCCCGGCGAAAGGTTAATCGTGATTTTAATTCGCGGAAAAGCAATTTCCGCGGCGTGATTGCATCATAGAGGGACCGCTAAATCGATTCGCTTCTATCGATCACGCTCGCGCCCGGCGTTTATGCCTGCGCGCCGCGCCGGTCAGTATAGACTGCGCGGGTGTTTAAGCCGCTTCAGATATGCATCAAATTATTATCGGGATCGTCGGATAACGGGTAATAACAGATTTAACACGAGCGCGTGCGCACACGCCGTGTCGACGACACCCTCCCGCTCGCCCCTCGCTCCTGAATTCGAACGGAGCCGGTTTAATTACTTTATATCAATGAACCGCAGCTGATCGTTCGCCGACCCGGCTCGATCCGACCCGGACCGGCCCGGTGTATTATTAACTTGTAGCGGTCGGAATTCGTGAATGTGGCCGCGCACGCCGGTTATACGACACGCGAAATTGGATCACGTATTTCTTTGCACCGGGGGTAGATATTAAACCAGGAGTAATGCAATAAAGTGCTCCGATGTCCGTCTCCGCCCATTTTGTCCGGAGGCGAGGCGACCGTGCAGGCCCGGACGCCCTGTAATCGTCGGCGAAAGAAGCTGCAGTTTTATGGCTGTTCGCCGGCACGATATACTGGATAATGTATGGCAACGTCTGTTGGAAACCTATTCGCCGCGGTGGAATGGGGACGTCTTACGCCCACGCCCCATCCTGATTGCCCATCAACGATTGAACACTTTTCTCTCTTGACGCCAGGCAGCTTAAACCGATAGCTATCGCGGTTTTCAAAAATCGGTTCGTTTCGACAAGTTTCTAACATTTCAGGTCTATTTTAATCTGTTTTAATGTATTTCATCGCTAACGTTGACTTGGAATCACCCGAGGCATAAGCAAATTGTAGCGAGCTTCCCGGATCAAACAAATGTTTGACTTTGGAGGAACAGAACCTGCTCACAGATTACCCGAGTACATCCAACGTGAGACTCGAAAGGGTGGTAATATCAGGTTATTCGCACGGGATGGGTCGAGCGATCCGTAACGGCAAAGGAAATGGCCAAGAACAAAATTGCTCGGGAGTCAGAAGGGTAATCATCGATGGCGTGGCGTTTGCTCGTCGTCTTCGTGTAATGGTTAATGTATGACATCTTCCGATGAAAAGGGAAGCGGCCAGGTTGCCGGGTTCGTCGGACGAGTCCGCGGGTAGAGCGGAACGGGTTCGTTTGATAGAGCACGGAACAGACGAGAGAAGAAGCTGCGGACAGGGTCGAGAGACGGGAAGAGTGGCGCGAAAGAGGGACGACGATCGAGGCTCGAAAGGGGAAGAAGAACGGTCGGAGGCGAAGAAAGACGAGAACCGGTAACTGCGAGTCGGTAATGGAATTGCAAATCCGCCGACATTACATGCCTCTTGGCAACTTGTGATTTCGCGCCCGGTTCTACGCCAGCCCACGCCCTCTGCTACTCTCTCTTTCTCTCTCTCTCCCTTTCTTTCTCTATCCATCTCTCTTTCCGCCGATGTGGCCCTGCCTCTCTGCTTCCCGACTAGTCGACACAGAGCGCCTCTGCCCGGTGTCAGGGCAGCCGTCGCGACGCTCTTGCTCGATCCAGTGGAACAAATCACAAGGACTCGAATTAACCAGCCCGCAAACGCCGACTCCCACGTGGATGTGACGTGATGACGAAGGTTCACTGGAAACCCTCCGGTACGTTCGAACCTGCTGTCCTTCGGCGGGCGTCGCCGTCGGTTCTTGCTAGCAAAGTGGTCTTTAGTTATGGACCATTGGCGTCCCGGCGCGCTGAGAATCTGAGGAATCGACCGGAGTCGCACCCGACCGAGTAAACTGCCACCCAGGTGTCAGCCAAGTTCCCAAACGTTGCCCGCTCGTCTGACATTGTTCGGTTTAGCGGGTTACCGTGCCTGCCGATCGCTTTCCTGTTGCTCTTGCGATTCTCTCCGATGGCTGTCCGAGAACCAGCGGATGCGCTACTTGCGCTTGCAAGTTTTCACTTGGCCGATCTCCCCGGCTTTAATCGCGACGGTGAACTCGCGTGTTTGTCACGGCGACGAGACTAATTACTGCAGTCTCGGGGAACAGACGATCTTTAATGCGGGACAGGTACCGGCGAAATTGAAATATGTCGTGAACGCGTCTTTCGCCGAGCGACACGCGATTTCGACTGTTATATTTGCAGTTTCCCGTTGCTGTCCCGGTTTTTCTCGTCGCGAACCACGACATTCTCTTCGACCCCGCCGAAGCCAGATTAATTTTCCGCCGACAATTTTGAGGAACTGTCTCCGGGAATTAAATGCACCGACACCGACGACGACGCTTCGTGAAAATGCGCCGTCAACTTTCGACAGCTGTTCGGCGTTCTTGCTTCAGCCGTTTGCGACAAAGTTCTCTCTGCAGCCTCCCGTTAACATTCTTGCGAAAATACGATGTGTTTCGGGCGATGTCCAATACCCGTGCCGCCAATAAAATATTTACCTTTGAAACGGTAACCAACGAACGGTGAGTGTACGAAAGGTTATTTTACCTTTGTCGAAAACATTGTGAAATCAGCCGACACGAGTTCATGAAATGCGTTTAATGAATCGAAATGAATTGCTTACTCTGATCAAAATGTTATCCGGGGGATTCGAACTGGTTACCGTACGGTCCGTTTGTTGCTTTTCATTCTACACGTTCATTGCCTCGTGATTACCATTTTCTTTATTATCAAAAGAGTATCGATACTTTCATGATCTCAAACGCGATACGAATATCAGAATGATCAATCGAATGCGAAATTTATTCTTCGTCAAGCAATGTTCTGATCGTTTTTTTTTTTCAATCGCAGCATTTCTATTCGCCAATCCCAGAAATTGCCAAGAAGTCAAAGTAATTTAATCGATGCTCTCTATGTTGTACAATCGTGAGAAAACGATAGCAACCGCAGTCTGCCAGGAAGGAAAAAAGGAAGCTGAGGTTGCGCGGTGCAACAGGCGATAAACCATAAGTCGTTAGAACCCTGGCGCGGAATAATATCCGCGACACGAATTTGATTTGGAATTTAAATCGTACAAGCGACGGTCGGGATTGTAAATCTTACTGCGTGCCGGAGGCCAGATTTATGGTAGCCCTAGCGCTTAATCCAGCCGCTCCGCCGCGCATTTGCTGGCCGCTGATATTATTAGTCGGACAGGTTGCGGAGATGTCGCAATTACTTCGTCTTCACCGAGACAAGACGTGCTAGACGCCTAGAAAAAGTGGCGCGTCCTTCTTCTCGGCTTCCTCGTTTGATATCGGTTATCGGTTGCACGGTTGTAAAGTCGTTAACTGTTTCGTCTTTGCCGATGTTTATGGCTTCTGGGATGACGGCGAGCTTCGGCGGCCGAGGTTCTTCGATTTCCTTCGTGCCTGAAACGTTGATCTCTAAAGAAAGTCGAGCGTATGTCTTTTTTGATATTTATTATGCTTTGAAAATAAGTACAATTAATATAGCTACAGTAATTAGTACTCGCACAGCAGTTGGGTCCCTTACCCTAACGCAGTTCAGAATATTCAATGATTCTCCGGTGATCTATCTGCACTTCGTAAAGTTGAGAGGCTATAAAAGTATAGAGATATTCTAGTAATTTTATTGCTAGATCTGTATACGTTTATAGCTCGCAGAAATGTCGAGAAACCACTAAAACACGGTGATATAGAAAATTGTCCGAAGACTCGGGTAATATACAAGTGGCATTATCACGGCACGTAAAACTTGTCTACTTTTAGTGTCTCTAAATGTGCGCATAAAAACGAGAATTTGCATTAGAATTTACAGTCCGTTCATTGCCATCGAAATTAGGCAATCGATCTTATATTTGACACTTATATTTAACGCTCCGAGGAAAATGTTGTTATTTGAAAAAAATTTTCGTCGACCAGCGTTTAACTCGATGTTAACGGCCTCGTTCGTTTGAAAGCGAGGACAATGGCCCTTGAAATGCGGTGATTATTTTTGAAAAGGTGGTTGCTTGACATTTGGAGGAATTCAAGGTCCCCCGTTGAAGTGCGGCTCCAGGACCGGCAGCTTTAACCCACGACCGTGGAGACGAATTCGATGACCCCCAGGCGGCTCCAGGGGTTGACCCCTCGTTTGAACTCTGAAAAGATGAAAAAGGGTCGTCAAGCTCAAGACTGTAATCCCAGAATCGACAGCGACGCGAGACGAGCTCGTTTTATCCTCCATTCTGCTCCTCCGCTGCCACTTGAAACGCACTCTCATTTAACTGCCCCACCCTCTCGTTTCCTTTTCACTTCTGAAAGGCCTACCGTGCATTACAATATTTTACATCTACAACTTTCCGTGACACCCGACCGGGGGACAGAAGAGGCGTTCCGAAATGAAGGATTTCTCTCGAACATTTCGCGATTTTTATATGAGCGCGTGCTCTGAACAGTTTGCGCGTACAGTAGCCGACAATAAGCAGAGATTTCGCGTCGATTTCCCACGGGTGGAAACGTTTTTCTCAATTGGCAAGTGTGGACTGCGGCTTGACGAGAGTTTCGACGAGACGAATGTAAATCGAATAATGGAAACCCGTAATGTGTATATAAACAGAGCGGGATGTCGCGTCGCGTCGCGTCGCCTCGAATAATAAAGTGAAATCAGAAATTATGCAAAACGCTCCTCGATATCGGTGAATTTCAATTTCCTCGTGAATGGAATCAAGGGAGCGCGGTCGGGGTGAATCAGCTTTATCGGAAAATTAAATATTCCGCAAAATATTCAGTCGAGCGGAGGCCAGTTGTCTTCGTGAATATCAGGAGGGTGGCTGATAAATGAAAGGTGCACGAGCGGTTCAAATATTAGACGATTAAGTATGCTTAAGTAAGCCCGGCGCATCGTCGGCGCGCGTCAAACGGCCAGAACCGTCCATCTACGATTGCATCGGGTCGGTGAGAAACGACACGCGGAATCGCTCGAAATAAATCTGCATTTCACTTGTCTAATTCTGCTAAACAATTTTTCAATCAGTCCGAGAGGTCTGCCTAAAACGACCACTTTACGAACACGCGGGGAAAAAACATGTATTAAAGTTGGATTTAATACGCTTTCCGGCTTTCCGAATTAAAGTTTGCAACCCAGTTCCGAGAAATGAGAAAAATAGTCGTTTCTCCGTTTCCCCGCGAAAGAATTTTCTTTCAGCTTCGCGTCGTGAATAGGAGCAATTTAGCTAGTATATTTAAAGACACATTCTTCCATCCATAATTACAATTTTATTCAATGGAAATTTGGTTTTGTACCTTTATGGCAGTTTCTGCGGTCTCAGCTATTTAACGTTGGCCTACTGGGAGCGAGCGAAAAACCACGACCACTGCTTCGACGAACCCGAAAAGCAGAGAGAAAAAACTAGCATTTAGTGGTCAGCAATCGATATCTTGATGTCCTCAAAAAATCCAATAATTTGCTAATAAGAAAAAGGAGTTGATAACGTTTTTAATGCTTCAAACGATAGCTATTCATTGTACCTCTCTCTGTTTCACTCTTGCATGTCATTGTCACGAAACGATATTATGTACACGTTTAACATTATAGTTTATTTGATGAGAAATAAAGAATATTAGTTACAACATAGAATGTGTTCTTCTTCTCCCACCCTGCACACGAAATTTCATGCCACCTCTTTTATTATCATGTTCTCCTAGTAGAAATCCGAAAAGTGGACTTTGTATTAGGAGAACATGATATCGAAGGAGGTATCCGAATTTCAGTAGTACAACTCAACGACAAGTCGGACGCCGAATTTTCGGAAAATTTTAGAAAATTTTAGAAAAATTGAGCTTTTGTATTAGGAGAACATGATATCGAAGGAGGTATCCGAATTTCAGTAGTACAACTAAACGACAAGTCAGACGGTCGAAAAATTTTCGAAATTTCAGTAGTATAAGTCAACGACAAGCCAGACGGTCGACTCTTCAGCGAATTTTCGAGATTTCAGTGGTACAAGTCAACGACAAGCCAGGCGCTCGAAAAGTTTTCGGAATTTCAGTGGTACAAATCAACGACAAGCCAGACGGTCGAAAATTTTTCGAAATTTCAGTATTGCAAGTCAGACATTGAATTTTCCGAAATTTTTCGAAAATTTCTGAAAAATTGAACATGATAGCGAAGGAGGTGGCAGGAAAATAAGTAGTACAAGTTAACGACAAGTCATTTATTTATTTTGGTTCTCGTTACAAACGTTACAAACTTCTGGTGAATAAATTCGGCTTTTCTTCGGAGCGGCGGCTCTCGTCTGAACCGAATAGTTCCGTTAGCCAAGGTGTTGGAAAATTCCGGTTCGAAGGAATTTCGGTGGCGGGCATTTAATTTTATGAATCGTTCGGACCTATCGGCTCCGCATTGACAAGCTAGGAACCTATTGGCAGCGTGGCGGGGTTGCCCGATGTGACCCCATAACGATAAAGATCGTCGCGCTGATCCCGAGTCCCCTTGCCAATCGAATATCGAGCGAGGAAACTGTTCGAATTCCCGTTCGGGTCGCGCTCCGCGGTACCGTATGCCGCGTTTCCAATTAATTGGGAATTTCATTGGACGGCCGGGTCGCGAAACTTCTTCGCAAGGCGACAAAGGGTCGCGCGTTCGTAACTGCGAAGGAAATTCCAGTTCACCGCAACAATTCGCGAACAGTCCTGCCCTTTCTCCCTCTCTCTCTCTCTCTCTCTCTCTCTCTCTCTCTCTCTCCCGCCCTTATAATCGCAATTGGAAACGTTTATTGCTGAGTGTCGCGCGTACGGTGCCCTGGGGGCTCGTTAGTAACCAGCCACGCGACGTTTCTCCATTAAAGTGGCTTGTTAGGACGCAAAGCCGGGCGCAATGCGATTCCCGGGCTCGATCAGACTTTCATATCCACAACGGTGACCATGAATTTTCTATGAAAATGCGGCGGTCCGTCGCCGCTGCACGCGCCTGCGTCCCGACGTTGCAAAATCTTACAGTTCGCAGGATTACAGCCGTGCAACGGTGCACACGAACCGGTGCACGGGTCTTGCACGTCCACAATAGCATAATACGCGCACATGCTGCGTTACAGACCCTTCGAAACGGTCCGGGGGCTGGGTTGGAAATCAAACGCGCATGGGAGCCGGTCTGCGTCAAATGTAAGCCACAGTGGTTCCCAAAAGGATTTAAACACCGAAGCTCCTCGATGCTGCGACTTTCTAACAAAGAATTCTACAACGAGAAATCTGAAACGTCAACTATCTCGATACTAATACGATTTATTCAGATTTCATACAATTTTTAGTAACAGTTTGGTAAATGGTACGTTTCACCGCGTTTAGGCTGCTTCGATCCACGGTGCCTCGTACAGACGTACGTACGTGCACACACCTGGCCGAACGAACGGAACGGCCATAACGCTCGCCGCGAACTTCAGTTGAGCCTTTGATTCGCGTTAACAAATGGCGGAGCAGGATTTCGCAGGTTGTAGGTTTTCGCAATGACCCCCTCGTGGCTGCTTTTTCCGTCGGCCTAACAAGAAGAAATCGTAGAATGTCGAACGAAGGTAAATGGGAGGCTGCAAGGCCCTCTGTTATTGCGATAGCCTTCCGCGAAATAGCGCGTACATTTATAAACCCGACCAACAAAGTTCCTGTCTTCGGAATTTCGTACACGTCCGACTAATGCCCCGGAATCTGCATAATGCAGCGAGTTGCATTTAGTTCTGACGGGGCCGATGTCCGGAGCAAAGAGTCCAGACAAGATAACTTATGCAAACGGGGTCAATGTGACGCGCTCCCGGTTGCAACGTGTGTCTGAATATTACTATTCCATAGAGTCGGAACAGACATATTTTACCATTGACATGTCTAGTTTCCAATTTACCGAAACAGAAAGAACTGGCACGTTCGCGAAAAAGATAAAACGGGTCAATTTTCAGGAATGCAGGAGCATTAAAGCGCGTGGCTCATCTCGACTGCGTGTCTTCTGAAAAGTGCGAGGGGTAATAATTGCGCTGGCCGAATCGTCACCTGGAGGATTCGCTAACAAACACGTAAATCCCATCGGCGTAGCGCCTCGTAAATCTAACGCTAATTTCCCCGCGAAAATTGGACGTTCGCCAGGATCGCGGAAATGTTCTTGGTGCCTGGAATAAAGTCGTCTCCCAGCAGGGGACTGTCGATCGTGGCGACGCCGTTGCTCAGATTGTTTCCCCGATTCGCGAACGGGTGCGACGCGGCTCGCAGTTGCAGTTGCAGTTCCAGCCTGAAACAAATACACGGCCAGCCCGGTATTCCAGAGCCGCGGTGCACCGTCTCGACGACGTCTCGCATTCCGCGCGTTCTCGCGTCCATTTTTACCTCGAAAACGTGCATTATTGCAGAATTTTACCGTCTCAAGCGCTGGAATTCCCGCGTCACTATATTTCTTTAGATCCTTGCTAAATTGCCGGAATATCGCGGCAGCCTTGATAATTCTTCTTCTTATAATTGGTTCGTGCGAATAATCGCGAGCAGTCAAAACACGACATGAATGTTTCGTTGTGCTGAAAAAAATAATTATGCATGAGTTCCAAGAGAAATAAAATACGTAGCAGAGAATGTAAACCATTTATTACGAGAGTATACGAACTTCTGTTGCAGAATATTTTCGCCGCCATCTCGAGCACGTCATTCCAAGGGACGAGGAGACACCACCCAGGCTCCCACAATGCACTTCGACTTCCGAGAAACCATTGTCTCCGGTTGTCGAGTCTCCTGCAAAAGTCAGCGAAGTTACGACGTGAGACCGTACAGCCGCCGCCGCGGAGAACTTCAATGTATTCCGTTGCAAAAGATTCCCGACGGGGAAACAAAAATTGCCAGCCATCCGGCTGATAAACATAACCCCCAACCGATCGATTTGCCTTTCCCTTTGCCACGGGGGCAACCTTAAAATGTTGCGAGAAGAACGTTCGTCGCAGGCAAGCCTCGCTTTTTCGTTCACCGTCAAAGGGAACTGCACTTTCCCGAAAGACAGGGCATTTAGCTTCCAAGACACTGAACTAATGCAACGAAATCGATGTAAAGAATTAAAGTAAAGAAATTATCTGTACGATCCCGTTTTGTGAACAATTTTTTAATTCTAAATTGACAGGGAGTAAGTCTCCCTTTCTCTCTCTTTCGGAGAGACACCCAATTCGTCGTTTCATTGGACAGGGATGGAAGGGGTCCCATGCCCTCGCCAACTCGCGTAGTCGCGGAAGGACTCGAGGACGAAGTTCCAGGGAAGTTTCGTGGAAGATAGTCGAACGCTTCGAGACAGAGGGTAGGGGCGCTGGAAACTCAAAGTTATTATCTGTTAGCAGCAGAAGGCTTCTCGATCCCTCCTTTCAGCCACTCTTCCCTGGTACTGTATTTACTACGGAATGCCGACTACCGATTAAGCCTGCTTCCGATCCAACTTATAATCGTTTTTCGTCTCGGCTCGATCGCACCCGCCGGAGAGCGAATAATTTGGAATTGCCAATGAAAAAGCAGAAATGATACAAGAACGGGAAGGAATAGAACATTAGAGTGGAATTTTTTGGGTAAAATAATTATTGTACTCGGTGCACGTAGCTGATTGACGATGGTAAGTAGCTGGTGAACAGCGACGGAATTAGCGTTCACGTGTAAATAAAATTACTACGGGGTCGGCCGTGTTGCAACGAGCAGATTTCCCATGTGACGTTTCACGTGCCGCGTACCTAAATACGATTACAATAATTATTATTGCGGCCGTTGGAATATATTTCGGTCCCGGTGTCGAGCCTCACGGACGGCCAAAGTGGTAAATTAATTAACCGCACGCGCGGATAATGAGGTCGACGTTATTTCAGATGTTTCGTCGAGTGCGCCGCGCGCGCCCGCGCACCCCGCGCCGCGTCGGCAGCGTGGGGAAAAAAAAGAAAACTCCCGACTAGAGAATTTTCATGAAGATTCCTGCCGCTTGTATTCAGTCTATCTCCGGGCTGTGTTGCTGTTTACTCAGGCCCCGGTGTTCTGGAATTTCTATGAAACAATATTTCCCCGTTGTCGGCGAACGAAAGCTTAATATTTACGAAGTGGTAATTCAGATAAAATGCCCACAGTTTGTTTTGAACGCGATTGTTTCGAAAACAGGGAGCGGCCGAAATTACTGTAGCATTTAATGAGAAATATGGACATGGAGAATAAGAGACGACGGAAAGACGGTTATTGATAGAAAAAGTAGAGACGGCGGAATGGAACGAGGAGAATCGAGAACAACAGAACGAAGGAAACAATATTCTCTCGTTACAGCTTCCTTTGATATCAATTATGTATCCTTCCTTCTGCTGAAAATATTGATCATTCACGTCCCAATTTACACGATTCTGTGAACACTCTCTTTGTTGTTTTAATATGCGAATCTTTCAAAAGTACCTCATATTTTGAGACTCCTTGTACAAGTTCCTCTGGGGGCTCGAATGAATAATATCTAAAGACAAAATAATAGAACGTGTTGGAACAGTAATTCGTTCGTTACTAATTACCAAACAGTGGAACTTTATGAATAACTAATTCGTTCTGGAACCTCGTCCACTGCAAAACACCTCAGTGTACATACTATATACTTTGATGGCACATTGATCCGGATGTATGTTCCGGTTGAAAACCTCGGAATTGAATGACACAATGCAGGCGGTTATCAGCGCAAGTAGACGCGCGATGCAGCAGTCAGACAAGTCGGTAAAGTTCCGTCAAACTGCAGGGCGTACAATCCGAATCCATAAACTGTATGCATTCGCGATCGCAAATGGCGGTCGCGAGTGTTGCGCAGCGAGTGCATTAATCTTCCGGGAACAACTATGCGATCCGAACGGCGAACAACCCAATAATGGTGGGCGGCAGCTCGTCGAACACCGTGCAAAGTCTATACGCCAATTCGTCGTCGCGATAACCGGTTTCCTTCGTTTCGCTACATTTACCGTGCTCTCGGGCCGGAGGAGGGATCGATTCTTAAAAAGCAACAGGGCTCCATTAACTGATAAAACAGTTGCTCGTATTCCGGCGCTATTCACGCGGCGTGTATCCGGCGTCGAGTGGATAACCGCGTTAAATGGCCCGTGAAAAACCGACGGGGTAGACGCGGCCGAGCGTCCAGATCCCGCGATTGCGAAATCCGATCGGCCGATCTCGAGGAGATCGCGATTAAAACGACTCGATTCGAAGTAGTCCAGAAATCTGAACCGGTGTCGCCGGATCAAGACTTGTCCCCCCACGCTTTGAGGGTAACTTTTTCCGAACGGCTGACAGCGGAGAGATCGCGTCAGGTAATTAAAACGAATTAACGCGGTCGTGATCGTTCCACGGCTCGGTGTCTTACGAGGAAGATTTTGTTCGGTGCTAGGCGATAACGAGCGAGAAACGCCGGGGAACAATACAGCCCGGCGGGCTGTGTTCCATTGTCCCGGCTGTGGCGACAGTCGGCTTTTACCGGGAAACAATTTGCTACTTTGTACCGGCGAAAGACGTCCGCTTATTTCCTTTAGCCGGGCCGCCGTTGTTTCTTGCATCTTGATGGGCGTCGTTAGCCGCCGCGACGCGTCCTCGAGAAGCACCGTTTGTTTTGCGAGACGTCGCATCATCGGATCCCATCGATGTGACGCTGGTTTATCTTAGCTACCGCCCGGGAAACAGCCCAGGGATCCTCTTAATGACGACGGTTTACAAGGTCCTGGTTCTTCCGACCTGCTAGACAATCCAGGGGAATCGCGGTGCTTAGATCTTCCGTCGATCTTCCTCTGACACCCCGTTGTTCCGATACTCTTTCGGTTGTTTGTGCCGGGTGTGGTTTTACACGGGGTTTATACTCAGCGGAAACTATCGTTTCGCTTCCGATCTTCTCTAAAGGAAAATCTAATCCGAGGAAAAGAATTTTAGGTAAAGAGACCGCGATCGATGTCACCGTTATGCGAAAAATATCGGCGTACTTTGTCGATTTATCGGGACCAAGTTCCCCCGGAGACGGATTCGAGCACTATATCGGTAGAACGCGCGAAACTTGGACCGTTCCGTGGCGTCGGAGAAAACAGTCGGTTATTCCACTTGTCCATAATTCATGGTAGACGAGGATCGTGCACGCGTACAAAGGTAAATTAACGCCGGGCTGGGTATTGTTTTAATAATGGCGGCGACAGTGCCGAGCCAGCATGAAATTATTGTTAGTCTTCCTTTCGGCGAGTGATCCAACAAAGATAGCTGCGGCGGTCGAGCCAGTAAATTATGATGTTTGAACACCGTGCAGAAGCTATCTCTCCCGCACTTTGATATAACCCGAGCGCCCACCCCCGCCCCCCCCCCCCGGCCCCCCTCCACTTGTCCCTCTTATGGATATTCAAAGCAATCGTGCGCAAGTGAATCTCGACAAGATGGGAGTTAATTAAATTTTCCACTGGCGATGTTTAAACGCATCTCGAGCGCGAGGGTAACTCGAAGGATCCTGTTTGATCAGAGATAAAGCCCGGGCAAAGCTGATTATATAGAGGACCGTGTAAACGTTGTTCCACTGTCCCTCAAGATTGCCCCCGAAGAAAAACTCCACCAAGACGGCCGCTGTCGCGTCGAATTACTCGCGGTATTGTTCAACAAATGCCTGTGCTACTCGCGCGAGCATAGTCCATTTCTAGGATTTCTGTTTAAATTGTTAAATAATACTTTTTATTCGCAGTGGAGTTGAAATATTTTCGGAACGTTGCCACGCAGCCTGTGTCTAAAAATACGAAAACTGACAGACTAATTTCGGATCTCCAGGCGATAAAAAAAAAAGAAATTCCCGAAAAACCCTATAGAAACTGACTATTTCGGTGGTCTATTCATTCCGGTAGTTATCGAATAACGAGGCAGTATTCCAGTTTTCGTTCTCCATTTAGCCGTCGTTAATAGCTTAAACTTTTCACGCAGCATCGATTGCACATTAATTAAACAAACTACGGACGAGAGAAGCGGGAAATATCGTGGTTGTTCTAGAAGCTAATCGGTTAGGCAATTTCGGAAAAACATCGTCTAGAAAATACCCGGAATTCTTCTCCGTAGAAAGATTAAAAGAGAATTAATCAAAAGAGAAACGAACTCGTACCTGGTTCAATTTGTATTCGAACTGGACGTTTTCGGCAATAAGTTCCGAAAACCGCGTTTTCGAGTAGAGGTGCAAAATGTCCGATTTTTTTCGAGGCTGCTAGACCGTCAAGAAGAAATTTGTTGGAGCCGAGGTTGCCTCCGGCGGACTGCAGGGTAATTTGATTATTCATGAACGTCGTTGCGGTTCTATCGTTTACGGTGGAAAAACGAACAATGCAAATGCGGTCCCGTGTGTATTGCGAAACGGTTTGAAAGTTAATCGAACGTTATTCGATAGTCGGTATTCATAATGCAGGGGAACGCTGTTAATTCACCGGGCAATAGATGCGTTTTAAATTTCAGATCTCGTAACGCGGCCAGTACGGTTCCGCCGTGTCATTAATCATTCAATAAATAGGGGAGGGCAAACATTGTTCTGATTAATATTCCGTCAGGTATGTTTAGCATTCATGTATTCATAACGGTGTTATATGTATCGCAGTGTCACCGTTTTCAATTACACCGGCCGATTTTGCCCCGGTTCTTTCCGATCGAATCCCATTCACTGTAAACACTTCATCGGGGGTCGGAACGAGTGCCTGTGCACGCAACGATCCGTTTCGATTGAGATATCAAACGCGCTCACCGGGATAGAGCTACTAACACGAGGCTCCGGCATTGTTTCGAATCCACCGCGCGCGGAACGTTCGCGGATTCGACTCCAGCCGCCCCTAACCTTGCCGAGCTCTTCGTCTTTCTTCCTGCACGCGGTCTCTAAGATTTGAAATATCCGAAAACTGAACGTTTCGACTCTCAAAATGTATCGAAAATTTCTATTCGTGCAACAAAGTATGACGAAACGTTTCGCTCCCGGAGCGCAGTAGAGCGGTTAACGAAATGATCTCGGCGCGCAGCGTACTTCAAATATGTATTTTGCCCTGAAGCAAACAGCGCCCCTTTTCTTTCCCGGGACAAAGAACCGTGTTCCGCTTCATGAAAATTTCTCTTCTTGTTAAATCGAACTTTGTGCGCGTGCACGACGCGATGGGCCGAATTCCTTGCGAGAAACACGCCGGCGTGTGTATTCCTCGTTCCCGCCTGCCAACATTTCTTTGATCGGTCTCGTTTCGACTCGACGATACGCGCACGCGAGTCGCTTCCTTTTTGTTTCTCCGGACTGTGCAAATAGTACCATTCGTTTCGTTAGCAGTATCATTCTCCTCGCTCCTCTGTAACGTGGCGCTGAATGGAGTGGCTGTTTACCGGGTACAGTTTCAAGTAAGTTCTGACGGCGAGCAGCCGGGCTAGCTGGAATAGTCAACGAGGACGGAATAATTGACACCGAAAGCTGAAAGCAGATGAATTGTCGCGCGACGGCTTCCCCCCTTAAACTTTAAAAAACGGAATTGCATCTCGGTGAGAAACAGCGATAACACGGACAAATATTCGGTCGTCTCGCGAGCGACGCTAATTTCGTTTGATATTTTTGCACGGTGACGTATAAAGATACGATCGTTCTTCCTCTGTGCGCAATTCCACGAATTGCGGAAAATGAAGAAGAATATACGCGGAATACTTTGTCTTCGAAAAAATTAGAATGAGGTCGCTTTACATACGGAACGACCTACTCTATAAATATATTTGCTTCCGCGAAACAACGTGTAAACAAACGGAGTCGACCACGTGAATTTACAACGTTGCTCCGCTTGTTACCAGACCGAATTGGCTGGTTTTCAAGAAAGCCCTTTGTCGATGGTGAAAAAAAAAACTCGTTGTTTCCCCGTAAATTCCAGGCGAGATGTCCCGACGGCGCGAGCGCGCGCGCGCGGATATTTAAACACAGCACTTAAAGTAATTGAAGCAGCCGCCGCCGACAGAGATGTAGGAAAGTAAATCTGATAAGACGAACCGGCGCGCACATACATGTATGTATACCGTATATATCCCCGGTCATTATTTTCTTCCCGGCCGACGTATTCATCATTTCATACCACTTCAGTTTCGCACGCAACGCATTAGCGATTTCCACAAGCGAATCGGGAACACCGTTCCCACACCCTCGCTCGCCCCGACTCGACTGTCCGCTCGCATTTGCAGCCGAGCGTATTACCGGGCCATCGATAACGGATCGCCGTTACTTTCGTTATTTCCATGTGCCCTAGCGTGGTGCCATTCGAAAGATCCGGCGATAACTTGCCATTTTGTAATGGCGATACGAGGCGCGGCGACCCGGGAAAACCCGACTGTGACGGATAGTCGCGATCGATGCTGACGAATCGAGAAGATCTAACGGTACGTTTATGGTCGGGCTGACATAGAAGCGATAGCGGCTCTTCCAGAATGCAGTAGTGCACGCTCAAGGGGCTACTTACACCTCGGTGGGTTGCAAAAATCGATTCTTTCTTATATTTTTGACATTATCCTCGAGGGACAAGCGCGTCCCTTTCCTGTTCGCGGAAATACGGTGAAAATGGGCAGATAGGGCGCAGGATCTTGTAATCCGTTGCACGCTGGTTTCATTTCCTTGGCGCACGGAGGTGCGAGAACACAGGCACGCTAGGAAACGACTAAGACGGATGACGGCTGTCTCGGAGCGTGCAACTTTATCGAGGCCGAGCGAGAGACGCGCGAACGGAAAGGGCAGGAGCCCGAGTCTCGCGATGTTTCCCGCTTTAATCCGACTGATCCTCTTTGCCGCGATCTCGTCGATCCGCTCGTTGATAAACGTCGGCAGCTCGATGATCGCATTCTTTTTCTCTCTCTCTCTCTCTCTTTTGCTCGCTCGCTGGCCGGAGCGTCTGGATCCACGGGGCGTTAATGCAATTAGCGTCAGGCTCCGTGTGAAGCGTGCCGGTGACAAATTCCCGGGCGCGCCAGCTCCTTCGGGAGCCGACGAAGATATATCTCCTGCGAAACTTCGAATCTCAAACATTCACTCTGCCGGAATTCGGTTAAAGAGGCTCGAGCAGACTGGGTCAAGCAAGGTACTTTCATAACTCCATAAATATTGACTTTATCGAAGCTTGTTAGGGAACACGGGGGAAGCTCGGCCAGGCGCCGAGGAGCACGATTCAAATACTTTTCCAGGCCTCCTCGATTCCGAACGTTTTAACGCTTTGACGGTTCCCGTGTCTCGCTGCTTTATCGGATTTCCTGCGCCGACTTTCAGCTCGACGCCTCCGACATTTCCGAGGCCCTAATAAGAATGCTACCCTTATTTCATTGAATTTTTCGCGGATTCTGGAAGAAACGATTTTCATCGCGGCATCGAGACCCGTCACGAAACTACACGACGCGAAACTACGAAATTTCCTGTCGTCGGCCTCCGCCCACGCGGTGTACGTTTCTAGGATTCGAGTGACAAGCGCGGAAAGAGTGGAGCTCGAATATGGTTCCATTTCTGGCGCATCAATCACGGGCCGTCGATACTTCCAGGCCGCTCCAGTTTTCAAGGTGTACCCCATTTAGGTGATCGTTACGTCTTAACAACGGTTGACCGGGTTTATTCGCGGGGGTCTGCCACTTACCGTGATTGGAAACGAAAGGAACCGGACCGCCTGTAAGCTGACAATGTTGTTTGTCTTCTGCGGACCGAGATGAAACCCCCTTGTCGCGGTCCGTTCGTAGAAGTTGTGGCCGGACCCCCGTCCACTCGGTTGTTACGCGGCTGGACGAACAAAACGTCGACAAAGGCACGGTGCTTCGAAAACTTGATGAAAATCTTGAAAATTAATTTTTCCTTTAGTTTCGATTCAGAATCGTGTGTAACAAGAAGGGATTGTTTCGAACGATACGTTTCCGAGACGTTGCTCGAACGATAGCCGGTCTTAACGACGTCAGATCGGAAGAATGAGGAGAGGATGCGGGAGCACGGCTGACGTCCATTGGTTACCGAACATCGAGCCGTGTCCTGGCATTGATATTCGAAAAGTTGGCAGCTGTCGCAGCTCGGCGACAGTGGTGGCGAGACACAGCGAGAGGGATGAAGGGACGGAGGGGAGGAAGGCAGGGGAGTAGAGGAAACAAGGAGAGAACGGAGAGAAAAAAAAATGAACCAAGTGTCAATCGATACTTCGCCGCACCGCTCCACACCTAAACCACGTCGATAGGGATCGCCTGCGAATCGTTCTTGCACCGTGCTTTTCACCGTCCTCGCGCTTTGCTGGCATAGCACTCGAGGGCTGCTATTGGTCGGTTCGTGACTCGCTATCGTAATCTATTCCCTCGCCTCGATCGCTCTTCCAACGACCCTGGTCCGTTGCGAGGCTGGATTAATGAGCCCTCCATGTGTGCCTTCTGCGGTAATAAATATGAAGCCGTTGTATAGAACCCGGTGGATCCGTATTTTACCACATCCATTTTGCATGGAATTAGTTCCACGAATTCTCCCCGCCTTTTTATTCGAAAACCTCGCTCGGTTTTACGAAATTAGGCGATATTTCGACAGCTCCGAAGCCAATTAGCGTAAATCCCGGATCGTAAAAATGGAGTTAATTAACCTTTCGCGAGTCGGGTGAACCATGCGGGATCATTGTCCGTCTGTAAATCCATAGTTTTAATAAAAACACAGTTATCCACAGTTTCCCCGATTCCCTCCGAGGTTGGACGTTGCAGTCCTAACCTACAAAAGCTTGAAATTTCATTTTCTAAATTTGAAACTGCTTGCTTCTTCGAGTGCGCGTTCTTTTCCCGTTGTAAAAATACACGAAAGTAATCGCTATTTGCAAGTACAACGCACAAACACGGTGCGTGACAGAATGAGCGATATAAAACGAAGGACTTTCGTTCGAAAGACCGCCGTGGTTTCATCCGACCGCGAGACTCCGGTTAATTTTCCTTCATAAACTCTTGACGAGTCTGTTGAGCACGCGATAAAAGCGCTCGCGGGTCACTCCGGCGATTGTTTCTTCTACCGATAAAAAAATCTCCCCTGCGATAACGACGTCGTGGCTCTGCCTCGAGGGGATTTAATAACAACGGACTCGTTTGCCTTTTCCGAAAGAATAGCAACATTTCGCGATTTCATATTTTCCTGGCGGACTCGATCCGCGCAGCGTCCTTGGACAACTGCTCCCTCTCTCTCTCTCCGTCTCCCTCTATCTATCTCGATCTCTTGTGCGCAAATAAACGATCCTGGAGAGCTTCCGCGATTATCCTCGGCACAAGGAACATCGATCAGAGTCGCTCACTTTGAATCGTCTTGTCGGGAACAAGAAGTTTGATGGCTGGATTCGAATGAATTACGATCCATTAGTGTATTGCATTCGGGAAGGGGAGCCGAGTTATCCTTTAATTTGGACTCGCTCCTGGAACACAGAACTCGTTAGAAACTCCGCAAGTATTTCTTCGGCGGGTTGCAAACAGTTTGAACGAAACTTTGATAATGGAAACTTGAAAATAACATTGACGTCGGCGGCCGAAGTTGCGCCGGTCTTTTGTTGCTCGATAAAGGTGTTAGCGTCGAAGCAACTACGTAGTTTTGGACCGGCCTGTAACCGGAGCACTTTGCACAGGTTCGATTCGATTCGATTCGATTCGTTTCCAGGCCGGTCGGTCAATCGTCGAGCCAGCAGAGTCTCGGGGAATTGCTGTGCTGGATAAGCCCGGACCTATTACCAAATTAGCTAACCCAACCTTCGTCCAGTTTACCGGACAAAAACCGATATGGCGGCACCCTACCTTTCGAAAACGCTTGAAATCGGCCAACTTTACGCGCGACCAACTTTTCAACCAGCCAGCTCCGGCCATTCAAACTTACATTTTTACGGGAAAATGTTCCAGGAGAAAACAGGCAATTATCCAGGTAGTGTGTTGAGCGTTGCAGTCCTTTTTGCAAAAGAGAAACTTGATGTATTTCATTCGGAACACCGAAACCCCATTAACCCAAAACGATTGCGCTGTAGTGGACAGCAGTTATGATCAAAGACGTACTCGACCAGGGTAGCAGGGTAGCAAGCCGCAGGTAAGTGTGAAAGGTAGAAAGAGGTCCTGCGGCCGATGTGGTAGCGCCGAGCCGCTCCATCATCCGCGCATAGTGAACTCGAACGGCCAGGTGGTACATATAAATAAAGTGCTCGAAGCGAGTGTATCCGGTGTTGACACGATGCCACGCAGCGAACGAAAGATCAGCAAACCGTAGGCTGCTGGCGTAGGTGGCCACCAGGCACCCTGAAATTCAAATATTCTCCGGTGGTGCACTCGGCCGGTTCACGCTACGTAGCCGAGGGCTTATCTGCCAATCACGATGCACCTCCGCAGCGTAGATGCATCTCCGTTCCAGCGTATGTACGCGTAAACGCTACACCCTATCCCAGCCCTTGCCGACACCAACGCGCAGAGCGGAGCATTTCAACCGAAAAGAGCGCAAAAACCGTTACGGCGTTATCTCTAGGCTCAAACTCGTAGAATTCGGAACAGTTTTTGAGATTTTTTATATTGAAATTTGTTGACTTTTTGCGGCGGTTTTTGCGACGCATCCACAGCGGTGAAACTTTCGACTCATTCCTCTTCGTCCGCCTTCTTCGGGGACCCGCGGCGAAAACCGGGTATTCGCGTTTAAGTAAAATTAACGACGCCACGCGGCTGCCTGCCTTTTTACCCGACCGTTGTACCCGCTGTCCGAAGGATGAACCCTTGTCTGAACTTTTTACAACTATTCCAAGTTCAGGCTCTGCTGGAAAAATTCCTTCCGTCGAATCTGGTTGCGAAGCACGACGCGGAGGCTGCTGTACCGATATCTACAGAGATTTTCTGCGAGACAAATTGCTCTTGTCCGAAGAAGAAGTTGATTGCGATCGGGTAAGGTAAGGTCCCCTGCACTATACAAGACCCGTGTTGTCGACATGTATCGAGAATTCACTGTACTCCTTTATGGTCGTCGGCGAATGGAGTCCCAGGCAGGGTAGCGTGAGCTGTGATCATTGCAGGCGAAGAATCCTCGGTTCCGGGCAATAAAACCGAACAACAAGTATCGCGGTGGACAGACGGGGCTCGGTGGGTGACTGCTCAAACGCATTAATCAATAAAACGTCCATCGGTTGGGGGAGCGACCGGGCCACTTTGGTCCGCGTGTGTTTCGCCGCAATGGAATCGGTCCCGACCTATGCCGGTACCGTAACGACGGCTCGTAAAAAAAAGAAGTTGGCACAGGTCGCGGATGGAAGCGCGACACCGCAGGGCAGAACCGTGTGCAATATTTGCTCGGACAAATCGTAACTCGTTTAATAAATATATGCCCCGCCGCGCCTCGCCGGTGTTCTGGCTTCCTTCGGCCGGGATATAAAGCCCGGCAATAACTTCGCCGAACCTGGCTATTAATTACCCTTAACGGCCGTGCTTATATGCTTATCCGAGCCACCTTCCTCGCGGCTCTCTCCCACGAGACGCACCCGACGACGCGCAACGCCTCGACAACATTGTCATTCACATTCTGCCAGCGTGGACAGGCTTTCTCGGAGCTTTTGACAAGCTGACTAAAAATTCACGAAATCAAAGTGATTTACAATACTGCTTCTCGAAGCTTGAGCCTAATCGCGCCCGTTTCCGCGCGTGGTTTTTTCCCCGGGCAAGACACCGGGGACGATTTAACGACGCACTGAATTCCGCGAAAGCGCAGGATACATGGACTGCTCCGTGTATATTTCACCACGGACGCCGGGCTATTGTTCCGAATCCATAAATTACTTTTTCGGGAGCCGATATATAGACGCACGGGGGTGGGGGAAGGGGAGCAACGGCAGCGAGCCAGTAATAATTTCTGCTGGAATCACGGGAAGAAAAATATCCTTGCGCCCGGGAAGCTTGTCGCGGCACCGTGCTCTCAGACGGCCGCTCGAAACTTTCGGCCGGGAAAGTGGGTCGCGGAAGAAGAAACTTTTGAAAATTCTATTCTATCTCGCGCGCGTTCGCTGCCCCCCACCCCGTCCCTCTACCCTCCACCTACGCCCACGTCCTCGTCCGGTCTCGGCTGTCGACAACTATCGCTGACGAAGTCGCGTTTGTGTAACGAACTTCTCTGATTCCATCGGGGGAGCCCGGGCATGATTTATAATTACGCGAGAGGTTCGTAAACAACGCCCGGAGAACCGCGAACCCTGGATTCCTGCTGTTTGCATAATCGCCGCGTTATCGAGCAGCCGATGTTGTACGACCCGCGCTCCACCGACAGATCGAAACGATCGATTCTTAACCGAGTCGATTTCGATCATCGTTGCACAATATTTTACGTTCAAGCGGCATTTTGGATTCGATGGGAGTTTTTTTTTTTTAATCGAACGAAAGTTACGCACTTTGCCGTCGGTGCTCGTTAAAATGTTCATAGTTCGCTTCGAAATTGAATTTTTCTCGAATCACAGGCCGGATCAAAACGTGCTCGCTTATTTTTTTTTTCTCGCGACAACTCCACCGAGGCTCCGTACACTTTTACAATGTGTCTGTTTCATCCGTTCCATTCGGCCGGATCCTTTTATGGGGCGCGCGCGGGTTGCTAGCAAAAATACCAATGCGCCACGGGCAGAAATAAAAAAAGAAGAGGAACAGACGGAGCGGGAAGGGAGGAGAAGAAACGCGTTATTCAACACAGTTTCAAGTGTGTGGTTAAGCTGCTGGCCTAAGCCGGTGAATGAAAGCACTTGTGCCGTTCTTTCGTCCGCCGTAAAATGAAAAACGGAAATCAAACAGCGGTCGGACGCTTCCTGTTTCATAAAGTTCGCAACTTTATTGGAGCCGGTAGTCCGGCGGTTCCGATCGTCGCGATAAAAGGAAACTCGCATACAAAGTGGAAACGTTTCGTACGCGTCTTCCCCATGGCCGTGGAGCGGTGAATGTACAGGCTTGGTCAAAGCTCGAGGTACGAACAATCCTCCCGTTGTAGAAAAATTTATTCTCGCACGCTGATTTTCACGCGTACAAGCACTTGAATCGCTTCAGCACTGGAAGTGCTGAGCAGCCTGAGCCCCCAGAAAAACTCGTTGCAATCGAAAGAAAATTATATGTTTGTCGTGCCAAGGTACAGTTAATGCCAATCGCTCTGTCCCGGTTCGCCCGAGGATTTTTGAGCCGACTATAGCGTGCAGCTCGGCTACGGATATCCTCGAGAAAGCGGCAAAGTTATCGTCTGAAAGAAAGTCGAGGGTGGCTACCCGCGGCGTAGACGCTAAGCAATCGGACAGCGCAAACCGGGTAACGTACGAGCCCGAGAACTTGCGGAATGCTTCCTTATTTTCTTATTTGCTGTCTATTCGGCACAGCTCCTCGCTGTCCGAATTTCTTCCCCGCTGAAAATATAATTTATGAATTTCGTGCTGCTACCGGGCTGTGCCGCACGAACCGTCTCCCGCTTTCCTCCTTGTTTTCCCATCAAACGAGGATCGTGGCGCACAGATTGAAAAACACGACGAAGCTGCGAACAGGTCAACGGCTTCGCGGTTTCGCGTTGACCACGGTTCTTGAAACGGACCGATTCGGATGAAAAATTCAGTAGACAATTGCAGAAACAGCGTGGCTAAACGAGAATGAAATAACAATGCGCTGTTATCGCGTCCGACAGAAACTGTTCGTTAAAGCGATAACCCGATTTCGCGAGGCTCGTTAGAAAAAGATACAATGTGTTCTCAATTTTACTTCGCGACAAACACGGTAAAAATCGTATCCGCATATTTGTCAGCTCGCGAGAGAACGTTCTCCCGAAATATGTTTCTCCAACTATTGATTTTATAATGTAAGAGCACCCGAGGAGACCGGGCGAGAATACTTGCTAATAGAGTCGCGGTGTATGCGAGCGTGCGAGCGAGGGGAAACAAAAGAGAATAGTAATACATAGCACGAATGCAAATACGCTCAGGAGGAATCGATAGTTCCGCCGTGTTTACCCGTTGCCTTTGATTTTCGAGTTTCGTGCGGGGGTTTCTTTGACTTTCTTTTTTCCCCGACACCGACAAAAAGCCCCGGCGTGCTCTCCGTGTTCTGTATAGGTCCTACGGGTTCTTTCTTCCAGTTTCCCGGCTAGCACGGCCGCTATCCCCAATAACAGGCGACCGCCGCCCGAAGAGGACACTTCGGGAACGTTATTGCGAGCTATCTCTTGTTTAATTTCTCCGCAGCGTTTTTCCCGCGCCGAACGATCCTCGTTTGCGATACACACCGGCGATACACGTGTAGAAAACGACGACGGGGGACATACGGGGCAACAGAGTTCCTTTATTGGCTCGTAGCAATTTGTTCTCCGCGCATCGGTTAAGAGGTCCGAAAACCTATTGTGGCGAATGTGCCCCCGGCAACTCGTACGAATGTTTATGCGTTCCATCGGGCTCCTCGCAAAATGCTGGAGACCCACCGACCCTCCAATTTGAGGAGTGCACTCATCTCGACGATAAACCAGAGGAGAGTTTATGATCGTATGAGTCGTTTAGCCCCGAGAGTCCCTTCGTCCCGTTTTTTAAGATGTCTAGACAGTTTTATGGTCATCGCGGTGGATATCGAGCGTCGAGGAGTGCAAACATAACGCGAGTGTTGTCGTCGACGTATATCGAGAATTCACTGTACTCTCTTTACCAAAAATTGAGCCACCCCTGTACCATACACTCTCATTATGGAGAAGGACTTTCGCAACGAGGGGAGACGAACGTGGAACGCCTAAACTTTCCGCTTGCTCTTGGACAAGCAACGGTTTGTTCAAAGCCCCGCCGCTACTTATTTCAGAAGGATTCCGCGTCTTTCGGACGCGTAGTCGGCAACTTGATGAAATTTCGCGAGAAGTTCTCGGGGTTTCAGGCTCGAGTTCGCAGGCCCGCGTTTCAATCGGGTTACTCGCATCACCGGGTCAAACATCGGAAACGAACGTTCTGAAACAGCGAGAGATGCTTATCGGATTCCTGAGAAAAGTTCCCCGATGGAATTCGGCTGGATAGTTTATTGGCCCGAAAGGTGTTCCCAACAATAGCACCCGGGAGAATGGTTTAAGCGGGAGTGTGTTCCTCTTGTTTTGGGGAGTGGAGGGGGAGAGGGGCGGCTCTACCCGGGTCTCTGGATTCTGCGAAAGACACCGGAGAGCGCACCCTCGAGATTCGGCAACTTTCTAGACCGTCCAAGTCAGCACGCCACGGAAGATTAAGCTCGCCGAAGCTCCGAAGCTCTGCGACGCGTGAAACGCGACGGTCAACCAGGCCCAAACACCTGTAAAATGACCACCACACCCCTGATCTTCCCTAATTTCAATATCTAATTAAGAAGCACCGGCTTGCGAGCATTGTCTTAAGAGCAGCAAACAGTTCGTACATGTGACACGAGACTCGATTAACATGACTGTACCCTTGTAATAATATTGTTGCTACGACTACTTCGCAAACACTGGACGAAAGCATTACAAATACAGAGTGTACACATTCTTGCACAAGATTGAGGTGCACCCAGGGGCTGTTTAAAATTTGACCCAGAAACCAAAACAAATGTTGGACCACGGTGGAGGTATGTAACATTAAGCTACGCGCGTGTATGTAAAAGAAAAATCGAAAGAAAATGGAAAAAGCAATGTTAGCCTACGGTTACGTCAGTATTCATTTTCAACAAACAACACCCGCGAGAAAGACGCGGATCTGAAATGAGAAGCTAAATTGCCTCGATATTGGTGAACTATGATGATGTTTCTGCCACGTGAATTATTAGTTTTTCACGTACCACGATCTACATTCGCGCGTAGAAAAATATTATATTCTGTACACACGGTGTACGCGGAATATCGACAAGTAAACCAAAAGTAATTTCCACGGTAAAAATATGTATAATATTTTCTGGTTTGCTGGCTATTTACTTGAACAAAATCGTAAACATCGATTGTTTTATATTCCGCGAGTATTTGTTATTCAAAAATCATTCGCAATTTTTCCCGGAACAATTTACCGTGTTGCGGTGGTACGGTATAATCTAATATAACACGCGGCTTGTTTGTGCAATAGGTTTTCCATTTCGAAAAAGAAAAAACCATTTAGCTTGACGATATAATAAAATTATACTCGGACCGGAAACTTTTGGCAGGCACTGTATCATATCGGGCTGTCCCGGAGAAACGCGGAAACCGCGTTCCCTTCGCGTGCTGTGAGCAAAGCGGGCAGTGATTAAAAAATATTTGTTGACTGTCGATTTTAAAAATATTTTTAATATCCGATTCGCGGATGTAACGGTCCGGCTTCGTTTTAGCGACGCCATCGGTCATCGGTACGCGATGCTGGTCGTCATTCGGGAATATTCAGACAAACGGTAACGCGCACTACGGCCGGGCGGACGTAAAAATTTCACGTTCCATATTTTCGCGTTTGCAAAAACCATCACGCGGCTGCGTTACGGCGTGCACCACGATTGTTCAAAGAGTTCGTAATCCGACAGCGAAAAATCGCGTCCCCGCTGACGTTCGCATTAAATCGTACGTTCCATGATAAATCGACTGTTCGGATCGTACATGCAATCCTATTTCCGAGGATTAGTCTAACATTATTGTACAGATCTTTTCTCAAAATTGCATAACGTCGCGGTCCTTTAACATTTCCGAGTGGCGCGTTTAAACTGAATTTCCCGAGGTTTTGGTATCAGGGCGACCTGTATATTTCCCAAGGGGTGTGCTGTATAATCAGAGTTGTCAAGATGCGATCGCGGCCAGATCAGCAGGAGCAGGTCCTGTCATCGGGCAAAGAGTCCTGTCTGCGTTGGCGCCGATACGTTGGCTAAAAGAGCGCTTTTCAGAGGGTGAGAGAGGGAGGGTCGGTGCGGCTGAGATTGCAGAGCGAGGGGGTAAAGGGTCACGGAAGAATTGCAAAAGGAAAATTCGAGTGGCGAAAGGACTGGGGGCGACCGCGCGAGAAGCGGCCAGGATCGTCGACCAGGGACGGGAAATCCAATTTCGTCCTTAGCTCCGGCAAGAGGCTGCGTTTGCATCGGCCTTAATGGAACCGAGTCGAAGGAGACAGAGGAATCGCGTTGCACTTTCCCCTACGCGAAAGAGCGTGTTTCGTTCGAGCTTCCGTATCGCTGTCGAGAATTAACAGTTGCCGATCGATCGACGAAACAACTGGAAGTTCGGTTCGATCGGCCCGGATCCGGTCTCCTGCGTACCGCTGTGGCAACGTAAATATGCAGGTTCGAAGGTGCGCCGCGAGGCCGGGAAACGGCCTATCGTGTGCTCAATCACACGCTTGGAAGAATGAATCCGATAGCGCGCACGTCACGCGATCCATTTAATAAATTCGCGTGTCGATTGCTGCTCCATCAGCTTCGGCCGCCATCTACGATCGATCCTTATCGGCCGCGAGACCGTGCAATTTACGCTGCAATTTGTGCCGCGGTCGTGTATCGTTGCGGACAGCAAATTAATCATTAAATTGGACACATTTTGCGAGCGGCCGTGCGCCGCTCTGCCGACTCTGTGACGGTTCTTTTGGCCAGGCCGGACCGTTTCGAAAATTTCCGAATTTTTCCAATTGTTGTTTCGTACGCGGAATCTCACGATTTCTCTCGAACTCCGAACAGACCGCGAACGATTCTTTGGAAAATGAATTTCTGCTCGATTTTGTACTCCGCAGGAGATTTTCCGATATTTTGTAATATACGATTGCGCTTGTCATAGTGATTACGGAGGGTATACGCGTAAGTGAGCAGTGTAAAATTCGTAACGAGGTCCTCTACAAGCTCCCGTGAAACGTTCGCTAATCCATTGTGATTTAAAGGGTAGATTAACGATAAAAGGCGAATGGTAAATTGTCCGATCGTGCAGCGCCCGATGCATCCTGCGAGGTAGCGCTAATGCGGCTCGATGCGAGCCCAATTACTCATTCTTAATGTCTGTCGCGAGCAGCCCGTATACACAAAGTACCAGGACCGCCGCGCCGCCGCGCACTTATCGCAAATTGTAGAAACGCTGTAAGTCTCGTCTAACAGCCAACAATCCCATTCATACCGCCACCGCCGACGCTCCCTCCCCGGCAAAATTGGTTTCAATTAAACTCGAAACTTACTTATCAGAGTAATCCCACTGTCTCGGTGCGCTGTATCGTAATGGGAAACAATCGAGCCGGTGTTTAGACGTTCGCTCGCGGAATCACGAGTTCTTACGAGTACCTGCAGATTGTTCCGACAAACTAATTCAAGTTCACGCGCCCCGTTCCCGAAATCGCTATGCATACCCTGCCCTCACCCTGTCCGATCTAAAAACTTTCTGTAAACGTTGGTCCCGAGCGTCTCGAGGAAAGAGTCTGTAAATTAATAGAGAAAATATGTTCGAACGACCATTTCATGGAATGCAAAATGGCGAAACGTCCGGCAATCGAGACCGGGGGAATTCGTCTTCGGTGGTCACCGCAACCGAAACGGCACCGAAATTTTGAGCCTCGCCTTAATGGTCGCGGCAACACCGCAAAGCGGAGTTCGCCGTTCGCGCGGCTGCATTGACATCGACCGAGATTCACCGAAACTTTCGAATTGATAGTCGTAGTTGCAACGCCGGAGAGGCATTACCCGGGAAGAGATGCCGGTTACGACGTGACCATAATCGTTTACATACATCTTCGATAAATACCGCGCAAATGGGGGACTTCCTTAGTGTCTTGTTTGCCGTTGCCTGGGGCTGCTTCGCGCTCGTCAATAATCTACCGTGTCTCTTTCGATGCCCGCCGCTTGGATTGCTTGCAGAAAACTGCCCGGATGATAACAGATCGAACGGCCATTCAACTAACTTATCGCGGCCTGATTTGGCTTACCGAGTCCATGCGGAGGATCACATTCTGGACGCTATCGCGCCTCGGTTCTGTGCAAAAGAAATTTGAGTACTACACGTGTTTTAAATTACCATAAATACGTACCTAGGGATTCGAAGCCTGATTATACGGAAGCACAATGACCGTAGTACCGTAACTATTTATTTGCGATGCCAGCGGACAGTGAAATTGACTTAGTCCGTAGTCCGCTCGATCCAGAATCTCCAATTCAAATCTGTTTGATAGATATGTTAGATCGATGCGGGGCCAATGTGCTTCGCCTATTCTCGAGGGGATGATTGTCGAGAATAGATCCTTAGGCCGACTCGTACACTATCATCCCGGTGGAATACGTTGGAATCGAGGTAGATTAGTCCGGGGTATTTGCATCGATTCTAGAAAACGTAGGTATCTCTGTAGCAGCGAGCGAAGCGAAACGTTGTTACGATTTAAAGAACAACGAAGAAAAAGAAAGCCGCTCGTATCCGAGCTCGTTTATCCGGTGGTGTACACGGTTCTCAATGGGAGAACAACAAGTGAGCCGGTGTTGTAGCGTCGTATCGTTGAGAAAGATGACATCGACGGAAGCCGGGGGTATAGCGCGCACAGTGGTGGCTAAGAGGGCTGGCCAACTCTCGAGTATACACCTTATCCGGACTTAGCGGAGGGACGAGCGAGTTTAGACCAATCGTCTAACAGCGCAGCATCGGAGCGTGTGCAGAGCGCCGAAAAGAGTGTCCCAATTCCTGGGACACGGAGCGAGCATATCCGGCTGGTTTATGGTTCTACCGTCGCGACGCGACGCTAATACCTAGCCCGGGAACGAATCGAGTTAGCGTCCTGTTCCGGAGGGGACGGTGCAACAAATTCGTGCACGCTGGCACATCGGTGGCCGGGACAACCACCTCCATTCCGGCGCATAGTTGCGGGACTTCGAGCCCTTAAATACCCCGTAGCAAAACACTCGTGGCGCGTGACATTTTCGTCGGGGCTTAATGGAATCAGCGGCGGCGGGCGGGCGAGCGGATTTCATCGTCTGCATGCGGGACGCCGAGGGACCGACAGCGTTGACATAAACTCGAATTCGTATGCGGTCGGTGTTGGCGTTCCTCGCTTGACACCGACCGTATAGTATATTTCTCAGCCGTCAGATTCGCCGGCGGAAGGGCGGGCTTCGTTTTCGGGGCCACGGCTCGCCCTTCGTTCACGTCCGAGAACTTTGACCCGATTTCCGGACACCGAATCGGAGAAGCGACGACGCCCGCTCTCTGTACGTTCTGCTTGAAAATCTCGCCAAAATCCCGTTTCGAAAGGGCACGGTTGTAAAAAAATGTTTGCTGCTGGCTATCGCAGGAGTACAGCGTATGTATGACGCCAAGGCCTGGACGATGAACGTCGCGGTATCCCCACCGTGTTAGCACACATCAATTTTTAATCTAGAAACGTTTTCACACTCTCGTCCCATTCTCGAGAAAAATTGGCCACTGTGCAGCACTCCGCCTACGAAAATTATGACGGTATCGCACGGTTTATCGAAATAATATTTTCACAATGTGCCGGCGTCGTTTCCGCCGCGGGGAATCGATCGGGATACGTCGAATATTTTTGTCCGTGAGGCGACGTTTACGGTGGAAAAGCGGATTGAATAAATAAATAACGAAAGTCGCTTGTAGCCCGGCGGACCGCTGCGACCGTAGAATACTTGAAACAGCAGGTGTTAAATTCGTTTTCCGACTTCATAGCCTGTTTTCTTATGATTTACTTGATATCCCCTGGTCACGTACTTTGAAACAGACGGAGAAGTTTTATGCGAATTCATGGTTTCGAAGATGCTGCGCAGCACGATTCGACCAGGAGAGAAATCTTCGGGTCACAGACATTTTGGTGGATTGAATGATATAATCGATTGAATAGCTTTTGCGATTACTACAGATTTCGAGGGTCAGTTCCGTGTGTTAATCGCAGTCGGCGTATTTGCCTTTCTGGTGTCCGTGTGACACAGTAAATAGTCGCTTAAGTGGCTGTTTAAGTAAATCTACACTTTTATCGCCGGTGGTTGGGAAACTGGAGCAAACTAGAATTTTATTTCCCGCAGTAATGGTTTCGGTGTTTTAAAAATGTTATGGAAAGAATGAAGTTCTTCGAAAGTTTCGAATTTATTCTTCTTTGAGGATCTGTGCGAAGCTCGTTTGCATAAAGACCCGCAGTCTACTGATAAGAATAGAACGGAAACTGTGTCCAGAAAGGTACGAGGTTCGCGCACTCGATATTTTTCAACGGTTTTCATGTTCATAATATTATGATTATACGTGAACTGTGACGGGGCGAAAAAGTGCGGAAACGAGGAAGAACTGTACATCGATTCGATAGCTGCATGTTTACGTTACGAATGCTCTCGGTCCGCATTCTAAACCTTATTGTAACCCGTCTTCCAGCTCAGTATATTCCTTGCAAGGTTGTTTCATAGAAGCAGCACGGTAAAACAGGAAAATGTTTGTCAACGAATGTGCGCGCCCGCCGGCAGCAGACATTACCTATTCACGACACGCGGCAAAGTCATCTAATTGCGGCAATCCCACATTGCACACCTTCGTGACCCCGCGCGTTTAATTACAGTGGCAATGGAGGCGAGTCCGCGACCCTGAGCCGCGCGGAGTGCTCTCAAAGTCTCGTTTCGAAGTTCGTCGAACGTTCTCCTTACCTGTTCATCCCGGTTCGGAGCCGCTGAATGAGTGTTTCATTAGCGTGGATCATTTAGATAACACGGCCCACTTGCAGACAGTGGCCGCGCGAATGCACCGACTCGCGAGTAATTAATCAAAAAATGCTTCGGGAAGAAACGCGCGTGCAAGCACTTCACCGCAAGCAGGATGATGGATTCAAACGAGGGGCCGGGGGGCCCGAGGATTTCATTTAAGCCGAGCTATTGGTCTACCTCGACGCGACCTGATTAATCCGGCTATTTTAATTTTGGTTCGCGGTGTAATTCCTTCTGGTTAAATGCGTTCGGGAGGTCAAATCCCTTCCTTCGGGTCGATAACGGGACATCTGTGAACTCGCCAAGGGTCACGGCTCCGACGACACCTGCAATCGTCGCCACCATCTGCCCTTCCAGCTGCCGATACGATTTTTCTATAAATCGGGTTACCTTGAAAAAAAAAAAAATGTTCACATTCCGATAGAAAAATCGTGTCAGAATCGAACTGTTAAATTTGTTTGTTATTTATCTTTGTCGATCGTTCCCACGCTCGGTACGCAAACCGTGAACGCGAATCAATTCTGAATATAGGAAACAGTCACGCCGAAATTGAATTATTTTCGCGAGCGACACGCCACAGTCATTCGAATGACGCTGGCGCGAGTCCGGGGATGATCGGATGTTCCGATTGCGAGGGATTAAAACCGTTGGACCGGAAGCCAGTTAAGAATGCCACGGTTGAACGTCAAGAATCAACATTATCGAAGCGGAAGCACGCTGGAACGGGGACCAGAGAGATTTCCAATTAAATTTCTTGGAGGTTCTAGCGACTCGATGATGCACGGTGTTCAATGATACCCTAGGATCATGGTTGGCATCGTTCGGCCAGCCCTGGTGGCCGGTACGAGGCAGAAGGAGCAGTCCCGTGCGGAGAAAAATATTTTCTATATCGTGATAAGGTAACGATCCTCTTTCGGGCTTCCCGAACCAAGACTAACGAAGTCCTCCGACAGTGTGGAAAATCGAACCGGGGGTCCTCTGAATTTCGCGTCGTCGCCGCCGTGCCGGAAAGTTCAGGGATGGTCAGAGCGCGAGGCGAAGTAAACGACCCCCGTTGCGGCCAATGACGATCTAGCGTCAGCGTCCAATTAATTTTGATATCTGGATCCAGCCAACGATAAACCGCGTTCCGTCCTACTTTTCTTCCCCCCACCCGCCGGCCAGAGATCGATCCTGTAGGTTATCTTTGAGCGAACACGAGCCGCCGCTGTTGTTTAAACTCGTCCTCCTCGAATCACGCGCTCGAATTACTTGGATAATCAGGGATCGTGCACGGGCCCTCGCATTTGTAAGACGAACACGCTCTAACGTAATCAGTAAATGAATTTTAGGAGCACTTATATGAAAGTTTTAAGTACCAGCGTGATTGTTTTATTTCCGTCCGTTGTCAACGCGCTGTGCTTCGATCGGATCCGGATGAAATTCTTTGGTTTTTCGACAAGATGCAGCGATGCAACGGGATACAACGGTGCAGCGGCGCGAGTCGGCCGTTCGAACAGGTGAATTTCCATACACCTTTTTCTGGCGCGGGATCGTACCCGGTCCGAACGGTCGACACGTGTCGGCGGGCAAAAAACATTAGACAGCTTGAATGGAGGGCAAACATCGCATTTCAATTGCGACGAATCGATTGGCCCGCGTGGAACCAGCGCCCCAGCGAAATATCCGTTTCGCGGGCCTCGAAACAAACAAGTGGCGTATCCCGCGTCGCGTCGTCACTGCGACACCATCGAATTTATGCCAACGCGCGACACAGAGGGGCGGGGAGATACGAACGAGGATGCTTCCGACTTTCAACCCTTGCGTCGATAAACACAAGTTTTTTACGGTGCTCGTTCGACGCCGCAATCGATGGGACCGAGCTCGGTCGATCATGCGATCAAAAATCAATTTCTCTGCGTGTCAACAACTTATCTAGCTCCCGATAAGAAACCAAGTTGACTTCCTTAACCCTGAAGTCCCTGCTTCCAAATTCTCCGAATTGTTTATTTCCGCATTGATAATTCGTAAAAAAAAACTTGTAGCAGCGATAAACGCTTGGGCGTCTAACTGGAGATTCGTCATTAAGCATTTGGTTCGGTGCACCTCGTCCGGTTAACCGCAAACTCGTAAAGCCTGTCCGATGGTTAATATAGTCAGCCGAACTGTCATCTGCGCGTGCTGATTGTTATTTATGATCGGCTCTCGTTCGCCGGCGGATATCCGTTCGCGTTCGTTCCGAGCCGTGGATTGTTCTTGTTAAACTGTAAAAACCGGACGATAGAATTGATGGAATTATCGAGAATTCTGGTCGAGGGACTTTCGAAAACGCGAGGCACTCGGTGGCCGGGCTGGGCCGGGCTGGGCCGGGCCGGACCGGACCGGACCGGGCTAATCTCTCTGAAAAACGGCCGAACGTGCGAACAGTACAGGATGTTCGGGCATTTCCACCGACGCGAATACCGGCCGATGGATAATAATTGTACTTCCGCGTCTGCTATCGGCCGAATCGCGGGAATCGTGTCATTCTCGGATTATACATTATTATGTGATATCCACGCTGTCCGATTAGTCGGCGTCACCTATGGGAACTTCATGCGTGGCTTAACCAACCGGGCTCATGAATGTTTAATGCCGTCGGCGTTCGAGCATTGTTTTCGCTCGCGAATTAATACAGCGTTAACCTCGGTCTCGGTCGCGTCGCCGACGATACCGAACCGAGAGATTCATTTTCTTTTCGTCGGAGCGTCGAGCATCGAATCGCTATTTTCCTCGTTCGAGCGATCGCAAAATCAAAAGTACCAGCGACGAGGCGCTTTTGTCTCGGCAGCCCCTTTGTTCTCGATCGCTTCCTTTGCGCGTCCCTTCGTCCACGCCACAATTCGTTCTTCAGGAACCCTTTTTCCCATTCTACGATCTCACCTCTTCATCACCGACTCGACTCGACTCGGATCGACTCCGCTCCGTCCCATATCCACCCCTTGGCTCCCCCTCTCTCTCTCTCTTTCTCTCTCTCTCTTTCTCTCTCTCACTGGCTCCCCGAGTCTCCTCCAGGGTGAATACACTTCGCCCGAACAAAAAAACTCTTAATTGCTGTGCACTGTATTACGAGAAGTCGTTAGGGCCGAACGGCAGAATCCGTGAGAAGCTGCTTCGGGATTCTTTGCATGATAATAGCAGAGGCCGAGGCTCTTTGTTGTTCCGTATTATTTTGCAAGGATATTATGGTGTTTCCAGAAGCCGAGTTATTTGCAAAGGAATCACCGATGGGATCGAAGCTACTCTTTCACTGCTTTGTCAGGCCGGCGAGCTCCACTTTTTTCCCCCCTCCGCGGAACAGCAAGCGATAGGAATTAGAAAGAGCCACGTCAAACGCGATTCTCCATTTTTCTCTTCGCCGTTGAAAAGCCCTGTTCCCGAAATCGCAATCGTGTCGCGGAAATTTGAAAAACCTCGCGATTCGCTGATCCTCGTTCGACAGTTGAACGTCAACGGGACTGATTTATGTTCCAGGGAAATGAGAAATTTAAAAATCTCGCTGCATTGTTTGTAGAAACGCGATCATTTATTCTGAAAATGTCGCGACGCGGTGACTGATGACGCTTTCCGCGCCTTAATTTTTGCACGCGTCGCGCAGGAAAAACACTCGGATTCCCCGAAATAGGAATTTTCTGTTTGGCGAGGGCGAGAGGGAATTTCCTCCTAACAAGAACGAGGGTGAAAGTAACCCCAAGTTATAATGGGACAAATTGAGTACGACGTGCCGGTACGTGCGATTTCCGAGTCTCGTCGCACCCCTGCAACTTTTCCCTTGACAACTATAGATATCGATGGGGGAGCGGCAATCACGGACAAAATTTTGTCGGACTTCGACAGCGTTACCGCTTCTTTAACAATTTCTATGCGACCCGGTAGAACCTCGGTCGTGAGTTCCCAAATAGTACTACCCCTGGCAATAAGTCACTCGTACATGTTATTCGGCCGGGCCCTTCGATATCTAATCAGATAAACCACGAACGCATTGTATTTCGCAATTATCCTAATCTAGCCGCCGACGAAGCACAGGGGTTGTTTCACGGAGTCACCGATTAAATCCGAGTGCCGGCTGAACGAATTTTTTATTTATGAATATGCATAATTGGCCGGTATCGCGTGGCCCGATCAGGTTTAATCGGATTTTAATCCGTGTACATTACGAGCTAATTACCATAACAATTTTCACGGTTGGTAGGAGGAGACATTGTCGATTCGCGAGAGCTCTCGCGTCCGAGGGTATCTCCGAGGCACTGAATAAAAAAGCACGCATAAATCTTCTCGGGCCCTCGTTAAAGCAATTCGACAGCCAATTACGTAGCCGATGCTCGAGGGTTTTTGCGGAGGTGCTCTTCCCGTGGAACCGTTCCAAAACCGATTCTCGAAGAAAATTTACGGGTCACCTGGTAACGTATTCAAAGGAGGAAGATCGTTCATCCTCGACAACGCTACTCCGCGGCCGACGATACACGACGATGCTCGATAAATTAATAGCGACATCGCCTCTCTCGCGAGCCCACTTTGTTCGCGTTTGCCGCGAGCGGTGCCGGAAACTGTGCCGTTTTGACTGCGGGGCAACGGCTTTCGCAAAAAACGGCACCTCGTCACGATAGAAAATCTAGAGAGAGAGAGAGAGATAGAGAGAGAGAGATAGAGAGAGAGAGAGAGAGAGAGAGAGAGAGAGAGAGAGAGAGAGAGACCCTCCATCCCCGAAACGCGAAAGCTCGTTTGATGATCGAACCAGCCGACGCGTTCTTCAAACGGTGACCTCGTTCGTCGGGCTCCGCAGCACCAGTTATTAATTAGCGTCGAAATTAACGTATTTCGCGACCCGACGGACTGTAAAGACGAAAGTGGCGATTCGCGCTTTAACGCGTTCACTGACCGGCGCTGAACTTCCCGATGACGCAAATTAAAAAGAAACAAAGTTCACCAAAATATGAAAATGTCGCGTTTGAATGCGAGCCGCCCGTGGCCCTTTTCAAGCCGAGGCACTCTTTCGACGCGACGCGGCGTCCTCTCGACGGACCAATCTTTAAGAGTAACGCCTTAATTAGTTGAACAGGTTGCCGCTCTCTATTCGCACGAAACGAGCCCGATAAGATCAGCCGAAACCTCCGAACACGAGGTCGCGGGAGATCGTCGGTGAAAAGACGAGAGAGCTTGACGCGACGTATCATAGCGAATCAGCCAACCAGCTAACCAACCCGAGGAGCCTTTCGGCTCTTCAATTTTCCTTCCGGCGGCGGGCCGTCACTTTAATTTATTCATTTACTCGAACGCGGCGCACCTCCCGATGCCGAAAAACCGAGGGACCGGCTACAAGTTGGCTGCTCGTAAATCTCGCGGAGCAACTTAAATCGCAGCACCCTCGGTTAATTAATTAAATTCGCCACCTTTTGCGCGGGGTTCGTTAAATACCTGCCTGGCCTCGCCGCCCACCCTCTCCAACCGTTTAACTCATTTTAGCGAAACACCGATGCTGATTTATGGGGCCTTGCTTAATTGCCGTTCACGTTTTTACCAGGCGTTTCCTCTCGACGCCCTTTCGCCGAGTCGTGAACGTCCAAGAACCCGCTTTTACAACCTCCTGAACCGGATACTTACTCGTTTCGATTAAATTATTAGGTTGCAAATCCAATCTAGTTTTTGGAGAAAGCAAATTGCGTGGCTCTGCGTGCACGGTGGAAGCAACAACTTCCTGATGTGTTGGTCATAATTCTTATCATTTTTATCATCAGCCAATGTTCCCCAAAAAAGATTAACGAACCAGGGTTTTGATTTAAAATCGAGCAGACCGTCATATCAATTCTAATATATTAAAAAGCGAGGAAAGGTTGCAGAGCAATTATTAATGTATCTTCATTAATCTTCAACCACGTCCATCAATTGTCCGACCCTAATTTAGACCCACCCCTGTATCCTCCCCTAATATCACATCACAATAGGTGTGCAATGTCTGTAAATTTAATTATAATTTAATGAATAGCGTGTCTATTCGGAATAATGCTTTTCCATTCATTCGGAAAGGCTTAGCTTGGGAGTTGAAGATAATAGGGGAAAATTTCAAGAGAAATCTCATGATCAGGCTGACGGTGTAAAAAGATAAACTCCTTTTACGCCGATAGTCATAACCGTCTTTAAAGCGATAATATTTCTCAATGGTTCGCTGGTCGGCGCGATTAATTTATACTCCGACCTCGGGAACTTGCTAATTAAGCTTCGCTCATATTCCACCGGGCGAATGAAACACCATGAATCCCTCCTCCTTGATCTTCTGGTCTTACTTTTATCGGATTCGTAATATTCCAAGATGAATCTTTCGCCGCGTTAATTGCTCAGAGCGACAGATTTCGTTTTTGCTTTGGGATTATTCTTCACCGTCGGCGGTGATGCCGCGTAATATTACGTCGTCGGGCAATTAAAAGCGACGAGAAGCCTCGAGGGTTGCTACGGGGCTTGCAGAATCCCCGTCCCTGAAGACGTGGCCATCGTGTACTCGTTATCACACGGTCCGAAGTGGAATTAATAACATCGTTCCTGCAGCCGCTGCACCCTCCTGCAATAAAATTATACGAAGCTGGACGTCCGCATTGGATGTGCGGACTGATTTTAATTACACTATCCCGCTAACATCTTCGATAACTAGCAGATTCTTACGATCCGCAAAGAATAGTGGATATCATAGAATCGTGCGATACCGGTATCATCGTCGTCAAGCTTCACCTGACAAGAAAATAACGTTAAAATGTTCTAATTAGAAAAATTTCATTTGGCGCGATTCGTTTCTCTTCGGTGAGAAAAAAATGGCTGATGGGTTGACGGATGATGTTTTCGAAAACTCTCAGCCGGTTTAATTATACAACGGGGGCACCGACCGGCTGTTATAGGCAGCGTGGTATCGCTAATAGACTTATTAACACATTAACTAGGCTGCCAGCAGTAATTAATTTTCGGCGGATCCGGCTATGTATATTCGCTACGGCCATTCGTTGTAATACTTTTGCGTGGACCTCGCCGGAACACAATTAACTTGAGTGAATGTTGCCTCGACGCCGCGCCGTAGATAATTAAATCATTATAAAATGACAGACGGCCGCGGTTAGACGGTTTTATGAATTTTCCAAGCTTTTCGATGACGCTCGGAAAAATACCTTTTCGGATTTTCGAAGAGTTGACGATGTTACGATTGCGAGGCGGCCCGATAATAAAATTGCAATCGATAATCAGTCGCAACGAGATAGGTGTTCGGATAGGATTTTATATCGGGAACGCACAATGCAATTCGCAGTTATGTCATCGTGGATGTAACGTAGTGCGACACGAGCACTTCGACTGCGGAATAACGGTCGTTCGAGTTCAGTGGCTGCGACGACACCGTAAAAAATGTAATTTAGAACGGCTGATTGAAACGGTAAACGATCGGAATAAACGAACGAATTTTCGTCGGTCGGGAATAATAAATAGCATTATTACTTGGACGATAACTAATCCGTCCGTACGATTTATAATTTAATCGGGTAAACGATTGTTCGGAAAATCGTTTATCCGTGTCTCGACCCCCACTTTCGCCGTTCGACGGAAATAAAATTTTCACCGTGATGGGACGCGCGACGCTGTCCAAACATTTCCATAAATAACGGCGAATCTCTGCTCCAATATGTGCATTTGTACTGAAACGCGAACCGTCCCGTTAAGGACAGGTGCGGCGCGCCGGTAAGATTTATGTTACGAATATTAATTTCGACTCGTAATGTCGGGATTACTTTCTCCTCTAAAACGAGTCTCGAAAGATTTGTAGCTTTGCCGGACTGATTAACAAGCAAGATACTGCGATCGGATAATATCCAACATTATGAATAAATCGATTGGTCGAATGGGCGAAACGGTTCTGCCGAATCAATCGATTCGTTCGAACGCCTCCGCTGATACCGGGGGATTCTAAGGGTAGGTCTTGCTAGTATTTATTGGATAGTGCAAATAGTGACAAATATTAATAAGAGACTGCAGAAAATTATACGAGTGATATTCGTCGCATTTTCGAATCTATGCGAAATCGGTGCAATTTAACAACGGTTCTTATCAGTGTATGTAGGAACGCCGCTAGGGTAAATGATCTCGGAAAGCAGTGTGTATAGTAACGTGTCGCTATCGGCACCGAAAGTATCCGCCGGTGATTGATTGACGGACAATGGCTGGCGTTTATTCCCACGGCAGGATATGACTATTCGCAGCGGAGATAATCATCGTCAGGCTTTTCTCATCGATAATCGATGCCGATTGGCAGCGTGCAGTACCGCGCGCGCGCGCGCGCGCGCTGTAGTGGAGATAATTCCGCGACGTTTATCATCCGGGCCTTGGCGACGTATATAAAGTAGAATCACTGTACCCGAGAATCCGGCCGTTAAATTAGTATACGGTGGACGATTAGCGGATCCCTGGGCCTCTCCGTCTCGATTGGTAAGCGCGGGGCAGAGCGGACCAGACGGTGTGCGGTGGCCAGCTAGATTGGCTTTGCACGGGGAAAAGTTTTGTTTGATGTTTCGATAGACGCGCATCCAATTGGCCCTCCCTTGCCAGGAAGCCGCACACGTACACGCGCCTCCGCTGCACCGGGTAATTTCGTTTCGAGTGGACTCGTGTGACGAGGCCTCGGCCTCGAGATCGGAGGAAACGGTCAGAGGGTGAGAAGAGGATGAGGAGAGATGCAGCGGGAGACAGAGAGACGTGGAGGGATCGAGGGGGAAGCGCTCTCGAGTAATAAAACTCTAACACATGGGCGGGAGGAAGGAGAGAGCACCCATATCGATCCTATTTGCTTCACGAACGCGAAACGCGGGAATACATCACATTTTCTCCGACGAAACAGGGACAGGTGAGAGCGAGGGTGGCTGCAGCGGATGCAGACGGCGAATCAACGTCACCCGGATATTTATATTCGGACGTTTAGTCCGTTTCACGGGGGTACCACACGGTGAAAGAATTTTTTCTAATCTCGGCTATCGTTCCGAAATGTCGACAGCCGAAAAGGTATTGGACAAATTCTAAAAACTTTATTAAAAAGTTTTCTTTTACGTGTCACTTAACATTAAACCTGTCCCAGAAAAATTCAAGCAAAAATGTGCGGGACAAAGGCGTAAAAAAAAAATTATCAAAGTTTTGGAACATTGCTACGTAAAGGGTTAATCAGGTTCTTTATGACGAGGCTCGTAATGAGAATACTTATAGTATCATCTGTTAGGGTAGCCAAACGCTCGTCGCGTTAAAATTATATCGTTGGCTCATCGGGAATAACCGTGAAATTTAACGATCGCTTGAACTAGATGATCGCCTTACAGCATGGAATTTTTTATGTACTTTTCTCGTTAAAAAATGCTTCGAAATAATTTGTCAGTAACGACGTTACTCGGGGGCACATAGCGCAATTACCCGAGGTTAAAGGTTTGAACGGTGTAAGAGATGCTGCGATTAGGCTCGGTCGAAGGAGTTATCGAATATCTGGCGCTTAACTGTCGTTGTGATCCGCGAGGATGTTAGTTCCTGGTGACGTTTATGAGGTGTACGGACATCGAGAAACCCGCAAGCCAAACAGTTTCCGGAATTTGTGCGCTGGCTGGGGCTGGTAGACGTCGAATTCGAGCGGCGAGCACGGTAACGTTACGCGAGTCACTTCGAGGCACTCGTTACACCTCTCGTTTGTTTCTGTCGCCATAAATATGCTCGGAATGATTTGCCCGGGACCATGCATGTGTACAACCCCGATTTGCGAGAAACGACCTCGGCGTCCTTAATCCCACACCGAACATTCGTTGCGCCGCGCGAGCTTCGTTCGTTGCCCACCGAACGGTCAATTAATACTCGCGACAGCTTGTGCGAACGACGAGAACGACGAGAAAGCACAGGGGTTACGTTAAAGACGTCGACAGATGTTCTGTGGACGCGGCATTCACCGAGAAAAAATAGCCTAAATTAGGGTTCACCGATACAAACACGAACCCTCTGTCGGCGGTGTCCGGATCCATTAAAATCATTCGATTTCCTTTCACTTCTTTGAGATCGGTGTTAGTCCCGAAGTTTTTCTAAAGTTTCAGACCGGGTTAATTTTTCGCCCGGCCTCGAAAGGAAATCTCGAAAATTTTCTCGGCAATTTGGGACCGCGTACGTCACGTCTACGTCATTGGGAACGGACGTCGGACGCATTTTATAAACGACGGAACGCAGCGGCGGCGACGCGATAGACATCGACGTTTTGTTTCGCTGAAATGATTGGATTGATAAGCTAATACTCGAATTCTGACGGGAGGACAAACGGAGAGCCGGGCCGATAAACGCGCGCCAACGAGCATTTAGTGACGTTTCGAGCTCGGGAATTATTGCGACGCGTCAGCCCGGTTTAATGTTGCTCTCCTGCATCCGCGATGCAACATCCTGCGCCAATATATCCCCGAGTGCATCCCGGAATCACAGAATTTCTTCCTGGCCTTCAGCACCCGCGAAATCGCATTCTGACAAAGATTTTTTTCAGATGTATTTGTTAATGTACCGGGAAAATTGTTTCCCCGGTGACAGGTGCACATCGGATTGACTTTTGGGTGCAGTTCTCGCGAAATTAAGGCTGATAAGGCAATTTCGTCATTCTCGCTCTTCAATCTCATCGGTATCATGATTTTCGGTTTACCCTGTGTGTGCGTGTACAGCCATTAAAGCTACGAAAGTGTGTACGAATTGGACACGTAGCCCAATTCGTCGAGCACACTGTTTAACAACGATGGTAAAACCTTTAATCGTCCCCGCCGATATTCGAATCTATCTCGTCGCGAAGTGGTCGTATAGTTCGCGAATGCGAAACGATTTAATTAGAGTGATCGATGGCATTGATCCCCGTTGTCGAGTCTGCTCGTTGTTCCAGGAAGGAAAACCAAGAAGCCGATTCTAGACCCTATTTCTGATCATTTGTTAAATTAGAATGTCTAAAAATAATTTTCGTTCCAATTTCGGTGTTTTACCGGTCGTACAAGATCAGAAACGGGGACGTTGACCTCGGTTTTTCAGCGAGCTTAAGCAAGCCCTGCGCGTAGCGTAACGTTCCCCTAAGATACGGGAGAATTATCCTTTTCACCCTGTCAAGGAAAAGCTTAATATCGCGTACCGGGGTCCTAGCACCTCCACAGCGATTGATCGGTCGTCCCTCGATACCGAATTAGGTCGTGACTCGGAAAATGTCCTCGGGGCTCGTGGCTATCCACTTCGAACGACTGCCTTTCGTTTGACAACGTTCCTTACGGTGTCGCGTCGAATTGACTCGGACCGTGACTGGGTCCGAGCAGACCCGCCGCACGCTGCGCCGTTTTTACGGAAAGAAGTGATTTGTGATATCTCCAATTGGGACGTTGCCTCGCAAAGAAATATTGGAGCGAAGTTATTCCAACGGAAGCAAGAAGATACTATTCTGTGAATAAGCTTCGCGATTGAGGGAGGAAAATATATGGAAAATAAGATATTACATGCGTGTTTTCCTGCAATCGTTTCCTCCTCTGTACATCAAATTAGAATCTTATCTTTTACATAATGTTTCACCGACTCAACGCTCCTGCCGGAGTCATTCGTGGAAAAAATATACAGGTATCACTCTAGTCGTAGAAGAGAAGAAGAAAATTAGTGAAGAAACAAATCTGAAATCTGAAAATGGTAGTTTATGATAGATTTTCTCCTCGAATGCCATAAGCTTGCATTTCCCGTGTTCTTGAGAGAGCGAACGAGAGCGAGATGAGAAGAGATTGTAACAAAGCCGGATAGCAAAGGACGGTTCGCAACGGTAGAAATTGCCACTCGACGGGGGCCCGGTTAAACGAAAAGTCGGTTTCCGTTCATAAATATATCCCATCGACGTTAACTTCCTCTAAACGGTCTAATCTCGGATATTAGCACACACAGCTTCTGCAATATATTCGATTCCGTTGAACGTGGCCGGCTAGCCACCCTCGCGCGCGTGCGTTACGATTAAAGTAAGAGAAACAGAGCCGCGATCTCCCTGAAGGCTTGTAATATCAGAGCCAAACGGCAGATAACGAACTGACAACGGGGGAACTCGCGCGATAAATTCGCCAAGTTAGTCCATTCGATGGAATGCATTAACGTCGCACGCTCGTGAATTTACGGGAGAGCGTCCGGCTTAATTTCTTAAAACGCTGCAACACTGGCCGCCCCGTTCAATTATTAAAGCTTCCCACGCTAACTTCCCAAGGAGCCGGAACGCTGCTCGTCCGATTTATTTGATTTCCGGTTACCGGGGCCCGGCCAACCGCGCATTCACACTGATTTCTCCTGCCACGTGATTTCGCCGCTGACACGAAAAGAAAGTCATCGCACGCTTCTACGCTTCCGGAGAACCAGGAGAAACAATAACGGAGAAATAATAAAGTTTTTAGAAAGCTTTGTACATTAAAGCTTAGTAAATTATTCCTCCTCCTGAAATGTTGTTCGTTAAAGTTGAAACAGGATTTGATCTCTTTATCGAGGATCAAACAGAGCTTTATTTGCAAAACGACGGTGTTTTAAGCGACGCAGAGCTCCGTCTTCGAGGAAAGGGAAAACGAAAGGGACAACGGATGTTTTCCCAGGGAAAACTGTCAATATTTTCCGACGGCCACGGTCGCGAACCAATCGGACACGGTCGTCCTGCTGCATCTGGGTTCGTCCATCGATCACCGGCAGCACGCACACGACGCAGTTGCACCGCGTCGCGGGTCTGATGGAAATTTCGCTAATGCATTATGAAAATTATGCAAATTACGAGGACGCTGCCCGATTAAGCGGTTAGACAGGTATTGCCTTTTCGGAAAACCAATAACCACGCTCCCCGTGTACACGGGCCACACTTTCCGAACCGTTCGTTTTCGGCGTTCCGTTTTTACGCGGTTTCATACCCCGTCGACTCGATAATCTACAAACTCTGCTCGCCTGCTCCTCAAATTGAACTGAATTCGATAATTTCGGTTACGGAACTCCCCGCTCCACGTTCGTTCTAATAAAATAACGACAGAAACACCGGAAAAACCGGCTGTAACTTGTTTCGACAAGTTTTCCGAGGGAAATGCAACTACGCTGTACCCCCGAAATAGCATGATACGAACAGGAGCCGTCGAAACACGAAAAGAAGAAATCAATGAATAAGAAACTGGAGGCTCCCGACGATTCCGCCTCAGAATCATCACGCGATCCTTCGATCTGCTTCACGCTGGAACTCCTCCCGGTCTCCGGTAAAGCTTCAATCAAGCTGCATGGGAGCTTGAGCAAACGCTTTTGCAAATTGAGTGCTGTCGGCGATGTAGGGGTAGTTCGCGACCTCCCCCCGTAAATCAAACATCGTTGCCGCGACGCGACACGACGCGACGCGCAGCGGTGCCGAGAGGGCAACAAATCCATTTTATAAATTTTCGATTTTGATAAAAACAAGAATTATTTTCGTATCGCTCGGTGGGGGAATAATTTGGCTTAGCGGCACCGCTGAGCGAGGTATCGCTCGCCGCGGAAATTACGTGGGCGTCGAACAAATAAATAAACAAATAAGACCGGCGAGGGGCAGGCTCCGTGAAAAGAGAGTTTTATCTTGGCACTCGTTATCCGAGCGGAGACTCGCAGTCCGCTCGAGCGGGGTATTCGAAGGAGAGGCGAATTCAGGTCGTTCTCAACGAGCTGGAACCCGGAATCGAGATGCCTGATATTCGCTCGGCCGCTCGCCGAGGCGGTTCCGTATCCGGTAAATCTCCCTGAGCGTAGAATCGACCGTAATGAATTCCTGAATAGGCGGAATATATACGCGGAAGTAAGTCCGATTCATGTGGGCGCACGCCGAGTCTACGACGGATATTAGACTGGAACGCGCGCGCGGCCCGGCCTGTTGACAGTCTGAATAAACAGCGTCTCGGCGATCAACAACGTCGGCCCCGGCTGATTCATGGTCAGCCCTAGCAAATAGAAGGACAATAAATATAGGTCAGGGGAGCCGGGATTCTGAACCCGCGACCGTTTGCAATGGGTCATCCATCGACCCGGCAATACCGAGCCGATTCAATTGTTTGTGGAGAAGGGATCATTAACGTGTTGATCGCTCGCCCCTCCGCCTGACTTTACATAGAAAACTGCGCGCCGACAAACAATCGCGTTTAATGTGGCCGGGAATCGTTTCTCGCTCGGTTTATTCGGCCCGAGCCCTCTGGACACAACGAAATAATTGATAGAAATTGTTCCGCTCAATTTCTCTCGAAAGGATATAACCGGTCCGAAAGAAAAAATAGCCGAGTAGTTTAATTCTTCATTCCCGAAAAAAAAACTGGCGAGACGCGCTGCGTCACTTGCGACAATACGTTTTTTACGGGAAAAAAGGCGTGCTGAAACTGTCACCGAATACGGAACAACGAATCGTACGGTCGTGAAACTTGACCCGATGATAGATGAGGCTACCATTTACTTGTTTATTCATAGAGCATGGACGCTTTGTTGGAACCGACCGAGGGTGACTATGCTAGATTTCACTCGAATAAAAACTCACCGATTCTTTATGTCTCGATACTAAAACGTTTGACTTGTCTCTGATTATTTTCGCTGTCTGCCGCGCGTTCCAAAGGTATTCACTTGCAACTGAAATATCGACAAACAGAAACCCAGTCTAAATAATAGAAATAAACGACATAATAAATAAGCGAAGCACAGTCTGCCAAACAGTCCCCCGATAAGTTTAATTCCGGCGGGCATTTCGGAACAATAAGTTGTCGAATAGGTCCGAAAGGTCGAGTCGGGCCGGGCCGGGTCGGGCCGGTCCGAAAACCTTCATCGGCCGGCGAACTGCTCGTTGCCCGATTTATCCGGCTAAACGAAGCATTAGTAAACCCATCCACCATGTTTAATGAGTACAAATGGCCAGGAACGCCGGCCACGTGAAACATATTATGTCAATTGGTCCCGAAACCGTGCAAGGCACAGAGTAATTATAGAATAACAATTATTAATTAGTCATACCCCGGGGATCATCTGGCTCTAATGCATTTCATGACCATGAACAATGATTACGTCGCAATGGCACGTGCGTTCACGTGCTGTGCGGCCCCGCCCCTTCTGCCGCCTAATTTTCACTTTGCGCAGACGCGATACTCGTTCGACGAAAAAGAAAAGCCGAGACGAGGCAAAGGAACCCCGGCAATTAGGCGAGAAATTGAATTTTACAGCTGTTGGAACCGCGGTTTGCGTTTCATTTAACCGAGCGAAACACATTGAACGGCCCCCGTGAAACAATTGCCCGGCGGAACACACACAATGGCGGCCGGGGGTGGGGGAATGAAGATTTAACGGCGAAAGAAGAAACGCAAGAAGTCGAGACACAACGGCCGTATTAATTTAGACCCCAATGATTCGAAACGCCGCCGCCGCCGCAGCCGCAGCGCCGGGCCACCCGGTGACAATTTTATTTAATGATCATTGCGCCACTCGGCCGCATATGTTCGGACACACCCACGTCATGCAGTTACACACAACACGCCATTATACTCGTCGCAACATTTTCGCGTAATTTAGCACGCTCAGAAACACGCTCGACGACGGGCCAGAGTGCTACGTGCGGATTATAAATGTTCGCTGAATTGTCGCCTGTATTCACCGTTGTCTCGAGCGGTACCCCAACGCCGGCGAAATGCTGGCATAGATTAGTAGCCAACGCTGCAAAGTGTGTTCTAATTATCTGCTGTCGGAACTTGCTTCCTCCGACGCGATGCAGAGCGATGTCCCTCGAGCGATCGCACGAGGCTACGTTGCTCGAGCCAAAATTAATTTTGCACGAGCGTTCTTATTTCCTTGCTGGACAGAGACTCCGCTCGGACGAGCAACATTGTCTTCGCGTACAGGCTGTTGCCTGCCGGTGAAATTCGGCTGACACACGAGCCGTCCCTGAATGGCTATTGCTCCAATAAAGTGCGTGCGCCGCGTTCCCGGCTCCTTTGGGAATTTAATTATGGCGACATTCAATTAGGACACGCACGACCCGCCTATATTTTGACGGCAGTCACTTGAACCTGTAACAGCGGCTGTCTGCCGGTATGCCGAGTACTCTGACGCGCTATTAAACGTCGCTGTAACAAACAGTTTAGTTTTCAACAAGACCTCCCCCTATTGATTCTGTGCTCCGTTAACGGGAGATTGCAATTTTTACATGGTATTTTTTATAAAAGTATAGAACCTTGAATCTCCGCTAAATCCTGATAATTGAAACGAAGGTATCGGGAAGATCCGTGGCAGCGTCGATCGAACGATATCAAAATCAATTTTAGCGCCGAGCCAACGCGCCGAGGAGATAAAGGAAATTTGCATCTCGGTGGAATTCGGGGGTGCGATCGCCGCGCCGGCACGATGAAACTTTAATTGCTACTTTGTGCCCTTATGGTTACCCGGGATCTTAAAGGCGCCTACACACGCGGAATTCTCGATGGCGACTTCCCTCGAGACGGCGAGCACTTCGACCCTCGATGAGTGCAGCGTCGATGGGTCGGACATCGAATAGACACTTTGGTAGCATCCGGCGCAGTGTCTCAACAATTTCGACACTCGATATCGATCTGCCGGGCGAGATTCCGTCGAGTTCCGCAAACACGCGTTCCAGAAATCCGAAGTGTTTCATACCGCAACCACGAACAACAGGAGATACGATCTTTCTCGTATTTCGGAAACTCGTCCGAAATTTTTGAAACTTTCCCGGACTTCTACCGTTTCGGAAGTTCCCCACCGAATTTGTGTAAACTTCTTCGACTGTCTAGCAAATTCTCTCGTGCTTCAACCGGTCAACGCGATCGGCAGGGTTCTAACCGAGTATATTCTGGCTTGAGGGAAACGCATTACCGTATTTGCCGGAGCTTTTAAGAACCGACCTGTTCGAAGCAAGCGGCAAACAATCCACCGAAGTTGGCAAAACAGTGGCTGTTCGATAAAATCACGGGACAAAGGCGAAAACCACCTGGTAGAAGTGATGTGCAGTCACGGTTCTTGCCTTTGTTTAAGAGGGTTCGATGGGCGCCGTCTATCGAACTGCTTCACGGTCCATTGCGCCGCAAGAAGCGCTTCTATTGCGCCCTGCGTCTCGTCTACACGGAATCTCTCCAGACCGGCAGATACTTCGGAAGATCTAAGATCCTCGGGGCGGGCTGTATTGAAATCCGGAGCGCGGGGATTATTCTTGGTCGATCGAGGAAGCAAGTGGGTTATTTCTTATCGAGAACTCGTAGCGACTCGTCGAACAGCCGCGCTGTCGTCGAATAAGGAAGATGAAACGGCTCGATACTTCGATTAATTTACAAGATCTTCGATATTCACACGTTCGTGCGAAACTCTTGACAAAACGGTCTAGAAGTTGACTACGCCCTTGTAAATGTGCATCCATGGAGAACAAAAGAAATTAGATGGAAGAACGATCCGAGCAAAAGCTGTTCGAGGTAAAAGCTATCGCCGGTGAAACAGAGCGGTCGTGTCGCCAACAATCGGGCTTAATAGTTCGGGAATCGGTATTTTGTTTGACGGACAGGGCAACACATTCCGGTCGTTAACGTAATTAGCCCGGCTTTCTGTTTCACGAGCGGCGAGACCTGTGGAATACCGGTGGTCGATGAAAGAGGACCGAAACGACCTCGAGGTCGGGTACGACGTCGGCCGAAGCGTCGGTTTCCTTCGGCGTGGGCGTCGTTAGGGCCGATAAAAATCCCGTTTGATCGAAGGCGTGTCGAGCTCCGGTTTTTCTCCTTGCCACATTTTTTCTCCGGTGTCGACCGAACGCCACCACGGTCCACCATTAAATTCTTCCCTCGAATAGAGACGGAGCGGCGTGTTCCTCCGCCGTCACGGTGACAGCTGCCAAAATGTTTAATCGTCCCGATCGCTTTCGATCCGCGTGAAATATCGCGTGCGCCGATTCCGTCTCTGCGCCGCGAATCGCAAACACGCAAACGAACTTTCCCATTCGCCGGCGGCTCCATTGTGTCTCTGCCTCGAAAGATATGCTACAACAGAAATGTCCATTTTTCACTATATTAAAATATATTCGAGGAACATGCCACTGAAATTTTCACTTTGCGTACAAATCCAGTAATTACCCGTTTCAAAGACAAGTTGAACGCGCAGAAGTTTACGTTAATCATTTTAGCGGAGTTTTTGCAGAAAATTTGCGAAGAAGCCCGTTACACCTTCTTAAGCGTCGCGACGTCGAGTTGCATTACATTTAATTACAAGCTGAACGCGCGCAGTTCCCTTCACTTCGTCTAATTAGCTCGGCGGCCGAGAAATTTCCGTTCCATTTCCCAGCGACGGAGGAAGCCGATTCCGTATCAGGTTCGCCGCGTTTCTCGTTCCTCGTCCCTCGTTCTTCGTTCCCCCCGGAACGAATGCCGAGCATTATCCCGACACGAGTCCTCCACCTGGAAGAAAAATATTCTTCGCCCGGCGAACGACGACAGCCCCGCGAAAATAGAAGGATGCGTGCAGACAAGTGAACTCTCCCGGCGAACTTTACCGGAAGTGACGTTCGACTGAAATAGAGTTTCAGAGGCGGCCGCGCAACTTTCGTCCGAGAGTGTTGCTTTGCTGTAGTGATTTCCGCGAAGCGACCGTGTAACTTGGCCAATTTTTTCTTATTTTCTTCAGCTCCTCCACCGCGCCGTTTACTTCGGAGGACGGCGTTGATGTTTCGCGAGGGAGTGAATAGTCCGCCGGGAAGCATCTGTAAAAATTAGAAAATTTTTATTGCATAACAATTGCACGATTCCAAGTGGGACTACCCCCTTGAACATCAAGTGTCGGGGAAAGTATTTTCCAAGATTCTATATTTTTAATAAAAACCGAGACCGCCTCGTAAGCCGCGAGAGCTCGGCGATCGAGGAAACAAAATTTTCTCGCGGAATTGAATCGAACGAGCGAGTACGGCCACTTTTGCGCGCCGCAATGTGAAACAATTAATAAACGCGGCTGTGTCGGAGACAGCGAGCATTTCTGCACACGTAACAAGCCAAACGTAACCGCCGCATTATAATTCATTAACAATTAACGAACTGCTAATGAAATGGAACGCGAGTCGCCGGGTCGACCGACGGGAGCCTCGGAAATGGGCCGATCGTTATGATTTCCATCGGAGAACGGAAACATTCGACTACCGGATGCGGACGTCTACTCCCGGCCCCGCGTGTCCCCGCAATGTCGCCATCCAAGCCGGATATGAGAACAACCGAAGAAGAGTCCTCGTTCCGGGGCAAAAAATCCAAGTGGCTTAAAGTCAAATTTAACAGGAAGAAGCTTCCCTGACAATAAATTATTAAACAAATAAATACTACATTTTTTCTAGTTTTATCAATGAGTTCCAGAAAAGAGTTAATTGATACCACAGCAATTTGACCCGGGTCTAAGCGTTCCACGTGTACAGAAACTATTGTTGAATATGATCACCGGACAATATTGTCATGGCCAATTCATCGATCATTAACGCATGCTACAGAATCAGTGTGTGTACGAGTTTAATTCGTTATTTATGATTCGACTCTAAAGAACACACTACTATCATCTCATGTTTATTTATTGCTTGCGATATAACAATATGCAATCCCAAATGGGATAATTATTAATTATACTACGTCAGAGTTGCAACCAAATTATGCACCGTACGCTCTCTATCAGAAATATAAAAGATTCGGTTACAAATTACATTGTAATAATAGGACAAATAATGTTGATCAAAGTTTCATTACGAAATAATCAATGACTCGACAGTTTGAAAATCTAATTTTTTCTACCCCTCTTCAAGGGGTAGCGGAGCGAAATTTTTCAGAAATATCAGGAGCACCTGTTTCCGGTAGATCGCGACACTATCCTAATCGATAGTTGTCGGTTTCGAACGAGTTAGGAACCTGTCCTCGTCCAACGCGGTCCGACTTCCTGGTGAAAGATGGAAGGGTGAAATAAAACGCTTCGACTCGCCGCAAACTGCCAGGTGAGGTAGGCATATTGGATTTCAATTACCGGCCGTGACGTAGTTGGTTCCGATCATGCATGAACAATGTCCCGAATAACGTAACGCTCGACGGTTCGGGAAAGAGGAGGGAACAGAAAGGAGGAAGAATACCAGCGAAGCAGGAAAGTCGAAGTAGAATACCCATTTTATTACCGACTACTTCCTGCCTGCCCCCTCCCCTTTCTTCCTCCGTCCGATATCAATGTTACAATAACTTTACATTCGTAATTGCTTGGCGTCCGGCCAGCTTATTTAAACCATCAACTTCCCCTCGTCTTTCCTACACCCTCCCATCCTTTGTTCAATCTCTTACTTTTTCATTTCTGAACGGCTTCCAAGCGTGGTCGAACTTTGAAATTATTGCTCGTTTACTTGCTCTTCCGCGAAGTTACACTCGGTCTTTCATTTTATTTACGATCAACGATTCAATCGAATTATTTCGCGAAGCATGCTTCGCTAGACTTTTTCGAATCTTTTGTAAACGCGTCTCCGCGTAGTTATTCTACAATTATTTATCCCTCTGTGGAGCCTGATGTGTTCGATTCGGTTACGTTTCGATATTGTAAAAATATGTCGAAACAATTTGCATCTGTCAGGGCAGTCCAAGGTCTCTAAATATATTCCTTGGATGGTATTTGACGAGTCTGACTCGTCGAAGGGGTTAAAATAAATTTTTCTGGCAATTATCGGTCGGAAGGGTGACGTACGAGGTATTTATCGACCGGCTAGTCCTCGAGCTGAAGTGTACGCTCGACGCGAAGCACTTTCTGCCCTCCGGCCGCGAAGAAAAGGATCGTTATTCTTGGTGGGAACGTGAGGGTCCTGGAAGGATGATCCTCGTCGGGGGACGGTGCACCTTTTAGCGCCCTCGGAGCATTGCCGCGCGCGTTCCTGCGCCGCGCCGATCCAAGTGGCCGCACTTAAGCATTTCTCCCACGTATCTTGCCAGTCGCCGATCGTCATTGGACACCGAAGCGGGACGCGACAATTGTTCGCCGAACAATACCTTTATTCGCGGACAAAGAGGAAAAATGAGCGGCCCGCCGCGCCGCGCCGCGCCGCTCCGCGCGAGACGAGGTAAAAGGGGCTCAGGTGAGCCTGCGAAACCGAGGAAAAATGAGGAAGCGTCGGCAGGAGGATGGAAACCGAGAGGATTCGATTGTTCATGGACTTTTCCTCAAGAACGCGCGACACGTGCTCAATTAGAAACCATTTTCTTTAGAAACTTCATTTACAAGACTCCAGGACGAAAGAAACAATTCCCCGCCATTTTGCATACCAAACGTAGGGCGAAGGAGAAGGGACCGAGGTAGGAAAGGATAGCAGGTAATCGCTACAGGCAATAATTAGTGACAGTTCACGCGCCGCTGTGTCGACAATTAATAGTAAGTGGGTTAACGTAAACGGCGCTCCGCGTCCGCGCAGCCGAAGACAAACACAAAAGTTAAATATACATTCTGCGAAAGTTAACTTCCAGTAGCGGAGGCCAATTTGGTAATATCTGCCAGCATCCGCGTTCCTGTGTTCGTTGTTTAATAAAGAATTGTTGCGACATACTTCAGAAGCGTGACGCGTTCCACGGGAAATTCAAGGAGCACAGTTTGCCGAAGAATTTCTCCTTCGCTGCAGCTGAATTTCGCGTGCCCGAGCTCTCAACTGCATGAACAGTCTGTCAAGTCGTGTAGCGGATACGGAAGCTAATTTTTCACACCCGCCGCGGGATATTTATTTTAGAAAGCACTTTCAGCCGATTTGATCCGATTAAAAGATCTCTGGTTCGTTGCGCGACGAAATTAAAAAGTTATCGCCACCGGGACAACTCGCGTTCCGAATACGAGCCCGACTAATTCGTGATCCGATGTTGCAAAATTAAAGTCTTTCAAGTCTGGTAATTGAAGTTCGGAATTAGTCGGGAAAATATCAGCGAGGAGACAGTGATGGACATTTGAAATTGTGAAACGTTTGAAAATTAAATTATTTCAAGTTTCAAGTACAGTTTCGTGTGATTTCCTTTTATAGGAGCGAATAAATAACTGAAAAACGGCTTCTTATCCTTTAAGCGACTTATTCTGCTAAGTAAACAGAGAACTTTCGGAAAATCCCCATCGCATCCACTGTATCGACTGTTTCTTTTGTCCGAGTATCCGGTTTCGGTGATTGCAGAGCAAGGATCGCCGGATTCGAGGAGGATTTAACAATTGGGATAGCAGCTAACTTTCCAAGCGGCCCTGGATAAAATTGAAACTATCGGCTCGATCTTCGGTTCAACAGCAACTTTTTACCATCGACGTGTATTTCCTGTCCTAAATCCGACCGTAATGCTGTCCACGCCATTATCCGACAATTAAATCCTCTCGAAAATCAAATACTTTCGCCCAGGCGATTAATTGAACGAATGTCGGTGGTTGTTTAAACAATTTCGGACCCACCTGTGTTCACGCTCTTCCCCAGATCCTGAAGGGGAATATTCTTCACGCGTGTCCGACTACAAATCACACTACTTGCCTGACCATATATTCTGCTACTCTACTCGCCCATGTATTTTTCCTGCTGTTCAGAATTCTTCGAATATTTTCACTGTATCGAATTGCATCCATCGATTTTTTGTAATAAAAGCATAAAATCCGCGGGCCAGAAGCGTGGGTGTACTAACGGATGTGCAAAAAATATTTCGAACAAATTTCAATTGGTAGGAATTACATGAAAAAATAAAAAAGACGCTTTTCAAAACATTTTCATTTCAGCCGGTTATGAAAACTTAAAATATGCGTATCCGTAGATGTATGTTGGCTTTGCGCATGTTGAAAATTTCATCAAAATCGGTCGACGCCGAAAAATCGTGCAAAACGGTGATTTTCGTTTGTAACTGGTTTGTACGTTAATCGATTTTTATGATATTTTCAGCATGCGTATAAATAACATAGATCTACGATACAAAGTTCAACGAAAAAGGTTTGAAAAACTGCCCTTTTCATATTTTCATGTAATCCTTACCAATTGCAGTTTTTCGAAAATCCTTTTTTAAACCACTGCTTCTAATTGCTTGAAAAGAGTCGATTAGTTCGGTCCAATTTTGTCAATGTTTCAGCCACCGTGTGTGGAACGCGGCTATCGCAAATATGCGACAAAATCTTCGCCGATAATCAGCGGGACGTCTCGCTTAAATAATCGATCGTGACAAATTGTGGGAGGGGCGGGGGAGACTGCAGAATTCATGGTAATCGGCCGAATTCGGGCAGCAGTGTTTTTCACGCGAACAAGGCCGGTTTCTATTCGCCGTGAATTTTTCAGGACTCCTCGCGCCGTTTTAACGGAAAGCACAGCTGAACTGGGAAGAATTCCAGGCAAGACACAGTTCTCGTTTCGCAGACTATCGTGGCTCGGGTCTGCTTCGAAACGAGGAAAAATGGTAGACGTTTTTTCCCCCGCACGCGTTCGTACATTCTTTCCTTCACAAGCGCACACGCGCGCGTCGATAATCGTACAGAATCGCCAGCGCGTTGTATTTATTATCAAAAAATTGGCGACCGTGTTTTCGACCTGCCGTAATGTTTACCTCGACGAACACACAAAAAAAAAGAAAAAACAAACAAATTGTTCAGCGGAAACAACGCGTGACAAGTTTTCCGGAGCGGTCCGAAGTATCGGACGTTTCCACGGGAATTTTGTAACTGAAATAAAGCGAATTTATTTATACGTACGTAGTTGCGGAACGACGGGGGGAACGATGAAGAGGAGCCTCGACGCCTTCGAAATATGGCGGACCGGGCGCGCGGCGCGTTCCTCTCTGTTTCTTTTTCGCTTTATGCAAATCAGGGTCGATCCGCGCGCACGCTAGACTCGGACCGCGGATCGCTCGCATCTGCATTGAAAATAGAAGCCAATCTATAACCGCATAAACCGATACGATGTTTTGATGCGGTCGTTCGCCGGGATCAGCCGAAGGATCCGCTCGGCGAAGGAAAATTCGCGAACGCATCGCTTTGATTAAAAAGCGGATCGAACGCTGAGCGTCGCGTTAGCTTCGACTGCCGGAAATCATTATTTTTGAGTTGAAATTAATTCAACGCCGGGCCAGAAGAGGTGAGGAGAATTTAGAAATGGTGAACGGTGTGAATTGTAATTCGAACTGTTCTAGCAAGAAAATATTTTCTAGCTTTTCGCGTGCGTATTGAAACTCTAATTGTTGGCGTTATTAACTGGCTCCGTTTTGATATCGCGTCGACTGGATTTCGTTAGTTCGCAGCGAACAAAATAAAGTTTCCATAGAATATAGGCCGGGTCCGGGTGGAAACGTTTCCGAGAGCCATTCATTACATTCGCATTACCGTTTAACAAAGCGTCGCGCGAATATTCCACTCGCCCGTCGATCTCATAATTCGCCGTTTGATACGAACGCCGGCAATTCCCGATCGAATTCTGTAAATACAATGCGACGCAAATGAAAATCAGTCGAGCACACATTTCGCCTGCCATGTAAAACGGCCGTGGGGGTCTGATTTCATTTAACATTGAACTGCAATGAGATTAACCCCGCGCGACCGTGCCATCCGTGTCCATTCTACGGCCTGGCTGGTGAATTTAAAATCCTTTCGATGTACGCCGTGCGAAACTATGCACGATTCCATCCCGTTGTTATTTATTCTTGGAACGAGATTAAACGGGTAAGCCGCGCGTCCCGCGCGCGCGTCTCTTCCCCCGACTACCAAACAAATTCGAAACCCTTTTGAACATATATACTTCGCATACAACCGCCGCCGCCGCCGCCGCCGTCGCCGCCGTCGCGTCGCGTCGCTTCGGTTTCCGTTATTTTTCCAAGCGGATCCGCTTTTCATACGGTCTCCCGGAGACAGGAGACTCAGCTCCTCGCGATTGATATCCCCGGCCGTATTAACACGTTTCCCAACCTTCAGTCCGACCCAGAAATATGAGAATTTTTGCGAGCATCCTTCGATAACTAATAGTCTGTCTCCGCCACCCTCTCTCCGCGGATCACGGATTTTTGCGCGAAGAACCTAACCGATAGCATCATGGTTTCTCTCGTATTTAATATTAATCTTACAAGCTCCTATTTCTATTTATGAACACAGGCAGATTAAACCATAAAACGGAGACTAAATCATTAAAAAGATACTACCGGAGTAGTTTTAAAGTTACACACGTTCTAATTATTACACGCGGTTCCCGGATTAATTACAGGTTTGGAAACCCTAGTGACCTGATACAGACTCTGCGAACATTATTAAATTCCTGACGAGCTTTCACATTACTGTAACAACTCGCAGTGTAATTTTAATATCCTTCGAAAAATCAAGGAGATCGTGAAAACGAAGGGGTTAAATAACTATTACAGCGTTTTACGTTGACATTCTGTGCGATTTGCAGTCCAGAGTTCCGGCCGTTCGAATTCAATCTGTTTGGAAAGACTGTTTCCGCTTTTATCCGGGGGATCATAAAACATTGGATCCTTTCAGGAAAAATTAGAAAAGAAACGGCGGAGGAGATTTTCCGTACGGGATCTAATACCTCGGGCTGGATAACGGCTCGGGGGTAGGTTGTACCGGTTCCCGAGGGATGGCGAGGTTTTCTCTGAGGGATAAAGCCGCGGCGCGGCGCGCGGCGATTCCATAGGGCGGACGCAAATTCGGGCAACGATGCGAGGCAAGACTTGCATTTCACCAGCGTACGCTTCAATCCCCGACAAGTGGGTATCTTGACCTCGGTGTTTGCCAGTGACGGCACCGGAAACTCAATTTCGAGTGGCCCTCCCGCAGGCTCTCCGCCCTTTCAGCCCCTATCCTCATCCACTTTCACCTTTACGTACGTTCACGAGCATCGTCGAGATGCTATCCAAAGGAAAACGTCGCGACGACCGGCGTCTCGACACCGAACGGATCAGCTGGATCTCTGCTATGCTCGATCTGCTCGTCGAAGGCTTAGCCGAATCGCCTCCGAGACACTGATTCGATTCGAAACAGAGGATCCCGCGAGCCGGATCTGCGTATTGTATCGAAACGACCTCCGCGCTCCTTCTCTTTTTTCTTAAGAAGAAAAATCAATACAGTGATTTCTCTATATATGTCGCAAAAATCTGGAACTACCTCCGCTGATAAAAATAGACAGTCGCAGGAGATCGTGGAAGAAGATTGAGCAGCTCGGAATTTTAGTGCGATTTAGCCCCTCGTCAGCAAGGCTGACAATTAATCCGGACGAACTTAATAGAAACGTTCATCGAAGCAAATTACTCTGTCCGAGTCAAACAGGGTCGCGTTAACCGGCTTAACTTCAGATTCGCAGGCGTGTGCACACGGGAGCGCGTTCACGTCGCATCAGCGGGCACGTGCGACCGGCGTAAATTACAATTATTGTCACATTGTTGGCACCGTTGCCGGTTGAAGATATAATGAGGGATCTTGCGGGATGGTGTATGAACGCGTCCGCGTCAGTGGTACGCGGACCCACGGCCCTATGAGCATCGGTATCGGAAGATAAGGCCGTGTCGCAAATTCGCCTATTACAGGCCGATCATCAGCAGACCGCTTGCGGATATCTCGCGGGTAAGTTTGCGCTTGTCGTTGCGTATAAATTGCCGGAGTCACTGACGAGGCTGCACCGTAACTGCAAACTCTTGCACCGCGTGCGGACACGAAACACGATGCTCGTTGAACGCGCGTTCCACCGTTCCCCCGGTGGTATCGGTGTCCATAAAATTCCCGAGGTCGGGATCATTATTTTAATGACACGTTATCCGCGCGCGCGCGCGGCAACGCTCGAAGTCAAGATCGTATCGCCCGGCGGCCAATCTTTATGCAAATCGGACTTTTATGTAGTAAGACACCGAAAGTCAAATGTCATCGATTTTACTATGAAGCCATAGAGACCCATTAAGTTTCCTCCGGGGCTATATAGGTCGCCGATGCATGGCCGATAAATGTCGCGGAATTATCCCCACTACGGTGGGATCTTCTACCAAGTTCTAGGCAGAGATAAGAGTGACGGGATTATAAGAGTTATCGATTCTTATAAACTGTAATCAAAGTTAATTTCTCCGGTCCTTCGCCGGTAACGATGAATTTTTCAGGGCTGAAATAATGGTCGGTCCTGTCGATGCGCCGCCGGAAGAGTAATTGCCTCCCGGAATAATATATATCGAGTTGACTCGTAAGTAATTGCCGTTCTTTTACACCGACTTTATTGCTCTTTTTAAAAAAGTCCCCGGATAAATTAATCTGAAACGCATTCTCCGTTATTAATCGCGACTTTCTCTCTGGAAGCGACAGCTTGTCAATTCCAGATGCTAAAATCAGCTTGTCTCGATAAGGAAAGGAGCTGCAATGAACTTCGCTGCTTGGCGATCATTATGCAATTTTTTATCGTATCTTAAACAGACCGAAATAAATGGTGCGAAGCAATCTCGTTCGGATTCGTTTCGAAAACCGGTATCCACGGAATGGCAAACCAATTCCGGTGCGTTCTATAACTATGATATTGTACGATTAATTGTTCCATTGTCTCTATCGTTTTGCAAGAAATTAGCTGCTATTGGAGATCAAGTGTTGTGCCGAACGTTCTATGGTACCTATCAGTATACTACGGATTGTACGCGAAATCAATTTGCGATTTCCCAAAAAGGACTTGTGGCAATAAATATGGAGGAAACGGACGGAATGGGGAATTAAGTGAAACACCGTTGAAACCTTTCCAAATCCGAGGGAAGCTGGCTCAGCAGTTGCTGCATGCTTATGCTAAGAAAGAAAAATTGTTCTTCATCCCCTTTAAAGCGTATTCGAGTGTACGTAGCCGATCTGCAGGATGATCACTGCCATTCGACAAATCCTTCTCTTGACTACACGGTCCCGGGGATATCGTCCGGAGCGATTGTTGCTGATTCGAACCGTATAATAAGGGGCGCCGCGGGTATCGAACAATGCACGTCCCGCGGAAAACGATGCGCGCCGCGGCGGAGTCTTTGATCTTTTCATGGATTTCAATTCGTTGTAACACGGATCGAAGCGGCTCGAAACGGGTTGCGGAGATTCCGTGGTAATCTGTATTATCGATATTCGTCCGGGGGATTGTGCAATATTAAGTAGAGGAGCCGGGACGAGAAGTCTCGAGGATAAGATGTAAATGCAGCTAGAATACGTCGAAGCAGAACCATCGTCTTGGGCTCTTGAATTCGTAAACGGCTCGGACGTAGATAAGATCTCTCGAGAATAAAACGAAAGGTGCCTCGACGATCGAGCCACCCGGATACCCGGCTGTTTTCGAACTTTCCGAGCATCGATCAACGGTCCGGCAATTTTTAATGCCGTCTAACAATCCAACCGAGACGCCCGCACGATGCACGAACCAACGACAATTTGAAATCGTAACGCGGCACACTGTTCGAACTCCCATGGGCGTCGACAGAAAATTGGTAACTTCTACTTTTCCAAAGATGTCAAGGAAGCGCATCTATTGATGGAAATATAAGAAATAGACGAATAAAATTATAGGCGTGATGCGTATTCATGGCTGTGAAGGTATATTCTTTCGGAATTCCATTTTGGGAGGGAGGCTGCAAAGAGCCATGAATTATAGGCGCGCGCAACACGTTGCAATTCGCCTGGAGAATTTTTAATCTTCCATAAATTTCAATCACCCTCGGTTGCCGGACTGCTGTACTATTTACGCTTTCAGCATCCTATCTAGAATAGTCCCGGCCACCTACATCGGGAACAGGTCAGACGCGGTCGACGTAAACGTAGCAGCCCCCATGAATATTTGAAGCTCCATTCACCGCAGCCCTTTGTTCTTTCTATATTTAAACAAACCGGGATGAGCCAAGAATAAGACGGACGCCAACTCCTTGTTGCTCGCACGATCTACCCTCGTCCACGCCACTCAGAATAAGCCTGGCCAACGATAACCACGACTTTGAGGGCTGCGAGGCGGAATCAGGATGGAAATGTGGTGTCCAGATCTTATTTATATTGTACGGAACTTGTTTCGCTGTACGACGGAATTATTTACGGAACGAGGAGAAACGAGGTTCGTTTCAACCGGCGATTTAATCGTGGAAGCTGCGAAATAAAAGGAACAATTAACCTGATTCAGTGGGATGGATTTGAATGTAGAACTGCGGTGCAAAAGATATAGGTATTTTTTAACCACATAAGGAATAATGCTTGTACCTTTGCTCCAATGTTGCCCATTTTTATTGAAATTTTCCAAGAAAGCTCCTCAGAGTCGGCAGAAAATTTTGTTCCACATTAAGAACGACCTAACGAGCGATGTTCGGGGTCCAATTAGCATTCTCCGACGTTCTCTAACATATAATTTTTCGAAACGTGGAACACGATTCTTCGTTATATCAAACATGGACTGATACTTTGCGATTGATAATGTTTACAGAAAAGTCACAACTCCCTCCCGTTCTAAATACGAAATATTTCATCTTTAAATATGTCATCGGAAAGTATCTATCGAAATCCATACCACGAACGGGGAGGTGCACCGTACGCGTGCACTATTGATTTTGCACCAGTTTTGAAAGATTAATATTTACACGAGCGTTGCTGGTTGGATCATAATGGCGGCGCTCGGGTATTAATATCTGGAAAGTGCTTAAAATCAGAAGCCAGACGCGTAAAGCTTGCTCGACGATCAAAAGATGCGATTGGATCGGGAGTGGGGGACATTGGAAGCTGAATATTGCAGCTGCAAAACAGTGGCTGAAATTCGCGAATTTCTGCGCGAAAAAATGTAATCATGTATTCGTGTCGGGCCGATATTAAATCCGGGATTAAAATAAATCTTCGTAAGCTCCTCGAAAATAGTTGCGTGAAAGATCGTCCGATGGTTTCCAGCCATTTTGATTTTACACGCTAATTCGATCGACGCTCTCCCGTCCGTAATCTCGTATTTTAAACAAACACGATCAACATGCGCAACATTTTACCCGAGGAGGGTGAAGAACTCCGTGGAAAATAATCGATTTGAGCGCGTCATCGCACAAAAATGTAACAACTTTTTTAGACATCGAGTTGTACAAGCAACTAACAAGATCTTCGGGTGTCCGTCACTCAACCCCTAAGGTTTTGCCCCCGAAATCTGCCGGTAAATCCCCTAATCAGGGGCTCTTAAGCTCGAGTGGCAAAACGTTCGGCCCCCATCCGAAATCATCGACAAGCACGGGGTCGCGTTCGAGCGGAATCGAAGAGGATTAGGCGTGTGCCGGGGTGACGGGAACGTTGTGACCCGAAAAGAAATGAAAGGAGCAACCGTGGACTAATTGTGATACACAGTAGCGGAGCCGCTAACGCGACAAATAATTCAACCAGCCATAAAAGCAATATCGATCGATTCCGAACGAATATTGCGGGGGTGCGTATAAAAACGAGAGAGAGAGAGGGTGAGAGGGAACGAATCGGAAGGGAGAAACGCAAGCAGCGGACCGGCAATAAACCACAAATCATTGTTTTATGAATATTCAAGACTCGGCGGCGAAAATAACGTCGCTGCGAGAGATCGATCGGCATTTCCTTCCTTCCTTCGTCCTTATGCCGGCGTTTCAAGCTCGCCTTATGCAAATGCGCCCGCTATATCCCCTTACCGGCGCGCTCTCCTCAACCATCGTTCCCATCCGAGGCAGCAAGCCTGTAACCGCTCCTTTCGACTCCTTCCACTTTTCACAAGGAAATCCTGGCTGACGTCGGAGCACGCATGCACACGCTTGCGATACTTCGCGGTCGTCGCCGCGAACGGATCAAGACAAGTTGTCGGCCCACCGGTATAGGGACGCTGACGGGTCTTATCCACGCCACAATATCTCGACGACGCCGGTGAGAATGCCGTCGCGAGATTGCCAACGGGATCTAACAACTTCCGTATATTTACGTACCCGAGAAACTCCGGGAAACTTCGGCCCCCGTCCAACAACCGCCCGAGATTCGCACGCGTTTCCGCTGCGCTCATCGCGCTCTCTATTATCGCTGCGATTTCCGCGTCCGCTTCGCGAATCAGCCGAGCAGACTGTCGGATAGACATTTTACGTCGCTCAACGAGAACTTGAACCTTCCACGGTTCCGGGATAAGTGGAAAGCGGTCGAGCACAAAAGAAAATATGAAAACATGGTTCGTCAAAATCGATGGATGTTTCATCAAATGAGGAATCGGAGTGTAATATTTCAGAACTCGATAGGTAGTTAGTAGGCGCAGGTCGGTGGACCGATTTCCATACTGGAGGAAATTGAAAAATCCGGGGGGATGTTCCGGCGAGGGAGGGGGGTGGTTACGAGGCCTTCGAGACCGTCGAAAGTCCTCGGAACTCTTCGAAACTGTTAAAAGTCTTTTCCCCAGGCCCGAGGCCGCCGCTACGTGATTGTGCCTTTAATTTCTGTTTCCGTACAAGCCGAGTGAAAATTTCCAGATCCATTTCCTGGCTATAATTCGCCTGTCGCGCGCGGGGCTAAAGATTTCTTACGTGCGCGACGCCTTTACGTGTTCCGAGGCGATCGTTCCCTGCGAAACTTTCGTCCGGGCTTTTCCGCGGAGCCGTGGCCGCAATGGTGTATAAAATAATTCTCGAGGGTGCTCGATCGATTACCTGCGAGAGTAACGATACGTTCGTCCGAGGGCGTGGAACGGTCGGAACAGAGATAGAGAGAGAAAGAGAGAGAGAGAGAGAGAGAGAGAGAGAGAGAGAGAGGGAGGGAGCTTCGGAAAAACCGGCGCGAAGACAACCGGACTTGAAATCTATCTTCGCCTTTATAAAGTTCCGGGCGAAGTCTCGTAATTTCATTCCCCATGGCCGCCGGATAAATCGAGGAAAAGCCAGAGTCCGTCCCCGGCTCTTATTCTCTTGCCGCCACTTCTTAACAGGTCCGAAGTCTCATTGGACCGGCCATGGAGAAGATAGTTACTCGCCGCTTCTTCTTCCTCGTGTCCCCTTTTCTTGGCGTCCGGTGGCACCAACGCAAAAACTTCTCGGATACGTTCGGCCCTAGAATAATTAGCCAGTTCTTTGCTACTCTGTTTAATGAACGAGTCACCGAAATTATTTCGACGAACTCGCAAGCGTTCTCTCGACGCGCAGCGGCGGATCGAGACCGCGGTACAACATTGACGATTATTCAAAAAACCACAACGATAAAGCTGAACTCGGTTCAAGAGTTCGTTCTACTCCGAAATGTTTTCTCGAGGGTGCTACGAGATATTCCGGTTGTCCGCGGGGATCATCGGAACCTGGTAAATAATACTCCTTATTTCGGCAGACGGCAGGTAAACCGACTGGCTCCGCGACTTGATCCGTGTGTCAGCAGATTTAGCTTCGAGCTGAAAGCGGCGGAGTTTCGAGCATGAGGTATCGACCACCCTGCTTAAAATAGAGGTCCCGGAAAGTTGGGATGCTGAATATGGAGTTGTGGACACGCCGGTGCCGGGGCTAATTATAAAATTAATCTTCTTTTGTATCTTCACCTATTGCGCGCTGTCTTTGTGCCCACGGTTTTCGTAATTAACGGGTTTTGTTTGCGCTTCGCCGGTAAATGAACTGTGTGAGAATTAATAACTGGGTCAGTCGTGTGGTTTCAAAACTCCGCGGAAAGTATGTCGGCCGAGTTTTAATTAAATGATGCCGTGCACGTTTTCCGTTCAAAAGAAAGAAATTAAATTGAAATCAGCTCTACGAATGCGATATTGTTTTACTATGTGTACAGTTCGAGGGTGTTAACCGTGGGACGACGCGTCGAGAGAGGAGCGACATTCCACGAGGTTCGATAAAGTCAACCATCTTATCCGAGTCGGACGTTATTGTCGATAATAACGGTGCATTATATAATTAAACGGAGTTTACGAAGCCACGACAAAGTGGGAGCAGGATTGCTCGCGGACGTGCAACGAGTCCGGGGTGCCGTGCGGCATGCAGGACATGTCCCGAACACAGAATACCCTCTAATTATACATCGTCGCAATGCAATTACCCCGGAGATGATGAAGCTATTACAGACACGGCAGACCCGGAGAAATAACTTCGCCCCGCTGATAAAACTCGGCCGGTTCTCTCTCTCGTGGGGTTAATTCGACACCGGGAGGGAGAAAGTTCTTTCAACTTTGGAAGACTTCCCGGCGATTGTCCTCCGTTATCAGCCTTCTTCGAAACGAGCGCGTTTGTTCGAACCTCGTGCCTGGACGCGACGCCCTTTGTTCTCCTCTGTTGCGTACACTCCGTGAACTGACCCACGATTACCTGCTGACAGAATTCGCAAGTTCGCAAACACCGGTAATCGTACACCGTATCTGCGTGTTGCAGCGGACAGCGGGCTACACGGACCATCCACCAACACAGCAACGCGGGGACAAGATTGGAAAATTACTTTCCTTCTGGCCCGTTTATGTTCAATCTTCGTTCTGCACGAAATTGGCCCCCCTCTAACCGTTTCCTAGGCTATACATTCCAAGCAGATTAGCTTTATTCTGCTCCACCGTTGATCGAGCTGCGATCGCAAACGCAGAAAATTTTGCTTTTCCACGAATATCCAGTCTAGCTGTAATTTCCACTAAAACTATGCAAAGCCTTTTTCAAGAATACCTTCCCATTTCGGCTAACACGAACTACCAGCAAACTCAGGTTAAGTATCGAAAGCTGATTAGTTCGGGGAGCGGGGGTGGGGGGAGGAAGCTTTTGAACCATTTGATCAAAGTTAACCGAACCACTGCAGGTAACGGTTGATGATGTCTATTACAGTTGCATGAAACGCTGCCAGAAACTTCCAAGGTTCTCATGTATATTAATTAACGTTCGTCGTAGCGAATCTCGCGTGGTCCGACGGTGAACAGAGATCCATCGCGGCAGACAACGGTTTCCTTAGTCCTCGCGCGCGGCTTCCGCCCGGTCTCGTGGCTCATAAAAAAAAAGGAAAAGAGGCGGCCGAGAACTTTTTCGATCAAACTTACATTATATATCACGCGATGCGTTACGAGCCAAACAGTGACAATGTGATAACCGCGGGTTTTACTGGGAAATTGCGTCCACCAACTTTTCGCTTCACGCTGCCGCTGTTTATAGAACAGACAGCTCGAACGGAAAGTTTACTGGGATGCGAGCCGTGGTTGTATGTTTATCGATATTTGTAATTTGCATTGCTTAATACGCGACGATAACATTTTCTATGTTTTCGTACACCAGCCTGTACATACCGGAAGGAACTTGATTTTTTTCGAGTTGTTAACGCGCTCTGTCGAGCTCGAATTTTTCACGGGACCGTTAGGTTCCCGGTTGCTTGGCTATGGTGTAATATAGCGGAACCGGTGTCACGTTTTGGGGGCCAGCTCGCAAAAACGAACGAGCTGTCTGGCGCTGACGAACAGCCTAACGTTCAAATCTATACCTATTGACGGTGTTTTGACGCAGCGGAACGCGAGCGCGTTATTTATCGCGGTCCAGTTAGGTTCGCGTCAGCCCGGCTACAAAACGCGATCCGTGTCCTCGGGGCTGGTTCGACTCATTTTTACTCCCATTCGAGGGACGTTTAGGCTCGAACCGTGTGGAACAGACCGGAAACGTCCAATTTTAAACTTCCGTTTTGTTTTATTCTTCTCGAAACTTGTTCCGTGTTTACTTCATATAGGAAAAAAAAATGTTTACCTTGTTTCATCGCAGAATGGACGTACAGTCGGGCACGAAAACCTGCCAATATCGAATCGCAAACAATGGACGCAAACGGACAAAAGTTACGAACATTTTGTAAACGTTAAAAATATTAATACACACAAACCGAAAACGAACGCGTACCGAGGTCTGCTATTGTTGAAAATATAACAAAAGAATCGGCACTAGTAATTGCCAGTGTCTCCAATATTTTGCTTGTAGGAATGTTCAAACAGCTACTCTAAATTAACGAATGGACTGAAGCGACATTTTCTTTGCAGAAATGTTGAGTTAGGTGTTTTAAACTGTGCGAAAAATTGAATTTCATTTAGGGAAATATGTTGATGAGGATTTCGCGATCGACATTGTGGCGCGAACATAATAGCCGGCAATATTAATCAGCATGAGAAATATTAATACCATAGCACGCGTACTTCTAGAACCGGGAAAGCTTTCGACAACGTTGCTTTTGTTTCCTTAAGAAACAATTCGCGGCCTGCTCGTGTTCCCGTTCAGTTTAATTAGCGCCGCTGTAATTTGTTAGTATGCTTCAATCAATTTCTTGCGAAAACACTTTGTAGAGTTTCACAGGTAGATGAGGTGTTGTAAAACGACGATAATGAGATCACTGAAAATGAAGATGGTTATTTTATTTTCGAGACGTAAACGCTGATTTATGTCAACTCGGGAATGTAGATCAATGCTGTAAATATTTATTATCTGTCATTTAGAAAAAACTTCCTTGTTTACGTGCCCGAGCATTTTCAAATGATTTTCTATCTTCCGTGTTCTGTCGAATCTCTCTGCCTGTACCGATAAACTTGCCTTAAATATTAAAACGTCCTAAGCGCTGATTAAATAGCCTCCGTTCTCGGCGAACAAGGCAATCACTGACGGGTAATAAACTTTCAAACGAGAATTTATTAAAACTTCGAACGACGTAATGGATGGAGCCGCCAGAACTGCGGCTGCGGAGGATTTGCAATGTTGCTTTTCTAGAAATTCGTTCTATGAGGATGCATAATCGGATACAGAGGCACGGGAAACGAAACGTTCTTCTTTTCTTTTTTTCTTTTTCGGAAGACAAGTTCAAATCTCCGCGTATTCTCTTCCTCCGACGCGGTTACCGTTCTCCGTCCATCATGCGCGCGAAATAATTATAAGAAGCCTGGACACGGCGGCGGCGGCGGCTGTATCATTTCTTTCTCTTTTTCGTCTTTGTCGCAATTCTGCCCGCGGCCCTGCTAAGGTAATCCGCTTTCAGCCGACGTGCGTGCATAAATGAGACGAAAAACGCGGCGGGAAACAAGCGAGCGCATGAGAAATTCATGAAAGCGAATCCGATGGCAAACAGCGCCGCCGGGGGAAGTGAGTCGTGTAAAGGTGAAAAGAAATTGTCAACAAATACGGGGAGAAGTTTTCACTTGTTTGCCTTGGAACAACTCCAAAATATGCCCGGCTCCCGGTACATAAAGGTGAGCGGTGAGAACAGCAATAATTGTTCGGGACGAGAACGTCCGCGATAGATCACCGAAACAGATTTATTTCACGAACGCGTTTAATGAACTGCCGCCGTACACAGACCGTTCCCACGGTAATTAACACGTTCTTCGAGATGAATTGATCGACAGCAATGACGTGAGCAAATACTCTGGATTATAATACAACGGACGATCGTTGCAGTAAACAGTTCTTGTCAATAAAATCAAATCGCCGCTGCTGCGAACGGAGATACTGCAACTCGATTCGATTATCATCTGGTAATCTCTGATTTCGAGGATGTTCGAACGCGATGCGAAATTTGAAAAGCGTTTTTTTGTCGGTTGCGGTTCTCTTCAAGTGGTGATTACAGGTCGCAAACAATGCTAGATTCCTTTTTAAGGCGAATACTTTTGCCCGCTGTTCTATTTTTCAACTGTTTCCGCTCGAGAGCTGTTTCAACAACAAAACCAAGCTAATGAAATATTAACGAAAAATGGTCCTCGGGCACGCGTGCTCGCGAAATAAAGCCCAATAAATTCCGGAGGCTGGCCAGTAGTTACGAGCAACGTCTTGCTTTGTACGCGGTAAAGCCGGGAATAAAAGAAATCGCGTTCCATCGGCCGAACCAGCATAATCGTATCTTTACTCAATAACGAGCGTCCGAGCGTCGGATTCCTTGAAACAATGGAACCCCGGAGCACCCTTACGCCGTCTTCATTTCCGCCCGTTATCATTATCCCCACGTGGTTCGATTGCCATGGCAATTCTCGGCAGCGGGAGAGGGGTGTGGGAAATCTCGAAAAATTAAAAACACCTGCTTCCGGGAAACGGGACTCGGGACTCGGGGCTCGGGCGTACACGGTAAAGAGCATGGTCGCATTACCATCGTTGCAGTTCGACCGGGCCGGAAGCGGGCGAGCAAAGGCGTGGGCGTCGAGTTGAGAAGCTCGTGAAAAGAGAACCTGGAGAATCATTAAACGGTTCAAGGGGGCCGACAATGGCGATGGCGAGGCGACAAAGGCGATCGCCGTGGCTCCCGCGGACCCGTCTTCTTCAATTCTCCTCGGCCCTTTCCGCTTCCTTTTTTTCGCCGAAGGACGCGGGAAGGGAGAATGGACGCGGAAGAGGAGTGGTGGTCCGGAGTATCAATTACACGAGCACCTCCGCGTTAGAGTTTTCCGGAAATTCGCGTAGTAAGTCAAGCCCGGGGACACTGGAACTCTACCCCGGAGGGCGAACAATGCCCGGAGGTCGGCCGCTTCTGCATTTGCATATGAATTGGGGGAGCCCCCAGGCGGCAACCCCGTAGGTCGCCACCTCCACAACCGCCCTGCATCAGAGCCGCAGAGCACGGTGCATCCAGCCGATGCACCCGCTTTCTCCGGCAACCGCCGCAGAGCGTCGAAGGCGCATAACCTAGCCGGCGGCGGCGACGGAAACTGGGTGTGCACCACCGCCAGGTGGTTAACGGTCGTCCGCTAGATAGTTCGAATTACCAAGACGACGCCGACACGAGTGGATACTTTGGGAGGCCTTATGCTCCCTCTCTCTCTCTCTCTCTCTCCCGCGGCACCCTGTTTGCTCGGGCTTCTTGCGACAGCTCCGAGGCCATCCACGAGCCGGCATTTTGCTCGTGGTTAATTCAGCCGCGATTGCTCCTTGGTTTCTTCATTCTTCTTCGGCGACCCTGTCCCCTTCAGCGCCGCAGGATTTCAGGGGTCAGGGCGCTTTCAATGGACACGTTTTGTCGAGGGGCTTCCTGGTCTCGGCGACTCGCGGATTCTTCTTCTTCTCTCTGCTAAATTAAAGGAACGCTACGAGGAAATACTTCGGGGTCCATTTATTGGACGCGTATCTTCCACCTATTATTCCGGTACGCACGAATTGAATTAGATTTGAAGCGCGATAAGAGAGACGGCCGTTTCGGATACATTTATTTCCCGACGATTTCAGGTGCGTCGATGACGAAACTTCGAACGGTGTTCGAAAGGTCCGTGGAACAGGATTCCGGCGACAGTGGCAGAGTAGCCTGGGCGACTTTAAACGTTGAACGGTTTTAGTGCTCACAGTAAATTTAGTCGACCTGGTAATGGCTGAATTATCTCTGACAGGTTTGCGACATCTCTTAAAGGGAACGGATAATATTCCATTCCCGTGGACGCGGGTTTCACGCTCGGTTGACACGAAAATATATTAAACGGTGGCTCTCTTTCCCGTTTCTCGTTCTTTGTCGCGGATCGCCTGCGCGCCGTCGCGTCGCGTCGCGTCTCGGAGAAACCGAGTTTCCTCGGGGAGAGGAGCGACGGAGATCAACGTTTTATAAAACTTTAATGAGTTTCCCGTGTCTTCTACACGCGCAGAGCGAACTTGCTCGGCCGTCTTCCTCGAAGCCGATACCGCCGGTTTCAGATCGCACGGATCACTCGAGCTCCGTCGACGTCGATACCATTCGATACAATTTCCACTCGCATGTTTATCTTTTCACGCCCGAAGAAATATTGGGTGTACGATCGAGCGATTGTGATACTTTTTGCTAACGAAAATTCACTGTCGTAGCCTCGACCAAGAAGTAGATACATACAAGAGAGCTGCAGAGGGGATGCCTAAGCTCCTCTTCATGCATATGCGCTCCTTGCCCGGTCGCTTTGAAGACGATACACGCCCGTCTCGGGAGACGTGCACCCGCGGAATATGCAGGGAAGAGTTTATCATTCAATACCCGTGCAATCCTGAAGATTATTACGTCAGTGAACCGTTCCGTGTTTCGCCGTGTTTATCGCGTTCCCGCATCAACGGAAATTGCAAATGTTCTTTTCAGATTCCTCGGTGTATCGAAATGATTTGCATCTGATCCTGGCTGGCGCAAAATAGCGAAAAGCCCCGGTAGGGTCGAGGGTATTCGTGGCGTGGCAGAAGCGGCGAATCGATGGTCAATCTCGAAGATTTGATGGAGCCAGGTGTACAATCAGGACAATCGCTCCCGCTAAACGCTTCTAAATTACTCGGAGCCCGGAATTACCACATTCAATAAGAAAGTTGGACGTTGGCATCTACACTCGCCGTTCCCGGGCGCGATCCGAGAGTTCCCGTTTATCTTGCCCGGAGCCCCTCGGAATCCGGTATCGAATCACGAAGGGCAAACAAAGCGAGCGATTAAATCCCAACGACACGGGCCGGGACGGGCCGGGTCAGGAACCTGGATGCGAAGGGGGGAGGGACACGGATATTTCTTCCGAAAGGAAACTGCAGGTCCGTAACCTGCGCGCGTCAGATCGCGGGAGAGGGCCCCGTAAACAGCGGACGATAATCCGACCCGGTTGTCCGTTAACTTCACCGCTACCACCGAAAACCAATTAACCCGATGGCTCCGGCGTGACCTGGACGCCCGTAATCGGGACACTTGGAAAATTAGGATCGGTCCGGAAAATGTTTCGGCTCGTTAACGAGCACGATATCAGCCACCCGGAGGGGTAGGGGCGAATCTGTAAACGGTATCCGCCACCTTGGATTCTGAAGAGGTGGGCTATCGCTGGAGATCATCCAGGATCTCAATTACGCCGGCGCCGCTCCTCGCTGGGTGCTCCAGAATTTCCCTGATCTTCTAATTGTCCTCGGCGAACGAGTCGCGTTAATACGTTCTTTCTGATTATTAACTAAGCCACCTTTCCCTTACGGCACTGTAGTGGTGATTCCGCGACGTTCGTCGTCCGAACCTTGGCGACATATACAGAGAAATCACTGTGTAGATATTGTGCAGATTATTGCAGTATTAATCGCTTTCTTGCGAACTTTTTTTCAGATTACATTTGATATTGCGAAACTTCTCGATGGAACAATCGATGCAGAAGGATTGAAAAAGCCAGCGTCCACGAGAAGAAGTATCAACGTCCGTGGCGCATACGCAGCGACGTGCCAACTGCTGCTTTCACTAGTTCCGACGCTTTGACAGCTGCATCAATCGCATACGAACGACACAATTTCTTGTCCGGGCTGTGAAATGAATACTCACGGTAATACATCAAGTGCGAGGAATTCCGTGCGACTTCTGTCGGAAAGTTGAAAGTACATTTCTTCTTGCAATAGATCGCTCGGTAACACGGGTAAAAATATAAATTTCTGACTTTCGACAAGTAGTCGATGTTCGACCCGTCTTAAAACCCGAAAGTCCTCGAAGACAACAGTCAGAAAATTTGCATAACATTTTCCTCCGTCTTCGATCCGAACAGAGTTTCGCAAAATCGTGAAAAAATATTCGAGAAGAGCCCGAACGACGACGAAAACATGGGAAAATAATAGTGTTCGAGTACTTTGCGAGCCACAGCCGCACACATTCCGTCTGTTTTTGTACCCGAGGAATTTTTCGAGGAGGCCCGCAGAAACGAATGATGTTTTCAGGAGCGTTCCCGGCTAAGAGCTAAGATATTCCATAGAATCTCTCGAGTCGCGTTCATGCAAAGCACACACACACACACACACACACACACCATACGACGGAGGGTTCCCGAATGGTCGCATCAAAAGTCAGCGAGGAAGTTTCGTCAGGCTCTTGGAAGGTCTGCCGGTGTCGGTAGGGTGGAGTCGCGAGGGTGTTTCGGTTGTTTTGAGATTCGAAGCGGCAAATGGAGGTCAAGGAGGTATCTCCAGGATAGCGTGCGGTTGCGCCCCGAACCAGGGAGCAGGATCCTGACCTATAAAGGGTTGGGCGGTCGTCGACGCCCTGGAACCGCGTTCCTGGCTCCAAGAACCCCGGAAAGAAACAGAGATTGGAACGGCGAACCGAGGGTGGGGGGTGGGGTGTGGATCGGGAGGAACGAGTATGGGCTGGATGCACTTTGAAATTCGCGGGCAAACAGAACTATTCGTCTTTATCTGGCTGGAACAATCTCCTCGGAATTCGTCCCCGGGATGCCGGGCGCATAGTCGTCCTCCAGGCTTCGCTACGGATAGGGGTAAGTGGTTCTCGGTATCAGGGTTATTCGACGGATCGAGGTTACGCTGATTTTTAATGAGGCGCGATCGGAACGTTCGTGCAATTCTTGTTGATTTAAAGAAGTCTTTTGGACCGTCGCGAAAGTAAGTGAATGGGATTCGCGAGGAACGGTGTAACGTTCCGAAGAGATTTCATACGTTTCAGTCTCGCGATTCGAATTATTCGAAAGCAGTTCAGCACTCGAAGGGATGGGAAGCAGCGCGGTACTAGAACAAGGGGAACGCAACGTTAATCTCGGGACTTATCTCCCTGGGGGTTTCGGGCTCCTCCCTCTACCCCTTGCCGTGATATTACTTAGGAATCACTGTCGTGTGTACGCAACGTAACTTTCGCTCTTGAGCCTCGCGTATTGGCTGAAGCCAAACAAAGGCTTCAGGTTGGCTGGCTCTCTCGATGTCCTCAAAGCAGGTAATAATTATCATCGGTACGAGACGTACGAGTTATTCGTTAATATTTGCCTGCTTCGCCAGTAGCATTAAAAGGAGTGGGTCGTCGGATCGTTCGAATTATCTGACAATCGGCGAGACCAATCGATCCCCAATATTAATTAATATCGACCCTGCCCCAAGGAGCCAGCCAAATAAGGACTATCGAGGATCGCTGGAGACGTTAAATTGGGCTTGTAGTCAAATTTCGTTTAATTGAAATAGTTTGAGCTTCTACGTTGAATCGATACAGGGATTATAATCGCGAGGAACAGGGCTGTTTAGTGGGACAAACCAACAGAAAATCGATTCGATAATGCTTTCAATCAACGTACACAGTGGGGCCTGAAGTCTCTAATATTAATATTAGATTGATAAAGCAAGCTCTCGAAGAGAGAAATCAATTCGAATTACTGCCGATTAGAAGATGCTAAATGAAAACGACTTTGAAAACAGCAGAGCGAGCCAAGAAAGGTTGCGAAACGGCGTTCTAATCAGCGGGAGCCATCTGTTTTAAGGGGGCCAGCAAAACGATTTCGCCAGGCTGAAGTGGGACAAGCGCGTTTCGTTAAACGCGGCAGTCCCATTAAGCCGTTCGAGGAAAATTACCAATCAACCCCGATCAGAGTGTCGACAGATCGGAATCGAAGGGAGGCGAAACCGGAACACCATGGCCGTTCCGTTACGTTCCTTTTATTTCGCGGGAGTGTCGCCGGCAAATCTTATTTAAGGCAGATTTATCGCCGGCCCAGCCTTGAGAGATCGAGCTGGGATATTACGCTAGACCCGGATGCGCCATTCACAATGCGACTCCTCGACTCAAAAAGTGTCATAACTCAAAAGCCGAGCGCCTCTTCGAGCACTTCCGCCGCTCCAGCACATCGTGTGCCAGAATACGATTCTCCTCCCCTCGACCCCTTGGCTCGTTTCTACAGCCGCGGTAACCGTTTCACTTTGCGACCGACCGAGCCGGGGATCTCCACAGTTTTTGTTAATAACAGTACGGTATCAAAAATTCCGCGAATCATCTTTCTTCAGCGGCGCTAACGGCCGCACGATTGGATTTCTTGGCGCGGAAGCTGTCGATGATCGAACGCTTGATCTCGTTCTTTTTTTTTCCTTCCTTTTTCTTGCCGATCTCCCGACCTGGAAACTGATCGGAGAGTGTTATTAAACGTCATTCTACCATCAACTCTCGGAAAAAAGGCAGATCGAGTGGGACACCCGTTCGGAATACTGAATTTCTTGTCCCCTGTATTCGAAAGAATTTAATTTTCCCTAGTGATTTTGAACGAATATTTCGATTGCGAAAATAAAGGGCAAATCGGGAATTGTTTCGTGTTGAAAAAAAAATGTTTGATTTTCACACTTCCCACGAGAATGAACTTTTTTTCGTGAAACAACAGTTCATGAAACCGTATAAAATTCACATACAAATGCATGCTTTCACTGTTTCGACGTTTAATTGGATTTTATCACTAGTCCACGTATTGTTCACTAATAAAAATGCTCGTTCAACGGAGGCACTAGATCCAGTTATAAGCAAAATTCAACGATTTCAAAATGTTTTCGAACCACATGCAAATTGACGTGCAGGATATTCAAAAATTTCAATTTGTCGCCATTTTTCGATCCTTTCACCGGTGACACAACTTTTAATACACCGGACTTCATCAAATAGGTGGCCGTGATTCATATTTCCGCTCCAGTAACCGTAAATGGACAAAATGCTTTCTTTGGTCTTCCCACGTAGATTCGAACGCTACCATTCGCTTCCATTCACAAAATACATAAAGGACAAAATGGCGATTTTTCTCCCATAGTATAGTGTTCCGAATCCGGTCTTGTTTTTGGTAATTCGGTTTCGAAGAGAGATCGATCCGTAACCGGAGGAGAAACGAAGCGTGGGATCGCGGGGACCAGCATCCAGGAAGAGAGTCGAAGCAAGGAACATAATCTCGCGGCCCTATCGAGCGTGACGTAGCGGCTGGAAGCGTGATCGATACGCGTGTGTCACCTGGCCGAAGAAGAAAGCCGAGCGTCGTTTCGTACGCTCGATTTTTTTCCTCCCATTTCGCAACGAACTCCATTAGAGACCGGGATTGGCTAATGTGCGCTCGAGCGAGGAACTCGCGACGCTTTTTGCCCGGGTCGAACCGCTTGAATAATTGTGTTTTGCAACGTCTGCACCGTCGGGGAAGTTCCGGGCATCGGTCCAAAGAAGAATTAAGCAGAGGGAAACTTTTAAAGTGGACCTATAAAAGGAACAACGCGGTGTCCGCTGATCGTTCAGTTTTCGGACGATCGTCGTCGGTCACCCGTTATCGATCGATCGATTTCACAACCCTCTGTATCCCGAGACCCCGTTCGATTCTATTTTCTGTACCATCTCATCGGCCGTGGACACCGCGACTACGTCGACTCGGTGGTATGGCGTTTAAAGTGAGTGTACATCACGCGATTGACCATTCCTCATTTTTCTCGGACCCGTGACACGTGGGACCCGGTGTTGCCGAGCGGAGCGGCCAAGTCGATCAATCGTTTCGTGCCATTTAATTATCGGCCGCCGGTCCGCCGTTCGCGAAATCGTTCTGTCCCGTTCCGCCGGAACCTCCATCGATCCTCCGTAGCGCCGGTTAATCACGATCACTTCGACGAATTACGTTTCTACTTCTCCGGGGAAATTTTTCGAAAAGGCACCGCCCCCTCGTCGATACTCCCTCGGGTCGGCGAAATTCGACTGGCCTTGAGAAACGCGGGATTAAGAAGCCTCTCGTGCACGATCCAAGCTGAAATTACTAGCTCAACCCCTTGTCAAAAATGTAATAGCGGGGGATTAAATAAAATCTTCTAGTTTCGGTAGAAAATAGCGAGCCTACGGATGATATTAATTCTGTAGACATCAGTTCTTTTCCTCCGCGCGCGGGGGATACTCTCCAACTTCCGGCGAGCGAGCGAGCACCAAACATTCCTCATATTTGACTCGGAAGCGGGACGCGTTGCCGCAAAACAGCATCAGAGTTAACTTTCTATCCAAACACTCCGGTTCGGCTTAAATTCCGCGCTCCATCGCAGGGCAAACAAATAACGAACCATTCCTCGCAGTTCATCCTGCCGATACTGGTGCTGTCGGTTTTGTGGAGAGGCCGCGCCGACGCCGGACACGCGCATTCTTTTCAACATTTTTACGGGCCGGTGACGGGTCACGCCGAGGAAATCGGTTGGGTCGACAAGCACGGCCACCATCGTCACAACTACGTGGCGCATCCTCGTTACGAGTTCTCCTACGGCGTGGACGATCATCACACCGGGGACTTTCACGGGCAGAAGGAGCACAGAGATGGTAAACTTGCCACGCGTAATTAATCGGTAAAGCGTGTTCCCTTTGCTCTCTGAAATTCACAGAATTGCCCCTCGAAATTTGCGTAGAGCGGTTCAAACAATGTCCCGGTAAAACTAAGATTGACGCTGATACACCCCGACGAATTTCCGGTCTCAAGATTCTTCCACTTTGACTACGAAATCGCTTTAATTAGAATCAGAACGTGTTCCATGTTAATGACGCTCGCATGTCAAACAGTTGGGAAGCTAGTTTGCCGGGAGTACTTTGATTAGGATTAATCAGTTGACTGAGTCCGCAGGGTATGTGGTCGCTGTAGACTCGATCTGCCAGTACCTAAACATATATTGTATCCCGAGCAACTTCTCGTTTTTCGTGACAGGAATTGCCTAAACTGCTGCAGAACATGCATTATTCTCGATTAAGTTGCACGGGACAGCAAACAGCAAAAATCAAGAGCTTCGAAATTTTCTCTGTGGCACGATTTGTAAAGTTTTGCGTTTGCTATTACAATGTGCATAGCGACAGCGTGCAATCGATTGAATCCAGTTCCTTAAAATATTTTTTACTTGTTGCCGTATTTTTTAGTGCTTCGATGCACGAGTCACGTTCCACCACGTCGGATGCAGCAGACGCGCCGAAAATGGCGGCGGGGTTTCCCATTTTGCCTCGAAGGCTTCTCCCTTTAAGGCATCCTTCGTTCGGCGGTCTATTGTCAAATTAGTTTGAGTTCTCTAATACACTTAACAAGACCGTGACGTTATGCGGGGGAAGTAATTAAGGTTCGCGGAAGCCGTTCATTTAACCACGACTGATCGCGGCGGCGTCATTGAACGAAAATCAAAACCGACCGCGCTGTTCAAGCTCTTTCCCGAAACGTTCCCGAATTCGTTAATTACTCTCCCCGGTCGGAATTCTCTTTCGAAACAATTTGGAATACCGTGACGACGTACCTGGCAAGCCTGCTGCTCCGTTTTGCAATGTTAATCCGCTAACTAGCTGCGCGCCAACTGTGAACGCTATCCGGTTCGAAGACTTCGTTGTGCCTCGTGTCCGGGATCGTTCGCGCGAGTACAGTGAAATTTGTGATAAAAATGTCTAGCGATTTCGAGGAGTGACGCGAAAATCTCGGTTGATTAGAATTAGTACGATTCGAAACTTTGCGACGACTAGTTATTGATTTTCCACAAGGCAGCAGCCGCGCTGTTGCGGGACCGCAGCCATTTTGCAGCAATGAGACGCACCATGGTAGTCAAAATAGCGATTGCACCGGGGCCACTTGTTCTCGTAACACCAGAATACAGTGCGTAATATCCACCGGTGCGAACTTACAGCCGTTTATAATCGCGGACGATGTTTACGGACCCGTTTGCCCTGTGTTTTGCAAACGATTCCGATCGTTATATTATGGTCTCGGGTTCGTTGTTCCCGCGTCGAACAACATAATCAAGCCCTCGTTTTGATTCTACTCGGATCGAGAATTTATAGAATGCGTTTCGATCGCAGGCAAAGAAGTGCACGGCGAGTACACGGTGAAAGAACCAGGTGGCAACGTCAGAACCGTCAAGTACCACGCGGGAAAAGACGGATTCTTCGCTCACGTCCACAACAGCAACGGAATCATCCACGAGGGAGGCCACCATCATTAAAAACCCCGACGTGGTTGTATTCATGACCAAAGACACCTTGTTATGCGGCTGTTGTTCCTGTTATGCAATGCCGATTGTTCCCTTTTCTTTTCTTTTTTTGTTGTGCTGATTAAAGAACTGTTTTAGTATTCAATACCGCCTTTCGGTTTCTTGATTTTTATGCAGACGCGACGTTCGTCTCCCGATCCTCATGAAATATGGATCACCTCTACCGCCTGCAGCCACGCCAGAAAACACTGTTCCCAATTTAAGGAAAAAGAAACTAGCAAACGTACAGATTTCGAAATTAGCAGAAATTCTCCCCGATTTCGATCCGGATCGAAGTCCAATGAAAAACCGCGAATGGATCATTGGGTATTCATATTGCGAGCGAACGCCGAATTGTTAACCGCGCGTTCAAAATTCCAATTAACATTTCGGGTTGCCGTTCGGCGTCCGGTTTATTCGCCGATTCATTTGGCTTATCAACGAACGATAAATTCGGAAGTATCCGCAGATCATTGACTTCCGACGGGACAGCGGAGCGGAACGGTTGTAACAGATTTCGACGGGATCCAGCGACAACAACGCCGCCCCGCAGATTCAATTTATTACGCGCTGTAATAATATCACAGCCGGATATTGTCCGTCCCAAATTACTTGCCGCTTAGCCGCGAAGAGGCTCCGATCGCATAGAATTCGCGGCCGGGCAAATCGAAAATCGATGCGCGTTACCCCCCTCGCCGGAGTCGCGTGATTCCGTCGTTGTTTTTCACGGAAGTGACGTTTACTGATTGACAATCCGACCGTCGGGCCCATGTGGATCTCCCCCGTGATTACGTATCCAGGCTTACCGGAAACAACGACGGGAATCCCGATGGTTTCGCGCTCGAAATCAATCGCGCGCGTTCCCGAAATTAATGAGCGGCCCCGGCTTGAGGCGCGATCCTCGCTTCGAATTCGTTTGCTCGTCAATTCGCATAATCAGTCCGACCTACTCGGAACAAGCTTCAGTTTGCGGACATTTACAACAGTTTGCTCGGCGAGTCTCGCGGGGGAATCATAATTGTTCCTCAAATGTCTTCCCGGCGCGTACGAAACGAATTGCACGAATTGCTCGGTGCCGTCGCGATACGGTATAACCGTCTCGATAACGAGCATGAATTACACGGTACAGTTCCCCGCCGTAATAACACGGCTGAAACAAGAAGGTAACTAAATAGTTGCGATTATTCCCGGAGTAATTCACGGTGAAATACTTCCTCGAACGCGGTCGCGCCGAGGAATTGTCTGGATCGTGTTTCAGGAACAAAAGTGTCGCACCGGGGAACAGAGAGCCTAATCGGCCGAGCGAAGTCGAAGAAAGACCGGACGCGGTTGAAATCTCGCTCATTACCGGCACGCCAACCCTAAACGTAGCAGATCGATCCGCTCGCGCGCGCGGGGGAGTAAACCTGAATGAGACGCACTTAATTGCATTCGTGCTCACAATACCTTACCTGTCCCGACAATGTGTCCCGTGCACGTGCACGTCCGCGGTGTCACCGGCGCGACGCGACGCGACGCTACGCGACGGCGCACTAATTTCGTTCCCGGGGATATGCATTGTGCGCCGCCTTGTCCGCCGTACGTTTAGGATAAAATACGCGACAAAAGAATCGCCCGGGGGCCGCCGGATATCGAACCGCGTTTCGTTGACGTTTACAACCAGTGTTCCTCGGTATCCATGCATACCGCCGACACAGTTCTACTCCGGGTTTTGTTTTTTCCCCCGTTTCTGTTTTTGCTCTCCAAAAATCTATTCGGTCGTGATACTTTTCACGGCAATCCGATTCTATATCTGCGCGAGACAGGAGAGGCACCCGGGCGAGTTGATACCGTTTTCAGTTTTTCCTTTGATTCCATTACGACAGAGAAAAAGAGAATTTAGTTAATCTTCGTCGTTCTCGAAGTGTTCTTGATAGGTGTACACTTTTGAGAACGGTTGTACAGTTCGCAATCGCGTGAAATAAAAACGTGTTCGCAACACGGCTCGGCCGATCGTAAACGGGACAGAATACCGGCAAGACTGGGCGGTAATTTCCCGCGCAGATAAAGAACGACAGTAAAAGGTTGTCATTAAATCGGGAATTCGATTTTTGATGCACGGCACTCGATCGACAGCCGCGTCCACCGGTCTCTTTATTATTCATTCTCGATTATTCCGGCGTATCGTATCGTTTCGCTTCGTTTCGTTTCGTTTCGTTTCGTCGACTGATATCGGGAAACATTTTACGATCGATCGGGAAAAATCCTGCGCACCGCTGGTGGCGGGATCCAAGAAAATAATCGAAACTAATCGATATCCGTCCGAATAACATTCGAAAACCGGAATATTTTGACGGCTCCCGGAGTTCTGTTACGATGCGACGGCGAAATATTTTCGGCCGAGGTGGCGGTCATAAGTTCTTAATTCGCGCATTTAATGAGACGCGAGTGCCAGTGGCCGGATGTTTCAGGAACTCGCCGGCGGGTTTTTATTAAAATAGCTTTCAGCCACTCCGTGGAGATTACTGGTGCCCGCACGCCGCGAAAAGTATAGAAAGCGAGCGGAGAAGTGGATAAGCTTCTTACCGACCAGCGCCGAAAAAAAGCACCGAGGACGAAAAAAAGAAATGGGCGGAAATCAACGGGAATTGAAAGACGCACGGCATAATTTACCGAGTCCGGAGACACCGGGTATAATGGTCGCGAGCTAATGAACGAGTAATGCAGCTTAATGTTAATTCGCGTCAGCAAAATAGCTGGCGAAGGGATAATGTCATAATGACGCTGTGCCGAAACAGCGACTCCCTGAATTAATTACTTGTTGCGATTTAGACAGGCCTTTAATTACGCGGGCATGGCCACCGTTTTTCGGCGACACGGCTCGATCTACGATCTATCCGCATACTATACCCTGACCCATCGTTAGGATATTAGTACTGACGATAAAATTTCACTGCGTCTTCTGGAATTATTTGAAGTAAATTTTCAGTCTGTGCTTCCCACTTTTTTCTACGAAAGTGCTCTTTAATTTGCTTACAATTTTTGTAACAACTCCGGCGACTATGGGCCGCATCTATTTACTCTGTGAAGGGAGAAAAGGGCAGCCGGCGAAGTGAAAGATTATGAATTTAAATGCGCGATGAACGAGGATTAGCGCCAACGAAGTGAGCCGCTTTGAAGGCGCACACGTTCGAAAAGCTTTTATAAAAGTATGAAACATTTTCTCCCCTCTGGACTGCATTTTTTGCTCCGTCTTAATACGCGTGTTAACATTATCGGAAAACGTACGACGTCCCATAAAACGCACGGCGATCAATTTCAGCAGAATGTTGCTGTACCTTTCTGGAGACTTTGTGCGCCCATTGTCACTCCAAAGGAATTGTTACGGAGAAACCAGGTTTCTTCGCGTCAAACGACCCCGACTCGCGAGCCCGTCGATGGAATTGTGTTATTCCACGATCTCGATAAACGTTCCGCGAAATTAATGGACGATCGCAACCGATAATTGATAGTGTTCGCCGGTATTTAACGGCCCATTGAAATTAGTTACCATTGTTCCGGGCGTCCATTGTTTTATTGCTCTTTCGCGCGCGGAATTTTCTTCGTCCGGTTATCTCGGGACCTTAGGCGAACTTATCGATGAATCTTTCCCGGGTGTACTTTCGGAGCAAGGCGGGAAGCCAATGAGATGGAAAGCGAGGGAAAACCAAGGAGAATGAATACCCCATCGTTGCGGCCTCGCCGACCTATTAAAATTGAATATCGGAGAGAAACTAATTTCTTCCGCCCCGTTGCTCGTAGAGCTGATACAATTACCGATTCTTATTCCAGTCCCCGTCGCGGACTCGAAAACTTCCCGAGTTGAATCGACCCTTGAAACTCGCCGCTTCGGACCCGCTCATATTCAAAAATTCTTATCAAGACCTACCGTTCCTCCAAATCTGAGAATCGATTTTTCGTTTCATCGAAATTTCACGTAGTGCAGTATTATCTCTACCGGGTATTAGATGAAGACACTGCTAAATTTGTTGCATATGTCCACTCGCAGAGGGAAAAGCTAAATCCCGGAGACGGTGGTTAATGGCGTCGCGGAATTGAATAGACCGGTACAATGGCTTTAGTCGGGAGGCTTTCATATTTTATGAAGCTGCATCCCGCGGACACCGTCGAAAACATTTTCGACCGGCCATTTCTTCCGCTTCAGCCCCGAAAAGTCCAACGGGATTCCTAAGCCAAGAACGTCTCGCGGAGGGAGGCTTTTCGCAGCCAATAGAGGTTCGCCGTCGAAAGGGCGCTTTTCGCGGGGGCTAATTCGCGTCGCGACGTTGACGGCTGCTGTTTTGAAATCCGGTTACAGCTTGTTGCCGGAGCAAACTCGTCCTCTCGCCCGGTCCGGAGGAAAGAAAACACCGGCGGCTGTTTGCCAGAAACAAGTCTTGTGGGTTCCAGGCCGGGATGTTCAATCTCGGCCTCGCAATGAAGAAAATAATGCGCGCGGTCAGGAACCCTCCCCGTCTATGGCAACACCGTGGCAACGTCACTCCCGACGCGAATGGGCGACTGTAAATCAGCTTAAACCAACCTACGAGCCTGGTGCTCCCAGTAACCTTGTTCCTTAAGGTCAAAGGAGTACGAGCCCAGGCCGCATAAAAGGGATTCGCGAACCTACCAGACACACCCTCCCAAATTTACGGCGACGCGTACGCGAGGAAATATTTATTCGTAAACTGAATCTCCCCCTCCTGGACTGCGCACCTTGCCTAATCAACCCTCGCGCGGTCTTTTGGTTATTCCAATTAATAATTTGACAAAAATTTTGCAGCACAGTTCTACAATTTCCACGTTGGCGGCAGCGAAGATTGAAGTTCTTACACGAGCGTCGTGGAAGCATCTTTTACCGGCTGGCTGGCGTCTTCGTTAAGGCCTCGTTTGTCGTCTCCGGAATCGAGAAGGTAAATAAAAATCATGATATCCAGCCTCGTAGGTTCGTTCAAAGCCCGGCAATGTCCCCATTCAAATGCATCACGGGAGAACTCGCGTCGAGGTATTGTCGGTTGATTTTTCTATACCGAATCTTGCCGGGAGTCTCGTTGCCACAGTTTCTTGCCACTTTAGAATCCTATTTATTTAGCAATTCTCCGGGTGCGCCCCTCTGCCCGTCGTGTTTCTCTTTTTCTTTTTTAGTCGAGCGCGAAAGCCGGGTGAACAGTAGAGCGAAGATTTGTTTATAATGGAATGAAACGCTTTATTGTCCTCGGCCGACGCGGAATGACGGAGCTATGAAAGTTACACGCAATTCATCGTCCCTTTTTGCGCCCGTAATTCCGCCTCCTCCCCCCATCTCCGTCAACTTCCCATTCCAATTCCGGCCGTGTTCCATTTTTTCTCTCCCTCTTTCTGCCACGCGAGCGAGCAGGCAGGCGCGAACACGTGACACGCTAATGCTAGACATTTTTGTTGAAAGGTTTATTTCGTCTAGCTGAAATTATGCTCTGTCTGCTTCGTTTCGAGCTAGCCTCGCTTGCTGCGATAAAAAACAAATTGCGTCGACCGTAGAAAACGCGAGACGGACACATTCCAATTAAATCCAGATTCTCAGAAGCTCAACTTCGCTTTGGCAACCCAGAAATTTTTCACTTTTCACCGTACAATCGTCTACACCTTGACGAGAGAATGCCGAAAATCGACGTTTCAAGGCGAGGAGTTCCCTGATTCAAAAGTTACGAGTGTGTGTTTAAAGATACTTCTAACTATTCTACTAGCTATTAGAAGTTCGAAGTTCGGCGCACCTTGCAGACGGACTCTCAGTGATCGCAAACAGGAAGTTCCAATTAGCGCAGGTACGCGTGCACGGCAGTTAACGGAGACTTTTTCGCGTGACGTCCCAGCCGAAATAACTCCGATTGGCAGCCCGGATTCGGGGCGCAGGGTGGACACAGGCTTTCGTTCTCGATCGATCGACCGACAATCTCCCGAGATAGGTACGCTGATGACTTCCGGTCCGGTTCACGGTCTGCCGTGGCGTCGTCGTCGTTTCGCACAGTTATTAGGGGGTCGCATTAATTCCCGTCGTTTTCTCACTTGTTGCAACATTTATCATTTTCATAATTTTACGTTCATGTCCGGAGCGAAATTCCGCTCTTCGTGAACGCATTCCAGATTTTTTTAGAATAAACGTCCCGGTAAAAGAAGGCGACAAAAAGTTGCTCGATGTTGCTCCAGCGTGGACGTAGCTTAATGAATCGCGTTCCGTATTTGATTCCCTCTTTATAGCGTCTTTCTATGCACAGATGAATAAAATCTGGATGTTGGAAAATGAACGATACAATTTCTGAAACTGCTACAACGTGGATTAAAGCAAAATTCCAATCCTGGCACCTGCGGACGTCTCATCCCGCGGGAAGAGCACGTAATTTCGGATATTTTCCACGTCGAATGGACCGAAATCGTAAACACCTGGCCCGCAGCCACGCCCTTCTCTCCCGTTTTACTTTTTGGGATTCAATACGGTTTTTTAAGGGTGCTCGCTTGTCCGAAGTTCGAAACCGTATTTTTCCATAATGTAAAAAGAGCAACAGCGCCGTCCGCAGCTCTACAACGTTGCCCGAGGAGTTACATCAACAAGGAAAATATTTGAAATCGACTGGCCGAATACGGGGTTTACCTATTTCGTTCGCTCATTTCGCACCGGAGGATGGCGGCCAACGAAAACCGGGATAATTCTGAAAATATATCGAGATATCCTTCCTTCGTTGATACCACGGGGCCGAACGAAAACAAGAATATTAAATTTGTTTCATATGTGAAAATAGAGATAGTATTGGGTTTACCGGAAGGTACTGTACACTTTCAAATATCTTGAAAGTACCATTTATTATCTAGCACTAAACCTACTACGTTTAAATGAACCGGATTTTTATTTTATTTTTATTTTGCATTTAGCGCGATTAAAACGTTTCCATCGGAAGTGACCCGAATATATTTCGTCGTTCCGGCACATATCAAAATGAACCCCGCACGAAAATTTATCCATTTTTTTAATCCTACTGTTTCAAATTTCGTCCGCTCATATTTGTCGTCAGCACATAAAATTTATTCATTCCGATTGCTATATCCTCTTGTTGTGCCCGGTGGGCAATGTACAGCACTACGATTCGAATACTCTAGTAATTAATTTATCTGTAATGGCTATATAGAAACGCGCTGAAATTTTGATCGTGTTTGCTTGGGGGGGGGGGGGTGCTGTATCAGAACGTATGTTCATACGGATTTCAAAAAATTTAGGGGCGAAGATTTAATAGTGGCGTCCATTCGAATGATCGTATCTTTAAATTTATTTTCTTTATCGAGGATTTAACGGAGTATATTCTACAACTTTACGGTGCATATATTTTATCAGTTATTTTGCGGGATTGCACGGGCCACGAACGCGGAAAATTTATTATTGATATTGACAGAACAATCCGTGGTTTTTAATTTTAATTTACGTGGCGTATTACTATTGTAGAAAAACGCATGCACGCCGCCCACGTAAATTCCGTTGCCGGCATGCATATTCGCGTTGGAATTTGCCATTTTCGGCGTTGTTTTAAAGGTTATCTTTCGGATGCTTTGCCGACAGAGTGAAAAAAACAAGAAAGATTTCAAGCGCCGTTTTGAAACTTCATGGGCCAATGGTCCCGGTTTAATTTCGCATTTCGGCGGAGAAAAAACGGATTTCGAGAAAATACTTTCAAAGATTTTAAAAAGCCAATACCTACGAATTGTAAATATCCAGCCACGCGCGGTCCATGACTTTAAAAAATGTGTTCAACCACTGCCAGTTACGATAATCCCCGGACGTCGGTACAGTCGTAAAAGAAAATATATCCAGACAAGAATTACACGGTTGTTTTATTGTTTTTAACTGCCGCGCGGCGTACACGTGTTCTCCGACTACCACCGATATTTTTATGAGGATATTCCGGCGACTATAACAATGAAAAATAGATCGAAAAGTTGACCTTTCTAACAGGATCTATTTGCAGATCTAGATTCACCTCGACACGGCATTTAAATTTAACAATATCCCCGGAAACCTATTAATAGCCTTCGATATGTCGGGGCGTCATCAACCAGGATATTTCAGACCTCTCGATCATCGATCGGATCGGTGCATATGTCGTTCAAAGCAAAGGGTTAAAGCAAAGCTCTGCTAACGCTGAGGAAAAAAGCTGTGAAACATTTCGACGTCGGTCACTGTTATATCCTGTTCGCAGCATCGCGTTCGACGAAAATATCAATGGACGGTTGTCGGTTGTTCGGAAAAAAGAGCACGATCCTGCGGGACGTTAACGTATTTACGAGATGTCCGGAGGCCAAGACAGGACAAGCGTCACGCCGCCGGGAGAAAATTAAACCTGTCGGCCGGCGCGGGTCGATAAGTCGAAAGTCGAGGAATCGCTGCCCTGGTATACATATATATGTAAACATAGTATAAATGCACGGCGCAATCCCGACACCGCACCGTCGTCGGCTTGATTCCCTCTGCTCGCGACGGTTCCGTTTCCATCGACCATGCTCAAGGATTGAAGCTGGTGAACAGAGTTTTAGTTTTCATTCGAAACGGATCGATTTGCTGTCCCATCTCTGCCCTGCCATAATTTATTTAAACCCGAACCCGACTCCCCCCCGCTCCTTCTCCGTTTTGTATAACCTACAATTAGTGACCGACGTATTTCGTGGGTTCGTGCCGCGGATCCTGATACAGGAAAGTCTCCTCTCGGTTGCGTGACGCGGTTTCCAGTATTTTTCGTTTCTCGCTTCACGCTTTCCGCTACGTGCAACGTCGAGTCGGAAAAAGTCGTTTCGTAAAAATAAGTGGGATAGCTGCGACCAGAAGCCCGGACTCATTTTTCTGAAATGCGTTTTTCATTCGGTATCGGAGAGGAGGAAACGTGATTCGAAGGAACGACTGCGATGGGACTACGTGGAACTAATGGCGGGATCCGGAAGCCGGGTCGCAAAGATTAAAGGAGCATCGAAAGGGCGGCGGAAATAGGACCGAGGGTGGAAGTAGTCCCGTCCGCAAAGTGAAACAAATTGCCACGAACCAGGCTCAGCCGGCCGCCGACACAGTCGTTGATTTTTCCCCTAATTCCTCCATAGAGAAACCGAGCGACCTTTTTTAAACTCGATCTTCGATTCCCTGTCGCGTCGGTTCCGTTTCGAGTTTCGAATAATTCTCTCCGCCTCTCCCTCCCACTCTCTCCCTCTCTCTTTTTCTCTCAGCCCGCAGGAAGATTTCGTCGTGCTTCGTGTCCCTGGGAACCGCAATTTTCCGCTGGACGGGCTCCGCCGTAAGAAAAAGGATCGTTAAAACGCGCGATTTAAACGAACACCGGGAACAAGGGGGGATGCTCCGCGACCGCCATCGAAATCTTGATCGTGAAACCGTTTAATTCCCGCTTTTCCGCCGCGCCGACGAAAACCTCGGCAAGGTAATTAAAACTTCCGCGACGTTCCCCCGGCGATGAGAAAATTCGCGACCGGACAGGTAAACGGGAAACTCGAGTACCAGAAAGGAAATGACCGTCGCGACAAACCAACATTTTTCCCCACTCCTCTCGCAATGTATAATAATGATGTACACGTTAAGGGAACGCGAGCATTTTGTCGGAGGTTTTTAGGGCGCGCACAGGTTTGCCGATGAAAAGTTCGTCGGCATTTTAGCGAGAATATCTGAACCGGCAAGAAGCTACCCGAGTCCACTTTGGGAAATTACTCGTAGATCATAAGGATCGTTCGGCCGCGGAACGCCTATACGTTTACCATCAAACGGCCGTTCTTCTTCCACGACAATCGCCGGTGCAACGCATTTTTGCCAAGACCGCGCCAGGGAAACGGGATTATTTATTGAAACATTCCGGCACAGTGCGACTCGTGTTATCCCCCCAACAGTCGAATTTATCTATCTATCGATCCCGCCGGACGGTAAGAGTGCCCCGGTTCATTTCAGCCGAGGTCGAACGAGATTACTGTCCAATCAGTTCATCAAGAGTTCGCGCGACCAATCCCTGTCGAAACGATGTACAACGCATGTGCAACAATCGAGGTCTGACAGGCCGCCGAGCTACACTCCTAATTTCTGATGAAATCAGATTTTTATGCAAAATAAAATTCGTATAACTTCGCGAAGTTTCGTTAAAGTCGATGATCGACAGCTGATGTTTCTCGCAAGACGCTGGGTCGTTATAATGATCCTGCTCCGCCTACGTATACGGAAACCTTCGGAACTTTTGCATAATAATTACTCTCCAAGATTCCGTGGATAATGCAGACTCTCCCGGATAACGCGTTATTGTCCGACTTTCCGGGAAGTCTTACGAAACGTATTCCTTATCCGCAAAACAAAGCCGCGCTTTCAAAGTTGTCCGGCGTTTTGAGATGTGGCGTTAGCCAGACGAATAACGCTCCTGAGACAACGGGATGAGATGATTCGCCCGACACGATTTATCAGCTTCAAATTTCGCCACGAACTATGGTCTGGCGACCGCAGATAAGGCGTGCGAGCGGAGACTCTTTTTTTGAAATATTTCACCGGTCTACGAATTTATTCATTGGAGAGTATATTTTTCGGGCTCCCAGCTGTACTCGTCGTTCGGCTCGAAATAAATTCGCGGTTTTGCCTGGTGTGAACATTACCATTGTCGATCTGCGGTTACCGCTGACTATAACGGTTCGTGCCACGCCATTAACGTTTTATGAATTTTCGTTCACTGTTCGTTACGTTTGACAATAGCGATGACGAGAAAATGTCTGTCCGATAGCGATAACAAAGCAACAGATTTCTTAGCGGTATTCCTCGGATATTTCCCGTGCCGTAATTATTCGACGGAAAATTCAATTACCGTTCGAGTTGCGAGGGATATTCCTCGACGGTGTACTCGCTTATTATCGAGATCGTGGGGGCTCTTCTCCAACTATTGATAGATCGTCTGACGATCGTGACGAGCTTCGTCGCGGCACGATTCACTTCCGAGGAACACGGTGTCCGTCCCCGATAACGATCCGATAATGCACCGGCGGTAGGGGCGAACCGAATCTAAGGCCGGAAGTTCGAGATCTTAATCTACTTTTAATATCCTGCGACTGAGAGGTCTTGGTGGCTCGACGATCGCGGATCAACGACAAGGAATGGGAAAGTTCGTCCGTTCGAATGTCGCGACTAGACGCCTCCGCTCTGGTCCTTCATTTTCTCACGGAGATTGCGCTGGAAAAGAAAGGAAAACGCGTCGCCGGAAACCACATCCGATATCACGGCCACAGGGGGAAAAAAAGGGGTTTGTCATCGTGGCGAATCCGTTGAAACCCCCGTTGTCCTTCCATCCACCGCTCGGCCCCGTTCAATTTACCGAAATTCATCTCTCCTCGGAAAAAGTCAATCCCTTTGAGTGTTCACTCGGTGGCGAAGAAACGCTAAAAACATTCGAATCAGAAAAAAATGAACCCTTGACGCTTTGTTATCGGGGGGTAACTGTAAAGTTTTATAGAAAAAGAGTTATTTGGTAAACTTGAATTATTTCTTTCCCGTTTCAAGCGAACCTCGTACAATTTATTTGGGGATAAGATATCGACAGTTACTATAGAGACCTCAGCGACAGTTACCGAGGCAACACCGTACAGCGACGGGCAAAGATTATAGTTGGTCGTTGGAACGTTCCTTTAATATCGAATAGAATCGAGCACAATTTATTCCATCGAGCGTCGCAATTAAAACGCGAGGCTATTTGTTCCGTCGATGATTCCACGATTAAGAGCAACGTTGACTAATTACGCGAGCCGAGCGGAAGCCGGCCGAGCCTGTGATTAATTATCCCGGCTAATGAATTTCACGCAAATAAATAGATATAATGCAGTGACAAGTTCGATTTTATGACCGCTACACCTGGAAACAGTCGTGATATATCGTTCGGACAGCGATATTTAAATCGATACTTTCAATGCCGAACGGAGACGTACGCATATGAAGAAGGCGAAGGTGGGGTGAGAGTGGGGAACGTTAACTTCATTTCAGAATGAACTTTATCGCGTTGATTAGCTCCGTCGTGAGATAGACGCTCGAAACAGTTTTCATAATGGCCGCGAGTCCGACCGCACGGCCGATTTTTCTCCGGAACTGACTGGAAAGGGAAACCGTTCGAACGATCTGGTCTGGAAACACTTTGCCGGAGGAATTTCATGCGTATCCGTTCTAATTATTTCCTCGTTAAGGAGCTACTTATTGTCAGGGAGCAGCGCACCCTCCCCTAACACGGTTCTACACTTAACGCGATATCGTTTCCGTATCCATTCCGTAGAAACTTTGCCCTCGGCGACCCTTAATTTGAATGTAAGTCGATGGTCACGATAACTTCTTATTTGATTCCTGCAACGAACATTTTCCGAGTAAATTATGATTCGGTGCTCCTCACATTCGCGAAACAGTTTCGCGGTTCATTATGTTTTGCGTACACCATTGAAAATAATCGGCGTTTCCAGTATATTTTCACACGTTTTATATTAGTTTCGTAGAGGTTTTCACGCGAACTTGTTCGAGCCTTGTAATCGTTATTTCGAAGGTTGCTCCTATGGCGACTGTAATTTCCAATTTAATTTCCGTTTAGCGGCAACAGCGAACGACGGCCGAAATGATTTATAATGTAACAGGCACGACAGTTTTGACAGTGGATCGGACGCGTTCATTAATTTATCAAACCGCGAGCTGGTGTTAATGAAGCGGCTAACGGAATAATAATAACCGATTTGAATTACAATGGTCGTAATTAATGAATCAGTGAGTGGGCATTAGCGGTAGAAATGGCTGCCATCTAATACCGGGATTGAACCGCGGGATAACTTTACCCCTCACTCCCTTCGTCCCTGTCATTAGAGCAAACCCTTTCTTTCGTGTAATTTCTCGAAGCAGTGGCAAAAATAACTTAAGTGTGCTTTAAAGAATTGCTGGTTCTCGTCGAGCCGTGGAATAGAAAGAGCAATCGAATGAGCATGGTATCAGCTTTAATCCAAATAACTTAGCCGTGCTTAAAAAATCGCTTTGTTCGCGGGAATGTCTCGAGCACGGTACTTTCGCGTGCACGGTTTCAAAGGTTGTAATTGTTCTTACGAACGAGTGTCGGCGCGCGTGTGTGGCCGGCCAGCCGGAGGAACGGCGATGAAACGATCGCGGTACAAAAGGAGCGGCACAAAGGAAACACGGCCGCGTATTTCCCTGCGGATTATTCGGCCGAGTGAAAATTAAATTAAGACGAGGTCTCGCCCGTTATCTCGTCCGAGCGTCTCGTTCGTTTTCGAGGTAGGAAAAATTTCGCGCGATCCGAGGAAAATCAGGTTCCTGCGAGGTATCGACTGCGTTGTTGCTCGGAGGAGTAAAATCTTTCATTAACTGTGGCCCCCGTGCGACGATCTCCTTTTTTTCCGCCGGTTGCCTCGTAACGCGGAAAAACGACGTTTCCTCTCCCGGTTACGAAACGCGGGGGGGGGATAAAAATCCATTCTGCCCTTTTTCCGTTTCCCCCGACGTGTTGTCCTCGACGAGGATCTCTTCGTCGGTTGCATTAAGAGCGATACCTAACACGTACGTAGGTGTATATACTCCCCCTCCCACCCTTTCACCGCGTTTCCACTCTATGCATATTCATCCAGGGGACAAACTGGATTTTCTTGGCGGCGCGCGCGGAAGTTCCCGGCGACAGAACGGGACAAAACTTTTTTCCCTGATGAAAGGATGCTCATCGCCTATATTACGCTCTGATGCAAGACCCGTGTACGCAATTTCTCTCCCGCTGGATTCGAAACTTCCGCAGCTGCCTCTCTCGCGATCCGACTAGCCTAGCCTCGGCGGTCGTCGTCTTCGGTCGACATTCAACCACCATTTTGCCCCGGATTCCCGACTCTCTCCATCTGTTCCGATAATGAAGATTTCCTGCTGCGTCTCCAGAGATGCCGCGGCTTCCAGAAAGACCAGAATCGCCGACGGGTACCGTCTTCTCTCGTACCGTCCCTCTCGACGAACATTCTGCGGGGAAAACAACCACCGGAAGGAAAATCGAGCAAAAAACGGTACGTTTCTTCCGTCGATTTCACTTAATTCCACATTTCCTATCTGCTCCTCGATCTATTACAGATTGTTTCGCCAACTCCCATGGCGGCGGCTGCGGCTGCGGCTGCGGCGGAATGTCGAACGCTTTCTTTCCGTTCCATAAAGTTTGATAAAACGGGACTAGCTGCTACGAGAGTCGTGGAGAGCTTAATCGATACCGAGAAAACAGACGACACGGCACTCAACATCGATAACTCAACGTTCACTCGGTTACGAGTCCGCTCGGACTCGCATCTTCGCCTTAAATGTCAAACTGGACAGAACTCCACACAATTATAAACTGGTACAGTGATCTCACCATATGTGTCGCCGAGGCCTCGATGATAAACGTCGCGGAATTGTCCCCACTACCGGTTCGCACACTACTGTCGACGCACAGTGTTTAGCTAACTCATAAATGATTTAACTATACCTACTGTACACTTACTTCTACTTGAACTGGTCTTTTTAATCCTTAATTATTGTTAGCGCGGAGAAGCACGAATATGTTATCGTGCGCCTCGAACGAACGCTTCAGAACAACTAACGTTGGTTTCTTTCGGTGTACCTCGCACAGCCTATAATAGGAAACATTAGTCGATCATAAACAAACAATGATATTCAGGTCAGGACTTTTTGCCCGCCGGTCTTGATCCCCACTCTGGCCTGTGCCGCGCATGCTTCGAAACGGAGCTGCGAATTTTTCTTTCTTACCGGGAAAACCGTGAAACCGTTACGCGCGCAGTTTCTAGCGGGGGATGCGGGCTGGGTGGGCCGGAACCGAGGCCGGCTGAGAACAAAAAAAATCGAGTTGACCGATTCGTCGGTTATTCCATTAACTTTGGTCAGTGAGCGGTAACGAAGCGAGGTTCGGTTCAGGGTGCCATGTAAATTGGCGACGAAATGAAAAAAAAAAGAAAGGAAAAAAAGGTGAACGAAATCGATCGACGAAGGGCTAGGGGCCGAGTGGACCGTAGTCGGCGCGTGTATGGAATTCCCGTTGATGTCCTTTGAGCCTCCGGCGGTGGGTCAAAAGCAAAAACTGCTGGAAACAGGTGTTCCCCGATCGCAGGTCCTGTTTTCCCTCTTTCTTTTTCATTTCGATCGATTTTTCGGTCGATCGTTTGCCTTGTCGCAGTTATAGTCGCGCTAATCTATACACACAGTTTCTCCGCCGTGAAAAATCTCTCACGAAAATCTAGATCGATCCCTGTTGACGTTTTATTTGCGAAAAGACTTATCTTCGCCGAGTACCGAGGAGTTGTTATTAAGGAGGATAGGTTCCGTGCATTTTTGCAGTATTTCTGTTAGAAACCGTCCGGCATCCGCGGACTGTTGACAGTGAAATCGATATCGCAGATTGGTACCGTAAATACCATGGAATCGTCGAGCCCTGATTTCACTGAACCGTGGAATTCAAGCGTTCCCACCGTTTCACAATGAAATTGCTCTTTCCAGGGATCCCATGAACCGTCCGCGAGATCCCTGCCAGCCGAGGAACAATTACGTTCCCAATTAAATGGCAATAATCGGCGATGATGCATCATCGACCGATCCATCCTTCCGCGCCCGGCATGTATCCACCAGCGACGTCCACCGGGAGACCGTTCTTTGTTTGATTTCAATTTCTCGAGAAATAGAGCTAGAAAAATATTTGCTCTGCAGCCGGTCGAGTCTCGGGCTATCTCAAACTCTAATAAAGTAATTGTGTTGCTTCAACACCGGGGAGCAGTAATCGAGTCAGTAATAAATGCATTGCCAGTAGTATGACGACAGTTTCGAGAAACAGCACCCGTAAATACTGCGTTCTTTCTTTTTCAAAATCATTCGTAAAAAGACGCATTAACCCTTAACTGACACACTAGGATATTAAAGAGCCGGCCAAAGTTTTTCTCAAATAATGTGCCGAGAACTAGATGCAACTAGCACAATTTTAGTGACATTATTTATTGCATTTAGTTATAGGATAATTTCGAGATTCACTATTCAATACAAAGAAACTCGGGTACATGGAAAACCTCTCCGAACCTCTTTCCAGTTAGGGGTTGAAACCCTTGAAAAGGTAGAGGACCGAATGGTGGCGCCATCTAACAGCAACATGCAGAAACCGTTCGCGGAAGGACGATGCTCACCAGCTATCACACTTGTCACAACCCTAACTTATCATTGCCAGTTCGGCCGTACGTCACCGTATTGCTTGCGGCGTGGAAAACATGAGCGGGGGACTTCAATGCCAAATAAGATATGTGCTCGCATTTCTTCCCGAATGTCGTGCGATTAATTTATGTCAATTCGCTCGTATATCAGTACATTGTGTGTACGTGGACGGTAGGAAATACGTACGCCTTCGGGAACAGATTTTCGATTTTGCTACATGGTTTGGTTCTACTATCTTTAACTTAAGTTCTCCAAGACAATCTAAGCCAAAAATGAAGAACAAAAAACCAGCGATTTCGGCTTCACTGTTTAGTTATTATCAATTAAAACTCCGCCTAAAATGCTGCAACCCGGCCAGCAGTGGTGCACGTGGCTCACGTCGCGAAGGCGCGCGACCCATAAATTGTAGCGAAGCGGTAAGATTGGAATATCATAATGCAAACTTTACGGTACGATCAGCGTGATTTGCTGATAAATTTATACAGTTTGCTTCAAATGAAGGAGAAACGCCGTGTTCGTCTCAACTCGCCATTACCTCGCGGAGGCTACACCTGCGGCACCGAACCTAACCGAACGCGTGCTGCGCACAGGTATACTTAAGATACGTGGTCTACCGCTGATAAAACACCGACACCAGTTATCATAGACGATAACGGGTGACGTGGATTGGCGGGGATCCTTCAATCCGCGGCCGCGATACATCTCATCAAGATAGTATATCGCGAGACCGTGAGACTGGCAGAAACTTTCCGTAGTCGCGCATCAGCCATCACCGTTGACAAAATGTTTTCGCGAGCCGTTCTGTTGCTTCTATTGTCTTGCATCGCCAGCAGTCTGGCGGCGGAACTCTTGCGGAACTTGGTACGTTAACCATTCCTCCTGCAAAACTCGTACAAAGTTGTTAATAATCTATTGATATTAATCAAGTATCTATTTTACATTCTATTATCTTACGCAATACTTGGTCGGTTTGCGCGGCGGCGTAGGGAATTTTTCCGAGCTTCTGGTGAACGGGTTCCCGAACGTTGCGAGCTGTGTGCTCGGCTCGGCTCGGCTCGGCTCGGCGCGAACAGCAAGGGAATCGGAAACGCGAGCGAAACGTGCCAGCCAACAATTCGGCAATTGGCGTTAAATTCGCAGTCGGTGATACGCCGTAGGCAACGAAACCCTCGGTTGGACGTCGAACGGCGCGAGTGAACTTAAACCCGGAAGTTGCCCCGTTTTCGAGGGAACCCCGTAACAATCGAGTGCCAGCTCGACGGCAGCCCTCGTAAACTAGCCGGCGCGGAAAGTCTCGGGCGCGCTTGTCGCGCGATTAAGCTGTTTATGCGGCCGATACCGCGTTTTCGGCTCGAGCGATCCTAACGAAGCAAGTTGAACAATAAGCCGGCCCCGCTGCAGAGGAGCCAGCCTGTCCTGGGGAAACTTTTAATGAGAACCCAGGGGGGATAAGTCGACGCGACGATTTAGAAAATCAGCACGATTACCGTCGAGCGAAAAATCGGCGAGAACGACTGCCGTCGTCCGAAAGAGATCGTGCCTTATCTCCCAGGCTTCTTTTATCGGGCTACCACGGAAAACGCTCCCAGGGGATTAAATTTCTTCGCAAGACGGGGACACCTATGTTTCGAGAGGCCGGCGAATCCACTTGCAGCACGGGGAATCGTTGTCGACTCGATCAAGAAATTTTTCCTTCCCGTATTCGTTTTTCAAATTTCGCTTACTCTCTGTCTCGGTGCCGGACTACCCCGATCTTTTTTAAAACGCGCTGCGCGTCTTCCTCGCCGATCTATCCGTTGTTGTCGCGGAGATTCGCGGTGCCTGGGTAATATAAACGAGCTCGATGGCCGAGTTTGATACGGCACGAGCGTAATTTCGAAGAAAGTACCGAGATCGCTCGATTCAAGGGACGACTCCCTTCGCAGTGCCTTCGCAGTGCCTTCGCAGCGGCGAAGCGTTCGAGGGAATGACCCAAGTTTTCTCCGGTTTAATTAATTTCTTGCTGGTCGAGGGGAACGGTGGAACACCGCCGCGCCGGGATTTTGTTTGACTAGTTAGCCCTCGCGCGTTCGGTTAAACAGAACAATGGACTCGTCCTGGCCGCTACAGGACGAGAGGGCTCCAGGGGAACACGCGTCGAGAACTGGATTATAAAGTTCCGTTGTGTTATCACTACTTAAGGGATTAACGCCTTCTTGCGCGACGCGCGTACAGAATCCTAATCAGCTGCCGTTTCAAACTCGAACCCGGTCGCTCGGTTCCCGCCGAGAAAAAAGAGCGAAATATCGGCCGGACCGAAAAGTTCCTGCCAATTTTTAAGGAAAATTCAAAGCCAGTACAAATATTTAATCAATTATGCTCGTGGTATTTTTAACGTATTCAACCTGATTCGTGACGATGCTTTTATCACAGGAGACCCCAACGGAACACTGCAAAGAAGTATCCAGCCTGTCGGAAGCGGCAATTCTCGTATCAGTAGCAGCGTGTGCGTTAGGTTCCGTGGCAATTGTTATCGTGCCCACGATACTTTATTAGTGAGTATGCATTTGCAAAATTGTTTTCCCTTGGTGTTATCATTCTTAACACGCAAAAGCGTACGCCACCGTAATATGGTAATGTTTCGTGTTAATGAAATGCCAAGCCTCTGGACATGATAAGATTAGCGGTATCAGCCGTGTTTTGATCGTGGCTTCAACTTTGCCAGCTTAGTCCGTATCGTGTACCAACAAGGATTAAGGAAATTCTTTTACCGATCTGAAAATTTCTCGATCTTAATTGTTTCTCAATTGTTGTTTCAGCAAATACTGCAATAAACAGTTGGAAGACGAGGTCTACTGACCGGGGAGAACACTTTTATCAGCTTAATCACACGAAACCGTCGCGTCGATTCGATCGCCGAAGAATCGCTCCTCCATTGCAACCTGGAAAATTCTGATAGCGTCGTGTTATCGTTGATCTGCGGATCTATGTACTTTCTTAAACAATAACGTCATGGGAGGTTCTCCGTGACGATATAAGACGAACATGAAGAGTAAAAAATTTGTGACTTCGGCTTCGTTTTTTAGTTATTATCAATTTAAAATCCGCCTGCGATGCGGCAACCCGGCCGACAGAGAGCGTGGATATTGTACGTGTGTGCGAGCGCCCAACAAACTACAGGCACGAGGCATCGTGTTATTAACGCGACTACCGAATAATAATTCGCAAACCGGCGCGGCGCGGCGTCCAGACACCGATGTAAAAACGTTGGCCAGTTGTCGTCCATCACCTACATACACGTACGCACATATGTACGTACATAGACAGATATTCAACCCAGTTTATTTACGCTAAACCGGGTGTTTCGTTTAATGGAATATCCGTGCGGCCGAGCAAATTGATCGGCAGAATTTATCATATTATTACGGAACGGTGGGAAACGCGTCAGATTCCGACTGGTTTGTTTGCGGAGGTCGTCACGCGGACAACGGAATCGCCGATACGTTTCATCGAGTCGGCGGATAGGCGCGCAACGCGCTGCTCATCCGAGAGCTTTAATCGCATCGGAAATTGATTTTTGACGGGAATCGTTGCGGTCTCCAATTTCTTGGATGGCTTGGCACCTACCCTTTCAATTGACCAGGCTCGATTGGAAGTTTTCAGCCGATTTGAACACCGGACTGCGGCGGAACACACGGATTTTCACGCAGCCCTTTCTCTTCCCTCGTTTCGCGAGCAAACACAGAATTCGCTTTGTAAAGCGAAGTCCCCCTAACGCCTAATACCGGAAAATATCTTCCCTGCAAGTCCATACAAGCCTAACGTTTAGGGGTCCCTGAACTAGCCACACTACCGCGGGGTATATCTCCCCATATGTCTTGTATCGAGAATTCACTGTATTCTCGCGGTAACTGACGCAACCAATCGGTGGATCGGCGAGCGTTCGTCGAAAAACACAAACATGTTCGCACGGTCGCGATCCGAGTTATGGCGATCGAGCGCACCGAAACCGTAGCCCATAAATTCGCGACTGTCGTTGGATGTGCGGGACCAGGCGTGACAGTATAAACCGTGTGTACATAAAACTGTTACAGCGGGAATGGTAATATAAAGTTTAATACGGCCTCGAACTTCCGTGGATTATGATCGGGAAGGCTTGTCGCTGGCACGGGGGCCCGACCGTTCGGCCGCGGCGCATTGCAAATTCGAAATGTTTCTTTAAGGCATGAGGACGGTCGGGGTTTTATACCCCGCGGGAAGCTTACTCGGGAATTTCAAAGCCACTCACCGTAGGGACTCGGTAGGAAGTTGTAACTCTTCGGCCGGCGCAGCGTTCGTATATATGGAAAGTTCCCAGTCAGTAATTTCACTCGGCTCCGTCGAATAACGTGAAAATATACCGTCAGTCATTCCGCCGTCGTCGACATTACGATTTTTAGTCGTCGTCGTCGTCGTCGTCGCCGAGGGCTGCCATCCGTTCCGTCGACGCTCCTGTAAATTGATCTCATCGATCGGGAATAAAAAAAATATCAGAATGATTTTACACGGCCAGTTACCGTCCAGCGTTTATTTCGGCACCGGGTATCGATCGCCAGTACCTTCCCGCCGAACGGTAAGCCAGATTTTATCCGCCGTCGACAATACGCTGCTCTCGACGAAACGGCGAACGTTACTGCGAAGTCTGATTGCCAACGCGCGCCGAATAACGGAGTAACAAGTTTAGGGGCTGGCTGAATAGCACCGCGATAAAGTAAACAAATATTCCTGCTGTAGTTCAATTTGCACAGGTAAGTCGTAACACTCCGATCCCCGCAGTTTCAATCGAAGAACGAGACCGAACTGCAACCGAGGCTCACCTTTTACGCAGGCTGCAACCGTGGAATTTTGTATTAGCCTCGCTCGAAACGAGATTAAATCCTTAACACGTTGCTCGGAAACTGCGAGCACCAGAAAGCCCAACGAATAATCGATGAAGCCAAAACTGGAAAGATCAGAGTCTTCGAATAGACGAATGAAAATATAAAAGTGTAAATGGACGTACGAATTTACGATTCTCCGAAATTTTTCGTACAGCAGCAGTCAAGGTTTCAGCAATTGTTCGCTTCGTCTTCCGCTTGTATTCCTGTTCACTTTTCAACTTCCACTGACAATTCCGGGTTTCAACAAGCTGTTGCAGACGCTCGTCCGGGGTCGGATTGAAGCCAACCACTCGGCAACATGCTATCGAGATTGCATGAGTTTCTACAAGCTCAAGCAGCCCGTTCTCACGGGCCAATGAAATTATTATAACCAACGATGAATCTCGATTGCATAGCGTAGCAAGCGCAGCTTAACTTATTCACTCGTTGCAACGCTCGGCGAAATAGATAAATGACCGAGTAGCAGAAGTTCGTGATGGGGTGCGTTAACGTTTCACGAGGAAACGTTGATTCCGGGAAATACCGTTCTCGTTTATGAAAGTATAGTAGCGATCTCGACTTAACAATCTAGAGACTCGCATAGGTTTCGCTGGAGAGAGGTGTCGGAGGACTATCATTTTCCTCGTTGAATCGGTATGGGATTTCGCGTGACGCCAAGAATGGCAATTGCTTTTACCAAAGCCAGCGTTGCTCTGACATGCGCCTGGCCACCCCCGTTGCAAGCATCGAAAACCGAGCTTTTGTACTTCAACGTTGCATGGTGCGCATCATTCGTCAGCTCGATCGGACTGTTTTTGCCGCTGTTCAACGCGATTTGCGAGTACTATAACGAGCCTATAATTCTCGGGAAAAACGTGAGCCTGTTCGCGGCTGTTGCACAAGTGACGACCAAGATGATTGTGTGCCGTTTGATGCAGCGACGGTTTCAGGTGAGTTAAACGGCCTTACTCGCCGGCAATTTTCTAATAATCGATGCGCTTGCAGAGGTTGTTCCTCGACATGGAGGAATTTTGCGAACATGCGACGGAGAAGGAGAACGCTGTTCTCCAAGGTCACGTGGACAGATATAAGTACGTTCACGGGCTTTACACGTTATGGTGCTTTCTCACAACAATCTTCGTAATAAGCGGACCGTTGTATTCGCACCAGGCATTCCCCACGCACGCAAAATACCCGCTTCCGGTGGAACAACAGCCGCTGAGAAGTATTATTTTTTTCCATCAGTCGCTAGTCGGCTTCCAGGCTTCCTCCGGCATGGCGATCGACGCGCAAGTTGCGCTTCTACTGCGATACGCCACCGTCAGATTCGAAATCCTGGCGATGCGGTTGGAGAGGGTTCGGTCTGAAAGTGAATTGAACGCTTGTATAGTAGAACATGCGAGGCTTCTCAGGTAATTCCTGTGTTACAGCATTAACGCTTCGAATAATTTGCGCAAGGAACAAATTTCAGGTACACAAAGAGCATATACCGGGCTGTAAGATTCATATCCTTAGCCACCGTGGTCACGACAAACCTGGCAGTCATTTTTGGCAGTCTTAATCTGGTTACTGTAAGTATTGCCGACGCGGAAACTCACGTGCGTGCTCGACACTGGCGAGTTTACAGAAATTACTGCTGAACAGAAACAGCCGTTACCATTGAAAATTTTATACACCCTCGTCGTGGTCAGTGCTAGCGGAGAACTCTTCATGTACGCTTGGCCGGCCGACAGTTTGATACACCAGGTAATAAGGCGATCGTGTTGAAAGATGTCTCACTCCGATTCTAGTGTTTCATCTTTGTTCAGAGTACAGGTACCGCCATGAACGTTTACAATTCAACTTGGTTCCAACAAAATACCAAGCAACAAAAGAAGATCTATTTCATGATATTGAGGGCCCAGAAACGAGAGGCAATTCAAATAACCGGTTTTCTACCACAAATTTCATTGTTCTATTATGCGAAGGTACGTTTCCAGAAAAGGGTTGAAATTGATAGGATCGTTTCGCGTAGCATGTAAACCATACCGAAACTCATGCGGTCAATAACTCTTTTTATTTGTTTTCAGTTTCTGTACACAGCGTTTTCCTACTTCGCAGCGTTGCGTGTAATAGTTGAAAAATCCAACGTCGGTTGAGACATCAAATAAAACCAGAGGGGAAATGGGAGTCGTCACTCCTGAGATTTTAGTGCCCCCGCTATAGTCCTGCCCCCTACTCTAATTTTTAGCCTAGACCAGAACCTGCATCATCTTTTTAGCCTGAACCAGAACCTGCATCATTTTACCTGCATCATTAGCAGCGGATTCCAAATAATGCCAGAGTGGATGCTACTTCTATGTTAAAAGAGGCTCTTCTATGTAGGCTCTGATCCAGCCTAAAAGATGATGCAGGAAAAGTGGGGACACTAAAACCCCGAGCGTGAGCACTTTCATTTCCTCTCTGATAAAATGAAGCAAAAACATTTTGAAAATGTCCACGAAGTTGTTTCGTTTTCATATAGTTTTAGTTTAGAATAAACTTAAAGGAGTATTCTGGTTTTTGTGAAGAGCCCGAAGACTTAATTTTAGCCTGGATCAGATCCCACATCCACGGCAGAGAGGATCCACGTTTAGCCTGGATCAGATCCCACATCCACGTTTAGCATGGAACAGAACCCACGCCATCTTTTGGCATGAAACAGAACCTTCAGCTCTCATCTCCTCTCTGTCTATGGTACTATGCTTCAAATATTTCCGCGCTTTAAAACGTTTACGATTGGTTAAACTGTATAGGGAACATGTGCTGTATAGGGGACGGCGCTGAAGTCATCGCAAACACTCCCTATACAGTCAGATATTGTGCTAAAGAATATGAACATCAGAGGTACTAACTGAAGTTTCGCATCTAGTTAAGTAATCTGTGGCTATAAATTAAGCCGACATAAGTATCTATATACATATATTAGTCCTCGCCTCCAAGCAAGCCTCGAAGTATCTGTCTACATACGTAAACAGGAATGCGATACTATTTGTCAGTGTCATATTAATGCTCATGAAGTTTTTTCATATGAATTAAAGAAATATTATATTTCCTTAATTCCTATTATTTCACAATCCATGAAGTCTCTTAATAAAAAATACTGATATGTAACCTTTAAAAGTGACACACAAGCTAGGTTAAGATTGCATTCTTTTGTTATGTAGTTTGTATGTATACTGGTTTAAATTTAAGCTTCTGAATTCTTACAATTGCTTTTAACTGTTGTTGACAGTTTTGTTTGGTATAAAACAACACTAGATTTAAATCGATAAATGTACAATAATGAGGACTCGAAAAACATTTGCAATACTCGGTGCAGGCTTAATATTGGCCTGTTGCGTGATGATATATTTAATGATGGATCTAGCACTTTTTCCACCTGGACAAGGACCTAAACTTTCTGTGAATGATGTAAGCCTATAATAAATATAATGCGTATGTATAATATAACGTACAATTAATTATAATTATAATTTTACATTCTATGTTTTCAGAATCAGTGGTTACATTTTGAAAATAGATTAGCGAAGTTAGAGAAAGACTTCAATAAGCATCATGAGGTCATGAATGCTTTACGAGAGGTGGCTGAAGCAAAAAATTTTGTCCCTATAGCTCATTCCATAAATCGGTATAATCAATCCTTATCTTCGAGTTCCTCGCGTTTAGAAAAAGTACTTACATGTAACTTTAATATACAGAAAGTACCAGAAGTAGATATACAAATGTTAGAAATGTATAGACAACTCGAATTTGACAATATTGACGGTGGAGTTTGGAAGCAAGGATGGGATATTTCCTATGATGACAAGCAATGGCATCCAAACAGAAAGTTAAAAGTCTTTGTAGTTCCACATTCTCATAATGATCCTGGATGGCTCAGCACTTTTGAGAAATATTATACGCTACAAACTCGAAATATCTTGAACAATATGGTACCAAAATTAGTGGAAGACAGAAGACGTAAATTCATTTGGGCAGAAATATCATTTTTCCAGCTTTGGTGGGAAGATCAATCGAAACAAACTCGTAATTTGGTTCGACGTTTACTTCACGACGGTCAATTGGAGATTGTATCAGGGGGGTGGGTCATGCCAGATGAATCTGTATCTCATTGGATGGCACAGCTAGTGCAGCTTACCGAAGGTCATCAATGGTTAAAACATAATTTAGATTACACACCAAATTCAGGCTGGGCTATCGATCCGTTTGGTCTTTCTCCAACGATGCCGTATCTCTTAAAAAATGCTGGACTAGAAAATGTATTGATACAAAGAGTACACTACTCGGTTAAAAAAAAATTAGCCAGAGGAAAAAATTTAGAATTCCGTTGGAGACAATTATGGGATAATAATGGGTCAACAGAAATATTCACTCATGTTATGCCATTTTACAGTTATGATGTGCCACATACTTGTGGCCCAGACCCAAAAGTATGCTGTCAATTTGATTTCTTTCGACTTCAAAGTTTTGGTCTAACATGTCCATGGAAAATAGCTCCACGTGCTATAACTAAAGCAAATGTTGCGGAAAGAGCTGCTCTTTTACTAGACCAATATCGAAAAAAAGCTCAACTTTTTAAGACTGATGTGGTGTTAGCACCATTAGGAGATGATTTTAGATACACTCATTTCACCGAATGGGATGCTCAATATACTAACTATCAGAAGCTGTTTGATTATATGAATAAGAATGAACAGCTAAATGTTCAAATTAAATTTGGAACGTTAAGCGATTATTTTGATGCAGTTAAGGAGAAACATAATCTGAGTGAATTTCCTACTTTGTCAGGAGATTTTTTTACATACTCTGACAGAGATGATCACTATTGGAGTGGATACTACACTTCAAGGTATACATAAAAATATTCTTATATGTAATTGTATATAATTGTATATAAATGTGTGTATAAATATTTTAGACCTTTCCATAAACGATTAGACCGTGTTCTATTGAGTTTATTACGAGCATCAGAGGTAATAAATACTATAGCTTGGACTAAAGGCAATGATAAATTAGTGGAAGGAACGCTTGCTCAACGTCTAAGCAAAGCAAGAATGTGGCATTCTTTGTTTCAACACCATGATGGTATCACTGGAACTGCCAGGGATGAAGTGGTCATAGATTATGCCAAGAAGATGATAATGGCTTTAAACAATTCCGCTCATGTACTTCAACAGTCTGTAATACATTTATTGAAAACTCCTCCAGAATCTACAATAGATGTAGATGCTGTGCACATAACACTTGACGAATCTAGGTGTGAAAAATACTTTAAACATCTGTACTTTTTCATATGCATTACTGTTAATGGATGAAATATTTACTCTTTCTTTTTTTTTTTGTCAGATTGCGTCATACTAGTGCCGGAGACAAACAAGTACTTTTATTAGGGGATGAAAGTCCTTTGAAAAAAGTCATCTTGTACAATTCTCTCCCGAGACAAAGAACCAAAGTACAAACCCTGATTGTCTCAACTCCATACGTCAAAGTAACTGATCGCATGGGTCAACCAGTCCAATGTCAAATTTCTCCAATCTGGATTGGTCCTGCTGCCTTAACTACGGCTAGATATGAATTATCGTTTTTAGTAACGGTACCTGGATTTGGTATTACAACCTATATAATTCATGCTCTACCTAAAACGTCATTTCCATCGTAAGATACTTTTTTTCTTATCTAAATGTCTTCTTATCCTATATGTTTATTGCTTCATACTGGTCTTTTTCGTTGCATACAGAGACGTGCATCTTGCTAACGTGACTGTTTACAATACCGATATCAGTATTCGTAAAATACCAGGTTTTGATCAAATTCAAGTAATACCGAGTGCCCAAGAATTCTCGATTACTCAAAGGCCCGATTTCTCGGCATCGTTCGGTATATCTGGTCTTTTGAAAGCTTTAAAAGTCGGCAATACTACATTCCCTGCTCACATGGAATTTGTCAAGTACGGAACCAGGGGTTCTGGTAAAGATAAAAGTGGAGCCTATTTATTCTTACCTGACAAACCAGAACCAGACTTGGTATTTATGGATAATAAGTGTATCATACACTTAATAACTGGACCCATCGTCTCTAAAGTATTTGTAGAGCTAGCCCATGTACGTCATACTTGTATATTGTATAATTCTCCTGGTAGCGATGGGCTTGGACTTCATATAATTAACGAGGTTGATATATCAGAAACTCAAAATTACGAACTTGCTATGAGGTTGAAGACAGACATAGTTTCAGGAGATCAATTTTTCACTGATTTAAATGGGCTTAATGTAAGTATTAAGACAAACCTGTATTTCATTAAATACAAGAATTATTAACAATTATAAATCTTTTTGTTTAGATGATCAAGCGGCAAAGGTTTCCAAAACTTCCTACTCAAGGAAATTATTATCCAATGGCATCGAGTGCATACATAGAAGATAAAAAAGCTAGATTAACTGTAGTAACAGCGCAACCATTAGGTGTGAGTTCCATGGAATCAGGACAAATTGAAGTATGTACTTCCTATTTATTCATTTACAAGGAAAGGACCCGACGCAGGCGTCTTCGATTTTAATGTACATGGTGTAAAGAAATTATATGTCGCGACTATCATAGGGTGATTCTACTCCTAACAGTTTACTATTAACCATGTATACTACCACTGTGCAAAGGTACATTCAAAATCGAAGACGACCGCCTTGGATCCTTCCCTTGTTAGGCATAAGTGAAAATAGAATGATTTATAATATCTAATATATTGGAATATAGATTATGCAAGACAGACGACTACTTCAAGATGATAACAGAGGATTAGGTCAGGGTGTCATTGACAACCTTCTAACAAATCACTGGTTCATGTTTCTTCTGGAGAAAAAGAAATCTCCGTGTCCGTCACCATCACCATCGACACATCATCCAGCAGGAGCATTATCGCTGTATGGTCATTTAGCTTCGGAAGAACTGCTACATCCAATAATTGCGATGCATCCTCAGAGTATCGTAGGATTTGATTTAAATGCGTCCTTTTCACCACTTCGCTATGATCTTCCTGTAGATTTAAGTGTCGTAAGTTTTAGAGTATTTCCAATACCTGACGGAGCCGGTAAAGGTATTGGAATGATTCTGCATCAAGTAGCTCTGGACATGTGTTGGAACGATAACTCTTATCAACGATACTTCAACGTCTCCGAATCTGGAGAGGTCGATTTAACTAAGTTTTTGAATTACATTGACGATTGGGTTATTAGTCAAGCACCTCTTACATTCCACAATGTAGGGCCATCTTTGAAATCGCCGATTGTTAATTTATGTCCACACCAAATATTACCAATTTTGTTTCATAAGACACAATCGTAAATTTAAAGAAAAGTTAGTCCTTTATTTTTGTATAGTTTGATACAAAACTAATTTTTTTTCTTCGTCACTGATCCACTGTCAACGGCCTTACTCACAATAACGTAGTGCAACAGATCAGATACAGGTGGACTGGTTTTGTCCAGCTTATACCTGCAACATAAGCATCATTACTTAAACATAAACTGAATTGCTTGCAATATGCTTTGTACAGTGAACTAGAATAATTCCAAATTTTTACTGCCTAACAGTGATTCGTAATATTTATCCAATTATGTAAATGTAAGTAGTTCCGAATAATGAAATTTTATTGTTTCTTTGGTGACACTGTGCTGTTCCAATGAACATTTTAATAATTATTTAGCTTTGCTTTTTTTTTTTAATGAACATTTAAATTACTAAAGGAAAATTCTTTCTTGAAGAACTAAAAGTATCTTCATGAAAAAATTTGCATTGACTCTTGTTATTCTTGCCAACTTTATAATATGATATTTATACATATAACAAACAAACATTGTTCCTCATAATAAGCATTTACATAAGACTATCAGCACAGTGGCATTAAGCATACTTGTATTAATAGAATTTCAGTTACAAGGTAAACATACACTTTCATACTAGTCGTACCAATATTTAAAAAAAAAAATGTAATTTTTTTACATTTGCAGTGTATATAAATTGTATTACAAAACATTAAAAAATCTTGTCATAAAATTGGAGTAAATGAATTATATTCTTACCATATCTACGAAATTTTTATAGTTTGAAAAGAAATATATTTACCCTAGAGAATAAAAGAACTGCATAGCTGAAAGATTATGCTTGAATACAGTTAAAACTACTTTTTGCATTTTATTCTTCAATGCCATAGATTCAAGGATGGACATCATGAATTGACCAAGTCCCTTTCTTCTTACTGCTACTTCCAATTGTATTTCGTAACTGTATATAACACAAAAATTTCATTTCATTCCTTTGTAACTTTATGTAAAAGTGCGCATTGAGGGCTACTTACCAATAAAGTACTTCTTCCCTATGATCTATGTCGAATCGAAAATGAGAAAACCCAAGAAATGTGTTATTCGAGGAAGCTACTAAATACCAAGCTGCCGGCTCTGTTAATTCCTGTTTCTTTGCGATTGGGTCCCAACCCCAGTCGCATTGCTCATACATAGTTTTCATATTACGCTCCATAACATCAAATATCCAAGATACACATTCCGCAGTTGCATCTTTCGCTCTCATGCAGGAAATTTCAATGATCTGATTGTCTCTTGTTACGTACTTATGAAAAGAAGTTAAAGATTCTAAAGGATTTATCACAGCATTTGCTTTGTCAACTAATTGTTTTGCAGTAGCTTCTTTTTCTGCCAAAAGCTGACGTCTTGTTTTTCTTTTCTTTAGAAAAATATATATATTTGAAATTATTACGTCGAAGATATCACTCGTTATAACATTGGAAATTAACATTTATAATACCTTCATTATATTTGTATTTCCCGCTTATTTTGAAAGAATTATATTTTTAGGTTATATTCTTCCCTCGAATGATCTTTCCGATCTATGAAAAGTGAAACCATTCAAATTAATTTTGTATTTAAAACTCATATTTCCATCAGTTGCAATGATTATTTCTTAAACTCGCGTTTATATACCTATAATAATGAAAACAATTTTATAATACCATAAACAAATACGTACTTTTCAATTATAAAAAAGGAAATCATGTCTTCGACCAATAATTACGAACTACATACATACATAAATTTGAATGTACATATAAAAAGTGAAAATAAATAAATAGATAAAAAAAATATTCTATTACTGTGGAAACTTATTGTATGATTCAACAGTGCGATGAGCCTTTTGTGCATGCGTTTCACATTGAACCGACTTATTAAAAGTATGTATACATACGTATGACACGCAATGCAACAGTGTTGTTTCTGTGTACATATTCTACTATACTTTTGGGCATTAATATGTGTATATATTAGTGTAATAAATTTAAGCTAAAAATTTTAGGAAGGTCCCAGTTTATTCGATAAAATACTTTTACGTAAAAAGTGGTGTATTGTTATACATAAGTGTTGCAAGAATCTCGATGATGGCTACATAAATAATATCAATTGGTTGGCAGCAGATGCATTTTGCACTTTATCGTTAGTGTTCCTCAAAAATTGTTTTTATTTAGATTTATTACACAATCAGAATTAACCATACATTTTTTCGTTCGTTTCCAATGTACATATTCATGTATTTTCTGTTTACTGATATATTAGGTTAACTAACTAAGTTTCGTATGTATAACGTATTTTTTCTCTTTTTGTATTATCATCAACATCAAAATGTAACATATGTTGGGTAAGGATGAATTATTTAGTGGTTTCTAAATGCGATAACTTCGACAAGAATTTTTGTAATCATAAAATGTATTGTATGAATTCATCTATTTATTATTGGAACATTTTTATACATAGTTAAATACACATTCGTATCTATCTGTAAATATGTACACACACATATTTCGGTATAAGATGTAGACATCACATCATAACATCTGCTATTTTTATTTTATTTCAGATATTGTAATTAAAGATTGAGGAATGGCTGAAAATGCTTCTTCATCAAATGTAGAGGAAAAGACTATCTCCTCAGCTATGACACAGTGTTATGAGAATTATATCATAGTTGATGTTGGTGCCAACCTTACAAATAAAAAATATAGCAGAGATTTAGATAGTGTAATTCAAAGAGCAAAAGATGCTGGTGTGCAGAAAATTATGGTAACCGGTGCAAGTATCCGATCTAGTAAAGAAGCATTGCGATTAACTAGAATATATCCTGGTACTCTATATTCTACTGCTGGTGTGCATCCTCATGATGCTAAATCATGGGAAAATCCAGACACTTTGCAAGAACTTGAAAGTATAGCTAGCAATCCAGAATGCGTAGCGATAGGAGAATGTGGTTTAGATTATAGTCGTGACTTTTCTGATCCTGAAACACAACGTGCTGTGTTTCATAAACAAGTAGAACTTGCAAGTCAATTAAGTAAACCACTAATAATACACGAAAGAGGAGCCCAAACAGATGTTTTAGAAGTTTTAAACCATCATAAGAATTGTTTACCACCAGTTTTAATTCATTCATTTATTGGAACTGCAGAAGAAGCTCAAGTATATTTAGATCATGGCTTTTATTTAGGAATTACTGGGTATTTGTGTAAAGATAAATCTGATAGTGGAATAAGACAATTACTGGAAAGGGGACACGCACCTTTAGAAAGAATATTAGTAGAAACAGATGCTCCATTCATGTATCCTAATACTAGAGCTAGCAAGCTACCCGCACATGTTAAAGATGCTCTCACAGAACGGTCTATGACATTTCTTCATCGTTATTGTACTTTTCAACGTAACGAACCATGTGCCTTACCAGCAATAGTCGAAATGGTAGCAGCATTTATGCAAATTACTCCAGAGGAAGTTGCTTTAGCCACTGCTTTCAATGCTTTAAAATTGTTCGGCTTGAATCAGTAACATTAAAAATTACTTTTTAACTAAAGATGGTGCTATTTGGTGCTATTTAATGTCTTAATTATTCAATGAAGAATATATTGTCTCTTTTTATGTTTAAAATCATCATTTGTGTGTCTGTATGTACAAGTGTACCTCTTACAATAACAGTAACATGCATTCATATTGTTATAAAATAGCAATTGTGGCAGGTAGTTCATATAAAATTTGTGCCTTATTTATATGTTAATAGATTTTGTCTTTTATATATGTTATTCATATGTTTATGCAACAATACTCAACTACTTATTAAAATTATTACCACACATATGAAACACTTCAATTATGGTAAAATAGATATTTTTTAAGAATATGTATGAAATATATATAAAAACCGAAATCATACAACTTTATCGTTGATGTTATATTTTCGTATAAATAAATTGTTACACTGATGTACAATTTGTAATAGATTTATTTTAAACATAGAATCCCAGTTTTCCAATTATCTAGGAATGTAATTTCATTAAACATTTTCTATGGTTAAAGGCTTAAATGGTTAATAATTCTTGAAGATACAATTTTCTTTCTATCCTATGTAACGTGATCCACTTGCGTAAATTTATAGAAACAACGCTACACCCTGTTAATGTTTTCAATGAGGCCACAGTTTTTTGCCATGTACTTTGTTCGTTCATTGTATACCTACAACTTAATGATACTGGCATAGATAGAATTAATATTCTGTAAAAAAATAAATATGATTTGCATGACATACAGTACTTTTACACGAATTTTGTCAACATGTCTATACCTGCGATATTCTATTGGAACTGCTATATCTTCAACATATGTACTATTACTATAATCATTAGCAGCCAAGGGAGAACCATCCGGTTGTAATATAATAACGTGATCTGAAATAGCAAAGTTAGTTATGTCTTGGAAACTTATTTTAATTACTTATAAACATTTCTTATTTTCTTACCAATAGTATGCCCAAGTTTTGTTTTCATATTATGTCTTATGTACTTATTACCTCTTATTACTTCTTTTAAATATCTTTTTAAGGGAGAAATATTTTCTGTTTCTATGTGTTTTCTAATATAATCAATTGTGTCCTGACCTAATGCAATTCCTTGATACTCTGGATGTAGGGTTTTAACATACTGATGTATTTTTAGAATATAAAACATTATATTTCTGTCTATAATGTTATGGTATCTGCTATTATATACGGAAAAAACATGGTCAAGTAGTTCCTTATTATAAAAATCCAACGAAAGTAAATGGTAAGTAATCGCGACTGTATAACTGAATGTAGAACTTCTATTCATGGTATATTCTAATATTAGTGGCTCTATTGTATCCCAATATTTTGTTTTATAAGAAGAAATGTTCATGCTTTCCACAAAATTAAGCATCTCATTTGGTTGGCAATCAGTTAGTGTCTTTGGATCTTCAATGCATTTTTTTGTTATATAGTCTATAAAAAATCGATCACTGTACTGCATTGTATTCAGTAACGTCAAAATTTCGATGTCTTTATGAAACATTTCATTTTTATTCATAACAGCTTCGCATAGTACATTTATCAGCCGTTCAAAATAAAAATCATTCACCAGACTAAAAAAAAACAAAAGTAACATAACAATAGATCTGATAAATTAATAAATTCATAAAAGTTACATATTATTTAATTATATAATACTTACTTTGTTTCTAAAATGTGAATAATTCGATGAAGTAAAAATTGTATTGTACTGTATTCTAATGACTTGTGATTATATATTATTACATTTTTCACTTTCGTTAAAAGACGTTCGTGAGATCTATGTAGTTTTGGCATACAACTTAATGCATAAAAAATTGATATAGCATCATACATGTTTATATTTCCTTTAGTTCTACACAAAACATTAATAATATGCGTAATTGAATTTTCATCTTTTATTTTATGTGCAAATTTAAGTGCACATATAGCAGTACTAATATTTGTTGTATCAAGTTCAACTTGTATTTGATTGTTGAAAACTACCTTCAAAGCTTTTAACAGAGCCTTTATCAATTCTGTTTCATTTTGGGTTTGTAACATATAATATGATTGTATTATTTGTGAAGTTGTTAAATAATTTATATAACATTTTAGTAATTGAAGTAATGTTGCAATCAATACAGTGTCACTTGGAGTGTTCAAAGAAAATAAGAATCGTAGTACTTTTATAATATCATATGCATTTAGACGTTTTGCATTTTTTTGTATCATTGTACATATCTGTAGAAATTTTGTAGAATTCTTTATATGATCATAATTTATTTTCTCATCTGCTGATAGACGAAATTCATCCATACATTTAAACAGTTCGGTATTTTGTATATTTTCATCATTTTTTTGTATAGATTCCGTAATATTTTCAGTGTATCCTGTTAAAATATCCTTCTGATTTTCTAATTTTTTGTATGCTGAAATATTTAAGAATCGATAACAGGATAAAGAGAAATTAAACATTAAGTCATTTTTACCTTGTACAAAATTTTCAGAACTCTGTACTGTACAGAATTTAGCTACATAATTTGATAATTTTGTCCAATTGTGTAACTTTAGTGAATTATTTATTGATCGCATCACAATTTTATCCATCATATTGTTTTTTCAGATTTTATATTTAGTAAAATACATTAATATAGATTTTATGATATTACAATCTTATTCTTTGTGTTGTAAAAATAAAAAATTGTTAGGTTAGAAAAATGTTTATGATATGTACATAAATCTTTAGTACACATGATCACGGACTTAGAATTCATTCCGAAGCCTGGTTTACTCCTATACCTCGTCTGTGTTATGATTCTAGTGATTCTAGATTACCGATACTGTCAAATTGGGTATTCGATAAAAAATAGAACAAACTTGAAGAAATGATCCTTTATGACAACATTAAACACAATTTAAAAGTAAAAATTGCGATTTTGAATTTCTGTTCAAGTTATTAACAATTCAAATCGGCCAATTGGAACGCATAAAACAGTTCTGTCTCTTTCTTTCATATCTGCTTTCCTTTCAATCTAATTTGCGTTAATATTGGAGAATTAAAAAATTTGTTATTGTTCATAATTCAAATATACAGCTAAATTTATAATTATTCCATTCTTGATTTTCATATTACGTTACTCTGAACAATGAAAAGATATGATCATTGAGAAAAGACAATTTTTCATAATAATTTGATGAAACAAAAGTGGCGCGAAATGCGGCTTTATGCGAATAAAGACCGTACTTTTGCATTGGTTAACCTAAGAATGTATTTAATTCCTAATTATTTGAAAAAAATGGCTAATTCTTTAAGACTGTAACTAGTGATCAATTATTATCTCGAGAAATTAGCCGCGAATAAAATAAAGAAACACAAATAAATATTAACTTTGCGAATGCTGAATGAAAATTCATTGTGGACGTCCAATGTTGTTATCTGTTATGATGTTGACGTATGGTTAAAAGAATGTGTGCATTATTTACTTCTTTATGCTATGATAATTAATTTTTCGAAATATGTCAGAATCCGTGGAGGTGTTAGAAATTAAGAAATGTGTCTTATCAAAATTATGGTACACTACCCTTATCCTTTATCAGGAAACTAACAGTGATAAATCTTTTTGCTGTCAAAGTGATATTGTAGACTTCATTAAATCCGAATCGTTAATCGAAAACTCAATGTGAGTATAATAAGCAGTAAGTTAATCAACTAGTATATTAATACTAAGCAAAACATTTCATTCATGTTTATTTTTTTTCAGTTCTGCTCAAAATAACAGTCAACAATGGATCATTCAAATATTATTGCAAAAACTTATTGGCAATGTCACGTCAGACATAAGAAATGTAAAGAATTATCACAGTTATATGCAAATGCTACAGGCTTTGCAGTTATGTCAAAATTTGACAATACACATACAACAGGTACTTTAATAACCGATTCATTTATTATATTTTTGCTTTCAATTAGAAATATAATTCTTACCGCTAATATATTTTTTTTTTACATATTTTGTAGAAATTATTGATGATATACGAAAGTAATGCAAAACAAGCAGACTCGGAAGTACTTAAAATACTGTATGAAGAGTGTTTTACATTTTTTAAACAAAATATTTATAATAATCCAACCATTGTATGTTGGATTCTTAATGAATTATTATCATTATATGTTAATACATCATCCACTGTTTTTCATAATTTGCAAGATTTTTATGTGTCGCTCGTGAATGAATTATTAGGAAGTGAATTATCAAAACAACAAGCAATTGATAATCTTGGATGCACATTATGTATTCTATCAAAGATGAACATCAGTGAATCTAATAGAATTGAATGGTTCAAATTATGTTTTCCTATACTGTTGAAAACATGTAATATCCAAGATATTGAGCTTGCATTATATTCAAGAACAGAAAGGAAACCTTTTAATGCTTGGCGTGCATTTTTCAATGAAACATGTGCACATTATAGAATTATTAAAAATTTGGATGATGCATTAAAAATTCAAGAAGTATTGTTCGATTATACTTCTACTATTGTACCAGTTGTAAATACAAATAATCTTGTAGAAAGAGTAATTAATACGAAACTGCATTGGGCAACAGACATTTTGGTAAGTAATAAAGAAATCAGTATTGCACTACTTGCATCTGACATTATATTTTTTTTTTCAGGATATTTGTTATATTTTAATGATGAATAGAAAGTATGATAACGTCTCGTCGATATTAAACTCGAAAATATTTCGGAATTTCTGGCCTGTTTTGTTATTTAAAGTTTTAGGCAATTGTGAAAATGAAGAAATTATTTCAAATGGAAGTCAAGAACACGATATAATTAAATATATAAGATCGAAATGTGATTTTGATAGATTTCATGATTCTACTTTACAAGAATGCAATATTGAATTGAAAAAATGTATTACAGTTGTGGAATACATTATGAATCAGACAAACAATACTTGCAGCATAGATAATGATAATCAGAATCTAGAGCCAGTTAAACAGAGAATTTCCATAAAGCAGATAATCAAGCTTTTATTGCATTTTAACAGTTTGTCAGTATTGAAGATGACAACAAATATTCATGAGCAACAATATAATGCAATAGAAAACTTGTTGAAAGATCTTTCTGAACCTGAAGATACTTTGTACGCATACTGTAGCATGTTTAGCGCTCTGAAAGCACTTTTATTATGCGATACCTATGATACAAAACAGAGTGTTATTATGCGTCATTTCACGGACATGAAATATTATGTACAAATTTTATATCCGCTTAATTTGCGAATAGATGTAATAAAGAATATATTTTCTTTACTGTTCTTGAGACACGAGCACTTCGACTATTCTCAAAAGAGTTATGATAACAGTAATACAAGTACCTCGGATGGACAAACGAATTTTGGAAATAAACTATTAGAACAAAGTTTCACAGGGTTTTTTTGTAATAAATATGCCATAAGAGATATGCTATTTCATTTGAAAGAAATTCTGTCAGTCACAGAAGTTGAATTCACAAAAATGAAAAATGAAAACGGATGCGCAGAAATAGATCAAATTGAAAAAGATATCTCAGCTATCAATGCAGTAATCACAGATGCTAAATGGAGATTAGAACTTTATACAAATTCACAGTTTGTGGAAGACATCAATATATATAAAGATGCAAACAAAAATGTTCATGCTAAACATAAAGTTCTAATAGATGGAAAACTGATTTCGAATCGTTTCAAAGAGAATGTATTTTCTTATCAGAAAGGTAGTATATCTGATGATACAAAAATTCGATCCGACAGTAGCTCTGAATCAGAACCGCTACACAATAGTACTAGATGGAAAAAACGAAAGAACACGCCACAAGCAATAGATGCTATAACAAACAAGGATACAGCACACAAACCGTTATTTGTAAACTTTATGTTGGCAACTAAAGAAAGTCTAGTTATTCAGTGTTTGTGGAAGAATGATTATATCAAAGCAAAGGATATTATAGAGGTAAATCGTTTACGTAGTCGATATTTATATATTTCTTATCACAGACTCAAACCGTTCATATGCATCTTCTTCAAATTCAGTAGGTTCATAGGTAATAAATTCTTCTGGTTTCTCCTTTTTTTTTACCTCTTTCGCTAAAATACCAGGTGGATTAACTGTATAATATTGTTTTGCTAATAAAATCCTTTTGTTTGGAAAGCAAAACTTGCAACGAAAACAGCAACAACACCAACCTGTAGATTAATATATTGCTTATATAAATTTTCATTACTATATTAAAAGTGATACTATAAATTACCTTTATGACACCAACAAGGAATTGCAAGACATATGTAAATTAGTAACCAAACTTTAATAATTAACCATGTTTTTTGTACAGATTTTTTTATTTTAGGTGTTTCATGTTCATAGTTATATATCAAACAGTCTATAGCTTTTATACCCAACTTTTTTGATGTTTCTGTACAATTTTTGAAATCAAGTAATTTTTGTATTGTTTCTACAGGATATTTTTCCGATCGTTCTTCATCAGTATAATTCGATAGTAAACTATCAGTTGTATATTTTCCCATTTGTTCCTCATATTCTCTTTTAAAGTTTTCATAGTCATATTCTTCTTCGTTTGGTTCTATTTCTTTAGTATGTGGTGTAATAGCTTTCATTTTGACAGGTGTATAATTTTGAAGACTATCTGTAGTTTCTTCATAGTCATCAGCATTAGGGATACTTTTTGTTGTTACTAATAATGAAAGGTCGATAGGTTTCATCTGAAAGAAGTCTTCTTTTTCCACAGGATTAGTTTGATATAGGTCATTCTTACGTTTTGCTCTGATTAATTTTTCAAACGAATTTATTATCTTTGATAATCTGAAAATAGATATACATTAGAAGGACACTTTAATCACTTTGGAATTTTCATTGATTAATTTTTAAACACTTTATCCAAGTCTTCTTTAAACCCAGCAACAAATGCTTCGTTCTTGCTTTCAATGTTAGAATCTTCCCATACAATTGGTTCAAATTGATTAAGCACGTTTGTAACCTGTGCTTTATTTACACTGTTACGTTTATTATAGTTTTCCACTAAAGAATGCAGTGGTTTGTATCGACTTTCATCGTCCATGTAAAGTTTCAGGACTGCAAGATCTACAGGTTGAATCATTTCATTCTCATTTGGTTCATTGTAATCTTTAGTATCAGATGCAATCTCAAATACATTTGTGTCCTGGAAATTAATCTGACTGGTTAATTATATGTATCTGCACGAGTTAATTTGTATAAGAGATTAATAATAATTAAGGAAATAGCATTATTTATTAATACTCAGCTTTATATAATGATAATGGATTAACACGAATAGATAAAAGTAATAATGTAATTAAAATTTCTTGAAATAACATATTTAATGGCATATAACGCTTTTTCTTTATATCATAGGCATCTGACATGAAGAATACTCAGCTATGTGGTGAACTGCAATTTTCGAAAGCATTGTGTATGTTTAGAGAGAACATATGTAAACAAGCTAATTCATTACAGGATAAAAATCCATCTAATGAGAACTTACAATCTTCTACATTCGAGGTATATTCCACAAATTATCTTATATTAATATAATAGGAAATGTATTTAGAAATTATATTTTTACAGAACTTGAGACAAGTAGCACAAGAAGGAATACTTTCTTCTAGACAAACTAGCCAATTCGAGACTTTTCTAGCATCTCAAGAAATTAATTTACGTTTGCTGAGCAAGGATGTCCTTAGTGTAAACGAAATATTTGCAATATGTGTGTTAGATATGGCTTTAACCATGAGTCCAATTTATTCTATTTCAAGCAATCTTTGCGATGTCGCAATGAAATATTTGAAATTGTGTAAAACATTTGACAATACAGAATACGAATATTTCTTTTCTAAAATTTATCAATTGTTACATGAAAGAAAAGAAGACCTTTCTGTAGAAAATATACTCTGTGATGCAAAAATCTCATTGAGTATGAAAGAGTTCAAAGCAATAGAAGACATCTGGACTGATATAGCAATGAAACATCAGAAGCTCAAAGAATCACAGACAAATAAACATACAATTAATAAAATTCTGAAAGATAGTAACTATTTACCAGGTTTAAAAATTCTGAGCAAAGCGGTTGGTATCCCTAGCGACACTGAAAAATATATACAAATTATTTATTCTCATTTAAAACTCTTGCATACAATTATTCCAACTGATCATCAGATACTCACAGTTTCTGACTTATTAAAGACTCCATTGCATTATTACTTCGGTTATCAAATTTTTAATCTTGAAACAGAACCAGATAAACTCGAAAGGATTGCACATAATTTACAAGTTAATTTAGTATACAGCATTCTTACAAATGCTTGTCCCATACTTTTGCGTGAAAAAAGTGTTAAGAAACCTATCAAAAATAAAGAAAATGGATGTATTATCTTGAACAAAGAATTAAGTCAATTGGTAGGTAGGACTTTATTAAAAGTAATATTCAATGATATTGAATAATATGAAATATCATTAGAGAAACACTAAACAAACACTTTTATTATTTCAGGATTTAAATCATGATACACATGGTCCAAACGAATGTGTTTCAGAGATACTAACAGAGCTCTTGGAAATCTTACAGGGTATGAATGTGGATCAGTTTTCCTTGAGCGATGATGTTTGTAGATCAATTTCGAAACATCCAGACATTAAAAATGTGTTAAGTAAAACATCTCGTCTTGCAAGACTAGATTTAAGTGAACTATCTATGGGAGACGAAACATTGACCTTTCTTTTGAATACATGGAATCTTATGTTTCTTCATGCAAGCTTAATTATCTGGACAGATCATCCTGCATTCAATAATTTACAACAGGCGGTTTCATTGATGTCAATTGGTTACTTAATTGGCGATTTGGGTTTGGTAACACTTACCGCGCTCAGATCGAAATTACTCAACAATATGATGTTAAGTAATAAATTTTTCATGGAACTCGAAGAACTTAACGAACCAATATGGCAAGATCTAGACATTACCCATGATCCGAAAGTCATTTTTACAATGGCCAGTGAATTTTATGGAACACCTCGTATCCGAGTAAGTTGACTTGTTATTGTTTATTTCTATTATAAATCACAATACACTTCGTTAATGAGATCATATTGCTAGGTTTGTAATCCAAAAACGATAAATGAAAGTTTGAAAGAGGCTTTCCAGGAATATTTTGATTATTACTCGTCGAGATTCGAGGAATCAGAGCAAAACGCGGAAAAGGAAGTAACTATCATGTTACCCGATATTGTACAGCAATATCAAAATTTTATTTCTAACAATTGGAAAAATAATATGCAGGACATAAACGACAGCCAAGATTTGTTATCAGTCGATGATTATTTTAAGCATATTGAAAAAAACGTAATAATTCAATACATACCGCCTTCGAATTCATACAACGTGATATTAAAGTATAAAAGTTTGTCCTATACACATAATGAGAAAGAAACTAATTCGGATAAGAGCATGCAGAAAGCTGACAATGTACGATCAAGTTTGCTGCAATATTTAGAAAGTTATTGTTGGGTTGTATCTTATCTTCTGCAAAGAATATTTAACGAGAATCCAACTATTTTAGAAAACAATTGTGATAAATTAAAACGCACCGCTTGTCTCGAAAACTTGCTAAGCTCGTCTTGGATCAAAGATATAAAATCTCTTTTTGAAAATAATGAAGCTCTAGCGGCTATTCTTGAAATAATACCGAGACAAAAATTGTGGTCGCATTTTGAGGAGACATTAAAAGAAAATGAATGGCACAATTGTTTGAAGCTTTTAAATGCTTTGCCAGACAATCTGATCACAAGTACGGAATTACAATACTTTAAAGATAAAATTCTCGGTTATATTATTTCCAAAGAAGACACCAAAATATTGCAATATGTATATCAAATTAAAGATATTTATATTTTAAGTCAAACAGTATTATATAATGTGAAGAAATGGCACGTGAATATTTCTGTGAACGCTTTGCTCCATACAGTGCATCACATGGACACTTACAAATTGCCTGCACCCTGTAAATTGCAATTAAAAGAAATCCTACATAGAGTGCTCATATTTCACAGAATGCTTCCATATTGTACGTTCGAGTCAGACAGCATTTGTTACAATGTTGCTTATTGTACAGATGAGATTGATCAATTTCAAGTTATTAGATCATTAATAAGTGCAGATAAATTTGAATTGTGTTTAGAATGGCTAGAAAGTCAAGCATTCTCTTTGGAAATAGATCTTTCTGTGGAGCAAGACTTTTTGATAGGTCTCCTAAGAAGTGAATCTCAACATTTCAAGCAAACATCAAAGGTAAAATGAAATCAATGCATTATGAGTGATGTTATCTAATTTTATTAATGCTGTTCTTTTTTTTAGTTTCTTCAATCTTTACCTTTGAATCAGTCAGTGAAACTATGCGAAACGGTATTAAAAAAACTAGACTCTATTGATTCAATGCAATTTATTTGTAATTATTTGTTAGAGCATTGCAAAGCAACCGAGACAATCAAATATAGGAAAACCACAATAGGAATTGAAATTTTACACATGCTAGATGTTCAAGAGAGAGCATTGCATATTCATCTTATAAAAGAACCATTACTAATGTTAGAACAGTTATTAATGAATTGTAAATTTGAAAGTGTTCAGAAAATACTAAATAAAATTACGGACCGATTGGCACAAGTGGGCATTTCGAGAGACGATTTCGATAAAACTATAAGATTTTATGCTCAAAAATCATTGGATTGTCGCGTATCTTTACAATGTGATACTGTTGATAGCAAATCGAAACGTACGCAGTATTTGGAAACAGAAAACAACGAATTTGTTATGCCTGTTGTAGTTCCTACTAAAGAAGAATGGGTGCCTAATGATAAGGTATATGATGAAAGTCTGCTGTCTTGCATACTTATAATACACAACGATAAATTTTCTCATTCTAAATTTTTGTTAATAGGCTAGAAAATGCAGTTGTTGCAAAACTGTTATATTTTCCATGTTCAACAGACGACATCATTGTCGCAGATGCGGTCGTGTTATATGCGCTCAATGTTCTCAACATCGCATGCAGGTATCTGGTTATCCACCTTCTGTACTAGTGCGCGTATGCGATGATTGCAAACGACTTACAGTACTACAAACGCGAGTACTACAAGGAACACCATCCACTGCTAGTAGTGAAACATTTGACTGCTGGAAATTGACGAAAGATGAAAAGCATAATGAATCTATTAGAGAAGAATTTTCATTCGAGTATGCGCCAAACATTTCTTTGTGTCTGGCCATACTTAACTTACATTCTGATCATGAAACGTACACCAGGTAATTGTTGTATTTATATATTATTATTACTATTAATTCGTTACATAAGGTGAAATTTTTTACATGGCTTTTTAATCATGTTCACGCTTTAAGGAAATATAACTTTGGTTGAAAGTAATTCTTTTAATAAATAGTTGACACACTTTCTTCATTTGTTAATATTCATGTGGGAGGATAATTCTTTATCCTCCTATCGTAATTTCCTAAAGTATTTGTCGTGACTGTTGAAAAATATTTAAGAATTATATTAAACCAAAGTTTCGTAGACATTGAAAATGATCATTTCAATATATTCCCTTGCCAGTAATACTACAATTATCATTACAGTTTTTTACTAGACCGATGCGACGAGATGAAGCGTCTTTTACAACCTGTTAGCGGAGGAAAAGTAAATCCAGAAGTAGATCATACAGTGATCATCAAAATGATACGTTCTCTCTTGGTTGCGGCAAAAGTGAAATGTGCCAAACTTGGTTTCAACACTGGACTTGTACACTGCGATCGCTTTCTGTCGCAAGTAGACCTGATTGCCAGTTTAGTTCATTTCGACTGTTTGCATTACATACCTTCAGATAATTTGGATGGGAAAGCCTTGAAAAAATTAAGGGATCTACTGATTGAAAAAGAACAATGGATCCTTGCACTGGACGTGAGTACCAAAGCAGGACTGGATACTCAAGGCGTCTGGGTAACTTGGGGTAAAACATGTTTGAAAGTAGGATACTTCGATGAAGCTAGAGAGAAGTTCTCCCACTGTCTTGATAAAATTCAACACGAAGAATTTGACGATTGGGTGTTCCTATCATATCCAAAAGATTCAATGACTGAAATCAAAAGAGACCAGAGGTCAATATCTGAAAATAAAATTAACGAGGGTATAGAAATTACAATGGACGAGTTAAGCGTAAGAAAAACGGAAATCTCAAAAAACCGTCCACTAAAAGATCCACCACTACTTACAGAGATTCAACAAATATTAGACAATCTGAGTACATACAAACAATACGTACAATTTCCTCACCAGTGCAAGTCTAATGCTGCACAAGAAATATCGATTGTCTTCGGATATCTTAAAGTAACAAATCAAGGACAAACAACTCTTAAAAATCCATTTTCATCCATGCAACAAATTTACTATTACGAGACTCTTTATTATCTATTAATGTATGGAAGTTTGAATTCAGTTATAGAATTTTTCTTAAAACACGATCAATTTGACGAATGCTTAACGTTTACTTTAGAAAATGATTTAGAACCCGATTTATTTTTCAATGGAATTTATATGTACTGTTTAAAGAATGGAAACACTGAAAAACTCCATGAAGCAATGAAAAATAAAGATCCTAGTCTGCTAATTTGGAAAAAATATTTGATATACGTCTGTTACAGCTTAGAAAGGCGACAATACCTACATATTTTATACCAATTACAACTGTTCATGAAAGACTTTATACGAGCCGCAATGACATGCATTCGATTTTATCGCAGTGAAATAAGTAATTATTCAGATTTATGTGCTAAAGGACATTATTTGCTGGACGCTCGAGAACACTTGGAGTCTGAGTTGCAAATCGAAAGTTTAAACAGAAAAAGGAAGAAAAGTACGAGTTCCATGCACAGTAATCACGGAATTTTAACAATGGAAATGGAACCTCCCGAAATAGATAAACATGTAAACACCATCTCTAGGCAAATGGAAATTGCAAAATTCTTAGCTACTTGCGAGAAAGAGGGAAGAACACCCGTTCAGTTTTTGAATTTGTTTCCGGGCAAAGATTCGGACAATGATAAAACTACTGAACTACCAACTTTATTCGGCAATCAGCAACAGAAAATAGATTTGGCTGTTCTAGCCATTCTCTGTGGGCGCAACATTGAAGAAGGATTTGGGATTGCATTCAGAATAATGCAAGGTTTACGAACAATTACAATTCCACACAATATAAATACCTTTTGATATACTACAGTATATTCATTCATATTAGTGATATTGATATATATATCCGTAATATGATAAATACATGTTTACATATTATTTCAGATTACAATCTACCACAACAGAAAGTGTATTCTTTAGCTGGTCATATCTTGACACTGAAATGCGATATTCCTGGAATAGAGCAATTGGTTAAATGTTGTCATTCCTCTGGAATATCAAATTCAAACATCATTTCAGACTATGTTCTAACACATTGTATAAAATTATTGTTGAATCGGTCGCACGGTGAAATGGAAGCAGCTGTTAAAAATGATGTACATAATCTGATCAAACTGATAACCGATATAGAACTCAAAGTAAGATTACACGTTAAGACATTTTAATCCCATAAGATTCATCACCGCGACATTCTTAGTTTATTCAGTACATTTCATGATTGTAGATAAACGCATATATCGAGTGTAAGCACTTGAAGACTGCATACTTGTTGGCTGTTAACCATTCAAGAGCACAGGATATAAGAAAAATTTTGAAAGAATCTGATAGACTTGGACAAACTGCCATTAAAGCAATATGCATGAAATGGCTTCAGCAAGAACCAAAATCGTGATGCTAGACTGTCTTATAAAAGTAAGTAATATATTTTATGTTCCTGTTATGTTGTTATTACACATCTCTACAGATTTTTAAAAAACATTATACGTATAATTGTATTTCAAGTGATTCCAAGTATCGAGTAAGAACAGTCTTAATGCATTCCATGAATATTTGTATAATGTAATGTACAAAGCGAATTTATTTTTCATAGCTTTTCACTTTTTAAAAGTGGTAATTATATAAGTGAAACTTCAGAGTTTATAACTAGATAAGTGTAAATTAATTGTAACATAGAAAATGCAATAACTGCAGTGTTTATAAACAATTTATTTAAGTATATGTATAATAATAAATAACATTGGAATAATGAATAAAATATGTCTATTTTCATAAGCAGAATAATACATCTTTCTAATGATTTGTTATTATAGTGCTTACAAAAATATATTTAAAAATGTCCTCTTTCCTTGCTCCCATTTGTGCAAGAAGTGTGACTACTAAGAAATGAATGTTATAAAACAATGCTGGAATGTAATGTATTCATATTTGAAATTCTAATTAAACAATTTCAATTACCCTCTTCAATAAGTCGCATGAAAGTTCAAAGTAGTTGTAATTATATTTATAAAAATAAGAAAATCTATTATATTCTGATGACATATCTTTTCAATTCAAAGATAAAACTATTTTACAACATGACAGAGTACCAATTATTCTGCAATGTTTATTTATGATTTTTTATCTTCACTCACTAGAGATGACAGTTTTTCTTCATATTTTTCTGCAAATGCGGGGTCTGTATTTTTAATAGATGAAAGTAAAGAATCCTTTTCTTGTTGGGACCAGTTATTGCTCCACTCTCGAAACAGTTTTACCCGACATTGAAATATACTCGGAGGTCTATCGGATCCTTCAGCACATCCTAGAGTTTCCATTCTAGGTACTAATCCATTCACAAGACCAGCAGGCCCGCACTGTTCCAGGAGTATGCTCATAAAGTCACTTCTCTGCATTTCTGACCACTCTTGAAACCATTCTATTACATAGCGCAATTGAGCTTCATTCGATAGCAGAGCAGACATACTTTATCTTAAAAAAAAAAAAAGAACAGTTGTTAATTAATTACCTATATTTTACATTAAATTGACAGTTATTACAAAATTTATAAGATCAAAGAAGAACAGATAAAAACAAATGAAAAAGAATAAATATAAAAGTATTATTGAAAAGAGTTGTAAACACAAAACAATTTTTCGATAATTAATAAGTATTTAGATTATGTGAAACTGAACATTTTTAATTTTCATAACACCATAAAAGGTATGGGATAAAAGAAATTAATGTTTACCGGTCACGTTTTCTTTTACCGGTGATGTAACTTTGGTTCCCTTATAATCGATTTATCGCTTTTCAGCATCACAAAACGTTCAGGGCAAGATGCTTGTCAACACGGTTGCAACGACAAATCCATCTCATCGTATGAAATCGGACTGTGTACTATTTTAGAGTGCCATACAAAAAATCTACAATAACAAATGTAATAAGTAGTTACAGGTACACTGTTAATCGATCAATTTGCATTTCTTAGGGTTAACTTCGATCTCCTCTTCAAAATCCGACTCACTCTCCGATGTTAGCCGATCTAAAATTGATAAAAATTTATTAGTTTTCTCGACCTATCGAACTAATAATTTAGATGAATATGTCATTTCCAGATTTATTTACTTGCAACACTGATAGAGCTGTCTTGTTTTTCTATTAAGCTAGTCAAAAAATTATTAATTTTTACTTGACTTTGCTTCAAACACGAAATTAAGCCGCTCAAATTATTTTCGTTTAGCTGGACACTACTATTATCTTCATAAATACACCCATTGTTTTCACTAATTTTTACATACACTGTCATATCTGTCATCGCGATTTACTTTCTACAATTTTGTATTTGTTCGTAAAAATATTTGCATTGATAAGCATGCAACTTTTATATCGCTTAAAGTTTGAGCTATTTGTAAAGAGCATGTGGATTTTTTTTATAATACTTAATCGTGTGAACAATAAATTTTGAATAATGAAAATTAAATCTAGAATATATTTAGTTAAAGTTTTCTTAAACTGTAATGTCAGAAAAATAATATCTTTACTGAATTTATCAGTTTAGTAAAATTTTATAATTACGAAGAATTCTTCGATACATGCGAACTCGCCATAAATGACGCAGGTTCTAATACAGGCTAAAAAGATAATGCAGGGTAGTGTTCGGGATTCCTCCGCTGGGTGGCGCCACGTACATCTTCCGGCAAAATCTGCAAACAGCGCCATTACCTCGTAGTGGCAAAACGCCCAAGCTTGTAGCCGACTAGTTTTCGGGTTTCCAACGCCAGGTGGCGCTGGCGGCACAAAAACCCGGTTACTCGGTCGGTAACGTTTGGCTAACAGTTTGAGCGTTTTGCCGCAACAGTCTAGTGGCGCTATTTACAGATTTTCACGAGCAGATGATTCCTGCCGCTTATTGCACTACCGCTTATGGGAATATCGGCAAGAATCATTTGTTCTGTTCTTTAGGGGTTGGATATAGGTGTAGGACTCAGGCTTCGGAATTGTGGTACAGGCCTAAGGTTGCTCGAGACTATGACGTCACTGGGAGCAAGACGCGCGGCCGGGTCAAGGGGGCATAGCCCTCGAAAATGCCTCGGAAATTGCTACTAATTCCAAAGCCTGGCCTAAAACATTAACAGAACGCAAATTAAAACTCAATCCAAAATGAAAGTCATCCAGAAAATCTATTATGAGATTATTTATTAAGAATTTGAAAATGACACTGCGATGTCTTCGACAGCGTTTAAATTTAAGAAAATTTCACGGTAGCTCTTACGTAACGTGTACATACATATACGAGTCGGTGATCACTGACTTGTATGATCAGTGACGTAAGTAGATACATCGCACACAAACAACTTGCATTTATAATTTCGTGAACTGGCGAACTACACATTCTTACAGTCATTATTGTATATACCGAGATCCGTCTGGTTACTTACTTACATATAATATAGGTATTTTGAATAAATGTAACAGTCAAGATATTTACATTCTATCTGCTGTTCGTTGATGTTCATGGAAAACGTCTTGTCAGGTTTGTTTTCCAGGTTGTCAGACTTAAAGGAGGAAAGGCAGATAGGTTATGAATAGCTCACAATCATAAATGATAAATTATAGAAAGTAATAGGAAGCTATCGGACGCTGTTATCAAGATTACGAGAAATCGAAAGAGTTTTATAGAAATGATGAGTGTCCTACCTGTGATAAACGCTTTTTCCAGGTAATAATTAATACATAGTAAATAACACTTGGTTTTTAGATATTTTCGCTATTGTAATTACAATTGTTTATTGTTGCAGAATGTCACTGCGTTCGTTATCGATCGTTAGCCCACGAAATATTTCTATGTACACGCATCCATTACATTTTCAAGTTACCAACATATTACTGTAAATAATTGAATGTTCTATATTTCGAAAATTAATTGAGATTAGTACTACATTTTATACTGATTTTCTTCGCAGAGGATTGCCAATTAGAAAGAAAAAGAAAATAGATCCTGCTATAACCAGAGCTAGAGAGGATAGGAGAAAAAGAAAATTGGAGAAACAAATTAGGCGTTTGGAAAAGAATGCTAAACAAATGAAACCAATCATTGAAGTCGAAATTATGGCTGATTTGATGGAGCAAAGAGAGTATGTTGTACGTTACATTGTTCTCTACTTTTGGTTGCTTCCATAATCGGTTGTTGCAATATGTATGTTACAGGGAAAGGTTCCGTGATTCCGTTGCATTATCTCCCGAAGAGATAGAGAGGAGATCATTATTGCGAAAAGAATGGTCAAGATACAAACTAGATCAGTGGACAAGGGACCTACGTGTTATAGAATCTATCATGGTTTCGCAGGAAAGAGCTCTGTCAGAATTAAAAGCAGAGTCCGAGTATCTTTATGAAAAAGCAACAGAAGTAAGCGTCATTCGAGTAGTACAGTATCCTCGAGAGAAGATGAATTTAATTGTTATTAGCAATTGATGCAGAATGATTCTATGAGCGGTTGTGGTCAAACTTATTTATGAGTTATATTTTGCTTTCAGTTTGACGAATCGTTATTGCCGTACAGCGCGTCTGGACCAGTAAATACTCCACCGATACAGAATTACGAGAGCCCAGATGGTGCATATACAGATATTACTGTTAAATACGAGGGAGAAGCCTAAGCGAATAGAATCGATAATACGAATAAAGAATCAAGAAATGCAAAAAACAAAAGTTACGTGCGTCTGCTTATTTATACTGGCCTAAACGAAAAACCCTTAGATTTTCTTAGAAAATTGTTAATTCGAACTTGAAATTTCAAAAAGATGATCTAGGTCAATTTGCAATCGGTCGTTGATCGATCGTTGATTTATATTCGAATTTTTGTTTTCTTTTGCATAGAGGACACGTATTGCTAATCTTGAGACATCGACGTAAACAATCCGCATGAAAAAGATGGTGGCAAGGCGTTATTCTCGCTTTAACCATATTGCAGAGGCAAACGGCGCAAACGTCGTCGAAACGGGAAATCTCCTCGGGCGTTGCTTTCCTATAATAATTTAGAAATTGCTGTTCGCATTGCAACAAAGGCGCAAACTTTTGCCAGAGGTCTTTTAATCTCAAATGAATGTTCACGTAGCTGGTAACCAACAGAAATCGCCAGGATGTTGTCGGTACAAGGAGTAATATGTGGAGAACAGCGACGACAATGGTAAATGACCTTAATATCACCGGAGCATAGAGTTCCTCCATGTTCTCGAAAGCTTCTACGCGGAAGAGCTTTAAAATCGACGGGAACATCTCGGCGAAGAGCTTTTCCGTCGCCGAGTAATAAGTCCACGTTATCATGATGTAAAACGTTGACGGCCTGGAACAAGAATAAATATATCGAACGATTCTTTTGGATTGTACATGCGCACCCCTTTTCGCTTCCCTCCTTACAATCGTTCGAATTCATTATTACGTTCGACCTACAGAGTACGCTACGCATAATATACATACACATACTACATGTAGTATTGTGCATATGTATGTATGCATGTCAGTACAATACTTCCTCTATTTCTTCCTCTTTGCCTTTGCATCACCTGTCACGCTTACCTATAGTTATGGAGACCCTGCTCCAAACCAAACACGAGTAGCATGAATGTTAACGTTACGACGAATGTAACAGCTTTAGTCCACTCTAGTACTATTTTCGTAGCAGACATAGCTAAATGTTTAATCTTTGATCTTTCGGTGATAGTTATGTACGGCGACCAATCTTCCTTCTCGATCAATTCCTTAATGTAGCTAACACAGTAAGTGATCACGTTGTAAAACATCAACGTGTAAAGACATGTCATTTCGGGTTTAGGCAGTAACAACAAGTCAGTCATTTTCAGAAATAAAATTTGATTGGTCATCACCGAAATGTTCTGCATTTGTAGGAAAATGGTTTCGGCCCGATCGATTCGTTCGTAAAGGATCGTCAAGAGTTTGCCGAGATGCTGCCACATCGTTTCGACACACAGCCGTACAATATGCGTATCTTTTGCATAAAACAGCTAGCTAACAGGTAGCTGGCGGTGAAAAGAATTCCTCGATTAATTTCTCTATCGCGATCTACAATAGATTTAAGCCTGCAGACGATCGAATTACTGTAGATCTTTCTTTCCTTCCTTCCTTCTCTTCCTTCCGTTACTCCTCCCTCTTTCTTTCGTTCTTCTTGCCGGACCTTACGTTTTCTCTCCTGAAACGTAAATGATGTTTAGTAACATCATCCTTTTTGATTTTACGGTTCGGTAGGTACATTATCACGGAAATAAAGTTGACAAGGTGATTTAGGGAGGCTATTAATAGTCAATGAATGGGCATCTTTGTTTTTCGTAACGCTCAACCGAGAAGATTTACATATTAATAGACGTCCGTCAAAGAAAATTCACTAAAATCGGAAAAGACGTGTTCAGAAGAATATTTACGACATCGCGTCGTACGGATATAATGGGACGGAAAGCAAAAATTTCACATGGCAACCAGGACCTATTAGGGAGAGAGGACAACAGGTATACGTTGCCTGATCCTGGGTCAATTTAACCCTTCTCGCCCCCACCCTCCCCTCCCACGCCCCATTTCTCTCTCGCTCGTTCGCTTTCTTCCTCTTTCTGTCCCCTCTCTCCCTTCTACCTTTTGTTCACTTCCCTATAAAACAAAGCGCACTTCTCCTGAATGGCACACTCAACGTCTTCTTCGTGACTTTACGCATTCGCGTCCCGGTATTTTCACGATTTCGTATTTTTCTTTAAACGACAAATTTATCATCACTTGTTTTCGATTCGATTCTACGTTACAGGAAATTTGTTTAGGGTGAGCACCAATGGTATATGTATCGTGTACCATATCGAGATGTTTACTCGTTATCGATTTTCGATCGGTACCACCGCTTTAGTATCAAACGATAGTGTGGCGAAAAGGTAAAGGGCGTGAGAGGTATAGAGGTGCAGGGGTATCGTCGAGGAAAGAGGACAGGTAAAAGGAAAGCAGAGGAACCGGAAACCGCTCAAACAGGAACAATCAGAGAGGCAATCCTGAAAGGAAGATTATTACCGTATCCGTAGTAATCCGTTGTTAATCCTCCTCCGTATTTAAGCACATGCATTGCTTTGTACAATCGAATAGGCTGCTGACGCTATTAGGAGAATTAAAAGAGAGATCGAGTAGAAAATGGTGGTAGCGCGCAGGTGAAAAGAAAAAAGATATGCTTTCCGCGGTCCCGCGTTATATTATATTAGATTAGTGAACCTATATAGATCAGGTAAGAAGAGAAGAGAAGAGAAAAGAGACGAGACGCTGAAAGAGAACCTGGCATCGATCGGAACCAACGCAAATCCTTTTGCTATTCTTAGTATACGAAAACTTGGAGAGAGCAACACGAGTCTCTACCTATGCTCCTCCGACCGACCACCGAAACGACCACGAAGCTCCGCGTTTACCATTTCTATGCTTAAACTCGTAACATTTCAAGTTTCATTTGAAACTCAAGTCGATATCGTTTTCCTAACGCAATTATGATACGCCAATTTACTGGGCTAACACGAAGGAACGAAATTTGTCCATATTCGCAGCACGACGTAAAAAGTATAGCCATACCCGAACGGTATCGTCAAGTTGCACCCGTATTCGCACCATTATTAATAATCTCGTAAAAATCCGTACATCACGCGTTGAACCGTTTAGCAGGAAAATGTAGCGCAGCGCAGGAAATACAGAAATACAGTTTCCCCGTAGAACAATTGGCGAAAATGAGACAGATTAAGACGGTAAAAGGGAAGAAGGCGGTCACACGATGGAGCGACGAAAGGTCGAAGAGCAAGAGGGAAAATTGTTTCTTTGCTTCTACATATGTAGCTATCGATAAATCGCTCGGCAGTAGTCTTTGTACTCGGAATCGTCGAATACCACGAGGCGCGAGTACTATCTGTCTCGCGTTTAGAATCTCGAGTTCTGCATCTTACATCATGCACCGTGCAAACCATGGAAACCGTGGGAACACGTACAAAAGCAAAACGGGCCAAGGATAAAAATTAAGGCATTTCCTTGTTACACGTACTACCATGATCTATCGCTTACACATGCGAATATCAAATCTAAAAGAACCGAACGATAAGTGTAAATCGGTAGAGATAACGAATATTCGTTGTTTCATTTTGTATAACGAAACGGTATGGGACTCTGGTGTTCACGAAGGATCGTCGGAGTAGCGTAGAGACTGTGTGTTCGACGCCCCCGACATCGGCATTCATTTTCGCATGTACCTATACACACACACATGCACCGCACGTACGTACACGTTCGTCCGTAGGTTATCAAAAATTAGTCGAAAATGTTATGCGATAAACCATCTCGCGCCAACCGACCATCGACAACGTTTCACGTTCGAATGGATTAACACGCTTGTGAACATTGCATTTCAACTTTGTTGCAGATCCACCAAGCGAAATGACATCCATTCAGACGATTTCTCTAGCTGCGATAATACTTGTCGTGCTCGTGTAAGAATTCTGTATTCTAAAATTGTCGTGTCCGTTAACGATAAACGTATCTTTAATGTGCTGCAAACTCGAGATCGAGATCGAGGTCGAACGTTTCGAATTCGACGTCGATTTCGAAATTTTTCCTTAACATAGCCGGAGGATATTGATCGTCCCGAATCGAGAATAGCCGAACAATATCAATGTGCTTTTTGATCAGGTTTGACAAATGTTTCGGGTATTCGGGGATCAAACTGAGGACCGAGCCGTTGCCTCCTCGCTGCGAACTTTGCGGCAGTGAGTGCAACGAATGTAAATTTGGTGTGGTGACATTGCCCTATTGCGGTGAAGTATGTGCAAAGGTCAGCCATCGAATCGAGTCGGAGTCGAGTCAAAATTGAATCGATTCGCTCTATCAATCAACTTGTTGCTGGCCGAGTAAGCCTGTTCACATTCAGAGTCACGCTTTTCATTTTTCAGGGCCACGGCCAATTTTGTGGAGGACCGAATGACATATATGGTATCTGTGGCGAGGGTATGTATTGCAATTGTAATAGTTGCCACGGATGCAGCGAGGCAGGAATGCAATGTAACGAAGCGGAATCGGACGTTGACTGTCTGATCGCACACAAATTCCATCGATCCTTTTCGTTCGCCTGAGTTCCTACGAAAAAAAAACAACGTCACGACGCAAAGGAAAACAAGGAAACACCACTCGACTAACAATTAAGGAATTCGTACAACCCCGCTACTTCATTTGAATTATAACCAACCGATCAATTAATCGGATAGAATTACTAGTGAGTAAAACGCGAGCAAACGAGTAGAGAAACTGTCGGTTTCTTTTGTTTCTAGCGACGAGATGCACTGGGCAAACGCGTTATTAAATATTGTAGTCGCGACGGCAGGGCATCTCGTCGCGTCGGAAGAAACCTAATCCAAAAAGCGAAACCTATAGGAAATGAATGGTTGAAATATGCGTTAAATGTGCATTATCATCGCCGACATCATAGTGCAGAATACAGAATACAGAATACAGGATACATACATACATACGAATATCTCACGAATTTCGTATGCGTTGTCTGTTTGCGTCGAGTAATCGGTCTCATTGTTCGTCTATTTAACAACTACATTCCACGCATCGTTGACCAGCCCTGCACTCGATTACACGAATACAACAAATTATTGTTTGAATCAAAAGTCAGGATCCGCGTTGAGCATGGTTGCATGAGTTTTATCATATACGCCATACGCGATCAAGGAAGAAAAGAATGAGCACGATACATAGACAGATAGATAGATAGATAGATAAATACATAGATAGATAGTGAAAGAGAGAGAAAGAGAGGAATAGATTGTGGGAAATGAGAAAAGACTAGTTAGAGAAAAGGAAAATTGTGAAAGAAAGTATGTTTGTGTATGTACGTATGTGTGTGTGTGCTGTGCGTGAAAGAAAGCGCGTGAGAGAGAGAGAGAGAGAGAGAGAGAGAGAGAGAGATATTTTTCAATCATTGAAGTTCATTTATCAAAGAGGTATATTTATTTCCGATTAATCCGCTACAAGTCGTGATACTTTCTATTTCGACAGAAGCAATCTTATTAAGTAAACATAATAAAATAACATTGAACCTGGTATTCGTTTCATTGTTCAGGAGAGCATTTGGGATTTGCAAACAATTCGATTAGATTGGATCCCTCGGAAGAGAAAGTAATTGTACCATGTATTACCCGCATTCTGTAATTGATTAATAAACGAATGAAAAGAAGGTATCGTCTTGTCATGCTTTCTTGTTTTCGAATTATCCTCTCGTGTTTTCGCTCCTAAATACAATCCCTGAAAAATGTCGTCTCCGAGAGTGATCGTGATTCGATCGCACGCGTTCGTACGTAGATGTGCTGTATCGTGCGGACGTAAGAGAAAAGAAAATATGAAAATAAGTTCTCGACGAACCAATAATTTAGTTATGTTGTATAATTAAAAGATACATATACCTCCAAGATTCACGCCGAAGACATATATACATATGTAGGTACACAAAAATAAATACGAAAGAAAAGGAAACACTGTTATCCGATGGCACACGGAACTTCTCTGTACAAGAGACGTTTTGAACTTGACTGTACCGGGCTATGGTTAAAAATTAACTGGTTGCTCTACGAATATTTTCGCGGCTGGCCAGCGCAGCGCAGCGGCTAACAGTAGCAATAACAGTAGCAGCAGCAGTGTCAATGTCGTTGCCAAACGCTGTCGTTGGTGAGCACCGAGGCTATTTCGATTATTCTTCGATAATTATGGATCCGTTCGTCGCAAGGAATTCACTGTCGATATCATACAAACGCATCATCAGAGACCAGCAGAAAAGAGGAAACGAGAACCGAGATCGTAACGACTTACGTAGACTTGTGAAAACAATGAAAAAGAAGCAACAGAAAAAATACCATTCGTCAACTAATCAAAGCTAATGACAAACACGGTTCTACCTACGGAAAGTATCTCTACATGCGTACATTATACAACATTACTCGGAACTAGTAACTCGCGTCGCACCAATGAAAACTTGTCTTCTTTTCTTTCAAGTTTCCGTGGAATCGGTTCATCCAACGACAAGCGAAAGTAATAGCATAATCCTCGTTGTCAATGACTCCGGTATTCTCGGTGTTCTCTGTACCTTGGAGGATTTCTTGGTCATTGGAATTCGTCAAACACGTATACTCGCACGAGTGGTGCGTGATGCGCGCAATCACACACTCCGAATCCGAGTACCTGTCAACCGTGAACGCGTAAGAACGAGACGTGGGAAAACTGAGAGAAATCGTAGCAATTATTGTTCGTTTTGTTTCAATTGCTTCCTGGTTTTGAAACCCCGAAAACCCGCTTGAATTTTAGTCGCTGCCGCTCGGGCCATTTCTTGTTTTTTCCGTACGAGAAAACCGCGCACTCCAGCTTGAATTTTCGTCGCAGATTTCTCCTCCAGCTCTGCCATTCTCTGTTCATGTTCGTCCTGGGTTTGTCCGTACTGGCGAACAGTCGCGTTCGACGCTCGCGAATCTCCTTTCGCGTTCTTTTTCGATTCCTCGAGTCGCTTCCGAACTCGATATCCCCGAAAATTCGCCTGAATCTTCGTTGCTGCCATACTAGCTTGCGAATCCTCGTTCAAATCTCGTAGCATCGCGAATCGGTCGGCGCGCCTTGACGTTTTTCTTCTTTCTTTCGTCAATCGAGTCGCGACTGATTTATTCCTGGATCCGCCGCATTTTCCGGGAACGAGACGCAACCTTTGCAACCTTCTAACCGACCACACTTCATCCGCCGTAGGACGTTCAATGCGCGAATTACAAGAGCACTCTTATTCTTGTTCCTATTCCTGTTCCTGTTCTCGCTCTCGCAAGTATTCCACATACACTCTACGAACGTACGTATCTATGTATATGCACGCGTGTATGTATGTGTACATGTATGTATTTACGTATCTCTGTATGTATGTGTAGTTTGCCGCGATTAAAAAGTCCCGTCCACTCAAGTAAAATTGATGCGAGGTATTATTACATGTAACGTGATCGAACAGTTAAAGAATCTCTTCCGTTCGCCGTAATCAATTCTGTTACATGTTACAGACATAGTAGAAGAAAACAAAGCAGATTACTATTATGTGTCTGGAAGGAGTGTCTTGTTCGAGCGTTAGTTGCGCGAGCGCCTATAAACACGCCACTGCCCGATACTGTCCGAGCACGATAATCACGTAACGAGTAACTCGTCGTCGAAAATACGTAACCCCTAGTCGCTTTCACGCGTTCGCGTCCGCGCATGCGCTCTCGACCGACTCTAGGTTTGGTTGGTCGCGCGATTTTCTTCGGCGTTTCTTCCTCTTTCTTCTTCGGTCGTTTCGATTTTAATACTTTGATCGCCAAACTAGAAACCCCAAAAATTTCATCAAATCAAAGTAAGTTATTTAATGAAATAAAAATTGAAAGAAATTAAATGTATGATATACCGAGTAGTCCTCCAACTTTCTTGCATGTTACAGATCCTAATTTTGGTACAATGAATATATCAACGTAAAAATTCATTTTAAAACCTGCACAAATAATTCCGTCAGCCACATATGGGTGAGGTGGTATTCAACGTGTTAAAGGAGTTCCGCGTCCGCTTCCACGCGTCTATCGTAAATGCGATAATCGACGAAAAGACGAAAATAACATATGCAACGCGTTCTCGTATTTTATGAGAATGCATATACATGCAACGATTCGCAGCAAATACACGACGCGCCATGTGCAGGCGCTTACAGGATGACTAGGTGAAGCGAGTAAGGTACGTACTCGTATATATATGCGTATCTATTATACTATCTTTGAAATTACGTAATGTCTTCGTTAACATGAATAGTAAAGCAATTTCTTTTTATTCAAGTTTCTCGAGTGGTTTCCCTTGCCTCGGAATCGAAGTCGATGTTTTCAAAAGTGAAATTTGTACTTGACGCGCTCTCGTCAACGGCGTCATCCGATCGTGATGCGTGCGAGCGTTCCTTTTCCTCCTCGTCATCGGTTAAAATCTCTTCTATGACAATGCTGTTGGACGTTCTATCGAGAGCCAACGGTTCACGAATATCATTGACGTCGGAATCGGAACGTTCTCCCGCGAGACTGTTGACTTTATCCCCGTCGAAATCACGGTCGACACGGACGATATAGGACGGCATATTAACACAAGATGTCGACCAATTCGAAGCATTTTCAATCAGTTGCAAGCTCTTTGGTAAATCGAAGGCCAACAAGACACACGTATCGGGGGATTCGTAATGGAATGAAGAGATGTCGGGTTTGGGAGTAAGCGAGGGTTTCACAGGATCGTCGCGTATACGTTCTAAAGCATGAACCGTTGCGTTCATGGGCGATATTCGAACTTTTGACATTTCCGATTCACGCACTGGTACCGGAAACGGTAACGGTAACGGCAACGGCAACGAGTCGTGAAACTCTCCCGTATGTCTTCCATGAGAAATACTCGATCCTTGCGTCCCAGGATCTCCAGGATTCTTCTGAAACAGAAGAAAAAAAACGGAAATCATTAAAAAGCACCTCTTTAAAATTGATAACTAGTGCTTACTAGCTGGATATTTTCTCGTGGCAACGACGACCCTGCTTCCTGAACTGCGGACGTCTCAGGGCTGTCTTGTCGATAATTTTCTTCTCCGTCAGATTTCTTTGATTTTCGACGTCGGCGTAGAAATTCGCGTACACCTTGTAGAAAACGATATCACATTTTTAAAATATTCACTGCACTTACACGCTAAGCGTCTCGGCTGCGAGCTTGTACTATACTAATACAATACATGTATAGCACTGTGGGAACAGCCGGTCGGGTGGTACGTCACCGAAATGAACACGTGCGCCCGTTGCCCTGATACCTGCACTCGACGTTTGTTTCTTTTTTTTTTGCTAGGCTCGCGGAGAACGAGGCGTGGTGGTCGGAGAGGGGAGAGGTGCAACTCGGGTTGTTTTGAAAAAGTTAGTCTAGCGCGGGGAGTCGAACGGAAAGGTCGAGTGACAGTTGTGTGCAAGTTACCGGAGCTGCGAAGAAATTTTGGAGTATTTTGGAAGTAATTCAGGTTGTGTTGTTTCATTAAAATATTCTTGTTCTGTTCCCACGTATACATATAGTATATGTACATAGTATAGTACGTAGATTTATACATGCACACAGATAGATAATATTAGTTACTACTTACGAAATTGAATTATTCGAACAGCCGCGTCCAACGAATTGTTTCGTGAATCGATTACCGGTTCCCTCGATAGTTCGGATTGATTTCGATTTTCTGAAAACTGCTCGCATCCGAACGTCGTTTCGTCGATCGTGCCGACCGAACGATAAGTGCTCGCGACGCTGTCGCTTTTGACTTCGCTATCGTCTTTATTGCTGTCCATGTCTATGAGTTCTGCCGTAGAAACTGTTGCACGCTCCGATGTAGCATTATCGAATGAATCTGCACCCTCAGCGCTCTTTTTATCTGTTTCCTCGAGGGTCAAAGAATCGCCGGTTAAATGTTCTATTAGTTCTCTCGCGATTTCTTCTTCCAAGTTACAAGAGTCTTTTCTGTCGATACCACAATCGTTACTGCTCGTGGCGTTTTCACCTTGAGGGCGGTCTGGATCGGGTCTACTCTCTGATAAAGGATTTTCGTCGATCGTTGCTTTCGTCTTCGGAGACACGGTGTCGAACGAAGTAGAGGTGGTCTCAGGTTCGCGAGGAACGTCACCGTCATCGTTCTCTTTCTCGGATAGATTCTCAACGTTTATCGTCTCGCTTCCATCTTCCACGGAGGATGTCGCGTCTCGGAACGAATCCAAGTTCAATTCGGGCACGCACGGTTCTGTCACGGTCGTGCAATCTTCGAGCGTTGCCTCTGCCCGTCCTTGATCCGCACAGACAGTGGTTTCCGAGGGAAGATTTTCAACCGGAGCCAGTTGATCCGATATCTCCTCGTCAGCCGTACAACGTGTCTCTACAACCTCATCGCGCATCGCGTCTTTTTCGCTCTTGCATTTCTCCTCCTCCTCGTCCTCCGCTTCCTCTTTGATGTTACTCAAATCTTTGTACGCGAGAGTTCGATCGACAGCATCCGTTATATCGCGTAGCAAATCCACGTTGTCCGTCGAATATTCGCGCGTTTCCGCCGGGTATACGATGTACTCTCCGAACGGGTTTGTATCCTGTTCGATCGTATCGGGAAAAATCTCGTCGTCGCTTTGTTGCAACTCTATACTTTTGTCCGGTATGATTACAGTGGTGACCGACTCCGGTATTTCGCAAGGCGAGCCTTCCGTGAGAACGTAACAGGAAAGATCTACATCTTTCGAGCAATTGATCGATACTTGGTCTCGGCAGGCAGAACCGTGTCGTGCTCGTTCGGACTGTTCGCCGTCATCTACATCTACCCTCATGGTCACGCCATCCTCCTCCACGCTCGAACTCACCACCGTCGAAGCGTTCGATTCTTCTCGAGGTATCGTATCTGTCTCATCATTTTCGCTCATACACAACGAGCCTTCTGCCGTATTGCATGCAGCCTTTTCTCCCGAAATTTCACCAGCAATGCAAGCTGCTTCCAAGTTATTCCCAAACAGAATGCTCGATTTTTCCGATCCCGATTCCGACGTGCAATCTACCGGACGCGAGGCCACAGATTCGCGGTCGTCCTCGGCTATCAGCACAGTTTCCGACGAAGTCAACGTATTTTCGATATTCCTTTCAACCGTCTCGATTTCAATCAATTTGCTCTTCAGCTCGTCGTTCCCCCCTATCGGACACGTTCTCTGTTCTCTCTCTTGGTCATCGCCGATCGTCGTAGTCGAGCTGCCATTCTCTATCTCGTTCTCTCGCTCTTCGTCTTTCTCTTTCTCATTTTCGTTCTCGTTCCCCTTTTCCAATGACTTTACTGGCGTCGGAGGAAGTTCAATGCAATCGGACGTTGCATTTGAACCGTTTCCACCGATTTCCACGATCACCTCTGACCCTTCCTCGTTCTCGGTCGTTCCATCAACGGCCATACGACAATCGTAATCGTTTTCTTGGAGCGTCTGCGATTCCGAAACGGCCGCGTCGACCTCCACATGCTCTTTCCCATTCTCGATACTCGCAACTCGATCCTCGCCGGAAGATTTTAACGGTTGTTGATCGAGTTCAATTACTTCCGATAGTTTCGACAAAACGGGTAAGACCAGGTTGTCTTCCCTCTTGATCGGCTTCGATGCGTCCGGTATAGGTGGTAGGATCAAGTAGTTTGTATCGTTTTCGGATCGTTCGGCAGCGTTTTCCGAGTGTCTACTGTTGGAACACGGTTTTGTCACCACCGATGGAAGAATTACGGATTCTTGATTATCCAAGGAAGTGTCCTCTTGAAGAATAAATCTCGGCTCGTCGTTCGTGTCGTCGACAGTATCGATTCCCTTCGAATCATTTAATTTCGCGGCGACGATCTCTCGGGTGTCGTCGACTCCCGTGTCCGTTGTCACCCCTTCTTCCGATTTCTTCCTCTCCTTCCCCTCGATTCCTTTTCCTCTCAAAGATTCCCGTCGACTTTGACGACCTTGAACAATCTCGTTCGAGATGTTTTCTGTTTCCTCCTTTCCGCAACTTCCGTTCGACGTTACGTTCAGAAGCGAGTGTGTTCTCCTCGGTGCGACGATGTACTCTACGCGTTCGCGATGAATCCTGGACGGAGCGTGCGAAGGAGAGCATACATCTTCGATTTGACCGGCACTTTTCTGTCGTTTTAAACGACGTACCGAAATGTTCTCGGTGTTTCCTGCAGAATGACTGCTCTTGTTGCACGTCCTTGCACCATTCTCGAGTCTGCTGGTCACGCTTAACTCGATCGAACCAGGTTCTACTTGATTTTCCTTGAATCGCCGATTACTATTTTTCGCAAGGTGCATATCCTCGACGGACCAAGATCGATGGAATCGACAATGCGCGGCTGTTTTCGAAAGCGGCGGTGAACGTTGCTCGAAATAACTATGAATCTCTTTCTCGATCGATCTTTTCGACTTTTCCGTGTTTCTCGATTTTTCCTTGTTCTCGTAGGCATGCTTTTTGAACACCTTGACCGTTTCATTTATAGACCAACCGTTTCTGTTCGCCGTTTCCATCGCTTCCCCTCCGGCTGCTCTCCTTCTTCTTCTTCTTCTCGTCAACAGCTTCGTCGATGTCGTCCCTGTCGTTTCTTTGATCGCCTCTCTCGTCTCTCCGATCGAATCGTGCCTCTTTCGAACCGAAAAACGGTACCGATCATGATTCGAACCACCGTCCGACACCGGCTGACATTTGTTGTCGGGACCAATCCAATCCACGAGCACGCGACATTTCCGGTTGGAGGACGCGCGTCCGGTCTCTCGTAACTCGATCAGCTGCTCGAAATGATGCGCCGCGAATGTGTAAATATCCTGAGGTCGATGCCTCAGGATCTCCCTCGTGAGTCCTTCGACCGCGGGCGCGAGTCCTCGAGGAACCCGAGGACCGATCACCAGTCCTTTCTCCGACGAAGCCATCGCTTTTCCCTTCTTCCGTTCTCGTTCTCGATCTTGATCAACTTGTACAATAGAACATTCTATTTATATTCGAATGCAACGACTAAACAACTTCGAGGAACCCTATTAGGAAAAACGTTCATGAAGAACGATACGAAAAGCATTCGAGAAAATCACAATAGCACAAACTGTAGGTATATAGACACCTCCGCTGTCTTCGACGTACGGAATCAGCCGGGGAATCGATCGCTAACAAACAAATTTGTTCGCTACGGTGTACCTGTGTCGTTACGTTTTACCGCCGGCGTTCTCCTGCTGATAGGACCACGTAATTGTATATCAATATATCACTTGTCTCTAGAACGTCAACGAACGCATTCACAGATCAATGTTTCGACTTTCGACGGCCACGATGTTGTCGAACGTGGCGCGATCACGACAACGGATACCTACACCTGCGGAAACCTTGACGCGAAGTAAACGCGCAAAACCTTCTCGTCCAATCGATCGGGTACCCCTGCCTGCCGGCAACATTATACAATAGTATCGTTTCGCCCTTCGAATACGAATACGGTATAGTCATGGGGCCACGGTACAAATAAAATCATTAGGAAGCTTACATTTACTTCGCCTAAGAAATTGTATAAAATACAGTTCGCTTCGACTTAGAAATTGAATACGGTTCAATTTTTACAGCTTTACTTGTACTTTTGTTTGATCTATCGACTACGCGTCGCCTAACATCTCAGTCGCTGAAAAGGAAAATTAACAAACTACTAGGTTCGAAGAGAAGAACTAACGACCACATTTTTCACAGTTATTTATTTTGATTTTCGTGTTGTTTCGACGACGCTTCGTACTGTTCGATAGACGCCAGAAATTCTTCTTCGATACAATGTAATGAAACCGCGGGGATAACCATACAATGAGGCGGTGGTCCGAGATCCAGCAAAGCCATTTCTCGAAGGCTGCAAGCAACGATGCGCTGATCGTCGCAGCCCACGCGGGCCAAACCAATGACTATGCTAGAATCGTTGAGCGCTGCAAAACAGAATTAATCTAGGTTTATATCTGTCGTTATTTCTTTTTTTATTCTTATGCTTTTACTCACCAAATTCTTCCTCCGGTATTCTCTCGTTTGCTTGCCTTTTGAGTACTTCGTTCAGTTGCATGGCAGCCTGGGACACGGTCATAAACCTTGGTGGCGTACATTCTTTTTCCTTTTCTATTAAACCTTCCGAGGTGGGCTCTTTTACTTTGACGTTTAACAAGCAAAGCGTGTGTAAATTCATTTGCCTGTTGCAAAGAATTTTGTCATAAAAACTGCCAGGTTGACAATCGTCGCTCCAGTATGGGATGGAAACGGTTTCTCCAAATCGGTACAGTTGGAGACCGCAACAACCGATCGCAGTCGATATGGAGGCATTGTGTACAAGCTTTACCTACCCACGAGACAAGAATAATTTTTATCAATAATTTGTCGACTACATATTAAACAAACGAAATTGTTGGTTTCTAACCACCTGTAGATTTTGCTCTCGTGCTCGCAGTACCAATTCGGTGTGCCTTGTAGCTCCAAATGGGTCGCCGACCACCAAGAGAGCCACATTTTCTTTTTCGCTTTTAGGTAGTATCTTGTGCGCTTCATTTTCATCTCCATCCGTCTCCAGTATCGAGCGTCCGTAAAATTGTTCCTAAAACGAACTAAGTGAAAAATGCTATCGTTAGTACTCTGTAATGCGATGAAACATGCCATTGTTAGTATCCTGTTTAATCGCACGAATAAGTACGTAGAATATCGCAGAACTCAAGTATCTTTCATGCCTACCAGATTTTTCGGTTCGGTAGAAAAAATCGACGTGTAGGTATCTAAATAAACTCGATCGCATTTTCGTATTATCTCGAGACCTTTAACTGTTATATCCTTTACACCGCCGAGGCCCAATCCGATCAGGTACAGCATGATCCCAGTGGTTTTCAAGATTGTCGTTCGCACGTTCTTGAGCGCCTGGAAAGGTTAAGTTCGGTCCGGTTAAGTAATCGCAGTTAACCTCAAAGACTTATTGTCGAACAGACACATGCTCGCATATACTAAATAAATGTACACTACAATACGCGAGTATATACGTGTAACTTCATGTATACAGACATTCGGAAGCAGCGATGCTGCGGTTTCGGAATAGCGTAGCTAAAATTTCGTTCTCCGGCGGTCGTCGCATGCGTAGGAGCTTCCTAACGTTCCAACCATAACCAGAGAAGGTACATATATATTTAGGCGTAGGTATATGAAATCAAGTGGGTCATACTCGGTTCAGTTCAGTAAGTTTAGTTGTGCTTCGACAACTTTCTCGATGACGGCGTTCTTATCATGTTCTATTAATCTAATGGATAGTTTTGAATATTATCGAATCAAGACGTAAGGTAAACAATGTGCATACACGTATAATCGTTACATAGACAATCTTTAAGAATTCCTCGATTCGGACGATTACAAGACGATAAAAGAAAACTTAACCTCACTTCGTTCTACGTACATACCGCTATTAATTCGAGTTTTTATATTTCTGATTGCAGCGACAACCGTTTGTATACATACGTTCACGATCGTACGTACAAAATACATACATGTATTTTATAGTTGTTTCTTAGCTACGAGTTTGCTCGTTCAATGAACAATTGTTTCCAGTCTTTATCACGCTGGTGACAATTTACAACGAAGAATGACGTTGCAACGTGCATCTTTTATATTTCGTAAGCTTGGTATTCTCAAGAATATTGAAGGCGAGACCAAATTGCATTTTCGACCGAGAACAACGACACCGTCAGGCGCTATTCTTCCGGAACCAAAAGGGACACGTTTCGGTTACGTGGGTGTTATCACCAGTGTTGTCACCGGTCTAATCATCGGCGTTACGCTAAGTAAATTAGTGGCCCATATTCTCGAGGAAAAAGAACTTTTTATACCATCGGACGATGACGACGACGACTAGACACACACACTCTGTTATTCTTTCACGTTCCATGACAGGATGACACTAGATGATTTCTATGCCTGAAACACGTATTACGTGACCACGAAAGGTGGTCCAATTTCAACCTTTATGGCTGGTCCGTTAGAACATCGTATTCAATTTGCAAGTTATTATCTCGAGCGTCGTGCCGTTCAGTTTTCAGACTGTTCCCTTTCCGTTACGTGTGTTTACAGAGTTCCTTGTAGTAATATCGTAACTTAAACGAATGTTTAATCTCGAAGCTTGCATAACATAATATATTTACAAACATGTTTGCCTAAATCCGATATGTATGCATATGTATATATATATATCTTTATATATGCATATGTGTATATTTGTATATATTTATTTATTCGATAATTACCCGATGAAGTCTGTGCATGATTGTAACTAATAAATATGCTGAGAGAAAAAAAAAGAAAAGAAAAATGGAATACATCAGTGTTATTTTTCGTCTCGTAGAATTCTGTATCACGTTGTCGAGTTGCAGCAATACTCGAATATGTAGGTACCTTATGTCTATAAACATTTTCATTGTTTCACCTATAAATATAGTATTATAAAATTTGGCAATTGTTGACAAAAATTTGGGTTATCAAAATTTTTGTCATTGTTAACCATACACGATTTGAACCAGAAGAAGAGAGAGAGAGAGAGAGAGAGAGAGAGAGAGAGAGAGAGAGAGAGAGAGAGAGAGAGAGAGAGAGAGAGAGCATTATCCACTAAATCTACTTTATTGAAGTGGTCTTTTGTGTAAACTCCAACCATGAAAACATTTTGTGAATCTCCGTGATTCTTTTCCTTTTGCAGTTAAAAACAATTTGCGAGGTCTGTCCGGTTGCTTCACTCGTAAATGTTGAATGTACACCTGAAAAGCAATTTACATTAATTCCTTTGTAATCGAAGTGAACTAGTTTATCTCGCGAACTGTTTGTCGTCTTCCTTTACCTGAGCAGATTTATAGGCCAATTTGATCTCTACTTCCGAACACCTGCTTCCCAACCACAGAAATACTTGTTCGCCATTATCCAATATCATAATATCGTCGTCCGCTAAATCATCCTAGAAAGATGGAATTAATCGATGTGATTAAGTGTATTCGTGAAATGAAATTAATTAATTACCCGTACCGCACGGTCATTCAGTTAAATTTGTTGCATACCTGACAGAAATCGGTACATTTTTCGCTAATAGTAAAGTATCCCTTCTCATTCGAGCACCTAAATAGTCTAGTATAATTCATGTACTCTGCATCGGCGTCATAAGGCTTTTTCCCACCGAGAGCTACCCAAAAGAAATTATCCGGTTCCTCGCCTTCGTTTAGAACTTGAAGACTTATCCATGGCTGTACATGTAACAACGATACAAGCGTTATTGCTCGGTTTACCGAAAATTCTAAGTAACACGGATATTCCGCGGATGTCGCAACATACATTGTTAAACATTTCTTCGGCAATTTCTTGGATCAGACGCGCCTCGTCGCTGTCCGCTTTCGAACCGATCCAAGCGTACACTATTCCTGTTTCGTCGTCATTGTTAAACGGCACATTTAAAATATAACTGCAAGAACATTCTCTCATTATCATTTCCATGCCAAAGTAATCTAAATAATTCCTGGTTATTGTTTGAATAATCTCACCAAAAAGAGGAATTCAGTAACGATGAATCAGCTGGTATTTGTATCAGCCTCGTACACAATGCACTTCCATTACTCCTCAAATGATAAAATTCAACTCTGTTAGTATCAGACGACTTTGGTTGCTTGCGCTTACCATGATGGATAATAAATTTCCTTTTAAAATAGGATAAAAACTTTAAATTTTCCTGCTGCTGGTGAGTTCGAACAACTTCCAAATTCTCTCCGAACAGCGATTTAAATTTCTTCTGCAAACTGAAAATAGCACGGTTAGATCACGACAAGCCAGACAGTAAATCAATAAGTAAATGTTCGTTCGTATACCTAAACGTAAACGTCAACCATCCCATGTTGCCTGCGTCTCTACCTTGCCAAAAGTACACCGTGCATTGATAATCTTCTTCAAACTGTTCTTCACCGTCTTCATTTTCAGCGGTGTCCAATGGCTATAGGAATCGGAATGGAAAACCGAATAAATCGCGGTCACCTTTAGCCGAAAACAGTTGACTGTTACCTACCATCCAATAACGGCACAGAAAAACGTAACAATCCCCGCTATAAAAATGCCCAAATTCTTCTTCAGGCAGACGCACAAATTTCTTTCCTTCCAATACGAATCGTTCCATGCGTTCCAAATCGTCGTTCCATTCCGACATAAGCTGCTGAGCTTCGACATAAGACATCGGCGGTTGTCTAGGCATGAAGAGCGCAGCCAAATCCGCCTGTCGAAACAAAACAAAATCACTTCATCAGTATAGTTTTTTTGTCCCACTTTGTTTCTGCAGTTCTTCTCCTCGTTCAGTACATACGTACCTTGGTTTCCTGTTGTTTAGCCCATTTCGTAAGGTCGGCACCAGTTTTGGCGACCGATTCGGCAGTTCTAGTAAAATCGACTGCTATCACTTCGTCCCAACCCGTAAACTTCGATTTGAAGATCTAAAAAAATTACAAACAAAAAGAACAACGTTACTATTGTGTTATATTTACGTACGTACATGGTATGTACACACATACCGTTTTAGCCAGGATAGATAGCTTACCTGGGACTCGGTTCCTTCTTGTAATCTGGTTACAGTAGCATACTCCGGACGCTCTATCATATTAAATAATTCCTGGGATAGTTTAACGGCTGCTGCCCGCACCAACCTTGTTGATTTCTTGCCAAACCTGTGTGCGTACAACCGTTATTATCGGGATGTCAAACTGGACCGTAGCTTAAAAGTTACACATGCTCTGATTTACCAAACATAAACATCCAAGTGACAATCCAGTATATAAACGTTCCGATTGTTTAAAAGCGTATTTGTTAGCTTCCCGTGGGGCACTTCAACCTGTGGTAACTCTAAATAACCCATACCGAGTTGAACTTGATACAGACGAGGCGCAAGGGCTACGAAATCCGGGTCAACATGTTCCTGTAATAAATCGCGTTCATGATCATGCAATAAGTGTGTTTATGTGTTACGTAGATATGTATGTATGCATATCAAATATTCTTACTACGATCGGTAGAAGCTGCGACGAATCTTTCACGCTCAGACACGTCAGAAAGTCGTCCGACTCCGAATTCATAAGTTCCGTTAGGATCTCAGCTTTGTTTTTCCTTTCGTTTTTATTGATTTTTTCCGCCATTAGTCTCGCTTTTGATTTCAACGTACTTTTCGCTTTCTTGCCGTACCACATGAAGACCTTGTTGCCTGTATCCAAAACAAATACGAAACCCGGGTCCAGGGAATCAAAACGAACCGGTACAGGTTCGAGGTGGATAGAGGCACCCGCAGCATGTACTCTGTATAGTCTTGTTACGAACGGCTGTCACACGGAAAATCGAATCAAGACAATTAGATGCAACGTAAGTGTATACCTACAAATAACAAATTTTCTACAAACCGTGTCTTCGACGGTATAAAAACCGGACGAGGTGCGACCCCCTTCAATGTAAGTTATGCCAGTTTCGAACAGCATTAGAAATTCATCCGACTCCTCGCCTTGTTCTTCTCTGATGGTACGGCATTGCGCGCCCAGATAGTTCCTTAAATTTACAGCATGGATGGCGGCGCAAGCTCTTTTGTCCAACTAGAAGAGAACAAGATGCGCACACGAGATATAGTTGTTGATTGTATACTATGTACGTAGGTCAAACCGTATATAATACGTTACTATCGCGTTTGGGTTAGGTCATAGCCGTTCGTAGTTAACCTACAGTAGCTTTCTCTCCTATCCAGAAGTAGATAGCCCAAACCAACGAACCGGTTTCATCGACATCGGTCTTCAAGACGATGTAACAGTCTCCTTCGTAAAACTTGCCGTGCGCCACTTCTTCTATCTCGTTCGGCAAAAAGTTTTCTATCTCCCATACCGACAGACCAGGTACCTGGCCTGCGTCTTCGTCAAAAAATTCCGAATAATCCAACGGTGGTTTCTCAAGGGTTTCGTCCCATCGTTTCGGTCTAAAACGGAAACAAGCAAATCAATTGTATAGGGAACAACAGGAAGTCATTGTCGGCGATTGCGCAACGATCACTTACTTCAACGATTCTGCTTTGGATTCTTCGCATTCTTTGTCCTTGTTCTTCTCCTTTGCTATGTCCTTCATACCCTAAGAACGAAAAACAGAATTTTTTCATTTTTACGTTACATCACACACATATTCAATATACATTTGTACATTCACATATATACATACATATGTACCACGAAATATTCTACCTTCAATATTTTGGCTTGATCCTGATCGGCTTCCTCCTGATCTCGTCTTCTTCGGAGCCTCATTTTACGAGCTATCGGATCCTTGCTACCTAATACGCGGGAAAACGAACGATGCGATAACGAAATCGAAACTATTGATATCAAAGTTCACTCGTGTATCTATCTATCAAAAATGCATCGAGAGGCATTGTTTCAAGACTTACTGGCCGTTTGAGTCGGTGCCGGTACGTTTGCACCAGCAAGTCGCAGCTGATGTTGCAACGAAAAATCAATATTGTAAAATTCGATTCCGGAACCCTTCTGTACTTCGGTTGGTTTCGGCGGCATTACCAAATTCGGATTATCTCTCAAGTCTAATTGTTCCAAATCGGTAAGTAAATGAATAGCATCCGGCACGGTGATCAATCGATTGGATGATAATATCAATTTCTTCAATGAGCCGCACCTGCAGAACGCACGTCAATCGTGTTCTCATGTATTCGTACGTTCGCGCGAAATGCTGGAGAATAAGAATAAGAGAAAGAGAGAGAGAGAAAAGATACCTACCTGCACAAGCCTTCCGGTATCATCTCCAAATGATTGTTGGCTGCCGAAAATACTTGCAACGATGATAACTTGCCGATTCCTGAGGGAATACCTTCGAAATCCAACTGATTATCGTTCAAATACAATCTTCTGAGCGTTACAATTTTACATAAAGAAGCAGGTATCGCGGTCAACTTGTTTCGGCATATGTTCAACGTTTCCAATTTCATCCAAAGTTCTGTAATCAAAAACAAATCAATAATTCGATTCTGTAGTGTTCGCGCGATTACCCATTACCATGAAACCGTGCAACAAACCCCGACCGAACCTACCGATAGCAGTCGATAATTCAGTTATTTGATTATCACTTAAATTTAGACGACGCAAATTGGGCAAAGAATAAAGAGCATCTGGTACTCGAGGCAAATTATTCAGCGATAAATCGAGCTCCTGCAAATTCGTCAAAGTCTCCAAACTCGAGGGAATATTGTTTAACGTTCGTTGCGTATCGCGCATCTGTAGAGTCGTTAAATTCATCAACGACGGTAGTTGCCTAAATCGAATAAAAGAAAAGAAAAAAAATACCTCTTGCCGAAAAATCATCGACTCTGTTTAGCTGATCTGTATGAAACTGAACTTGCGTACCTCAACTGAAAGTGTCCCAAAGGGTTGTGGTTCAAATTCAGGCTCTGTAAATTAGCTAGGCGACGAGTTTGCGGTGGCAGTGTTTCCAGTTTATTATTACTGAGATCCAGAAACAGCAAATCGGTCAAGTGAATAAATAATGTATTAGGAATCATCTCTATGCTGAAAGGTACAATCGACGTTACAGGTCTATCGAAATCAGAACAAGAATCGACGATATTCAAGTAACTGAACTCACTGGTTATAACTTAAATTCAGGTTCAACAAAGAACGGGTACGTTCAAGACCTTCCGGGACTTCCTTCAAATTGTTATGACTCAAATCCAACGTGGTCAGCTCTTCCAGATGAAACAATTCGGTTGGTATGCCACTAGATTTAATATTGTTACGCCTAATATTCAATGTTCTCAGACAACCTAGTTCCGTGAGTTCTCCGTACAAGCGTTCTAGTTTATTCTTCACCAGGGAGAGATGTTCCTGTTTCATGGATAAAAAAAGAATTTCAGATTTTATCGTCGACTCTACAGTCTTTAGTACAAAAATAAGAAATTTTACCAATTTCAACAGTTTTCCCATTTCTTCTGGGATTTCTGTTAAATTGGTCTTGTCTAATTTTAGCCATTGTATCCCAGTCATAAGGCGTACAGATTCTGGAAATTTACCATCCTGTAAAAGTTCAAATTAGAATACTAATCAAAAGAGAAGGACAAAATAAAATATGCTTCAAAAAGAAACAACACTTACTCCAAAATCATTACTGCTGAAATCAACACCGCGTACAAAAGGTAACACGCCTGTGTTGGCCATTTCGACTACGCTTGTGGCACGTATTTATTTTCTTGCGTATTCACGATAATCACACATCCATCTGTAGCATATTAAGTATTTGCATTTCATGAGAAAACGGCGAAACACAAACAAAATGAATTTGTTTCGGAAACTCGTCGCGGTCATCAACGACTACATTTCGCAGATTTGTTGCAATATTTTCGACAATGATTACCGGTGATTAAGACAACGTAATCATCGATGATGATTCGCACAAGATACGCATTGTAAGTGTATGTGTCTAATATGTACGTACAGTTTCCAGGAAATTGATAAGAGCGCAGTATACAGTACACATATACTTACTATGATTGTGTTGCTCGCATAACCTCCAATACTAGAACACACGATAGTATTTAAATACTAATCGCCTACTTATCTGTACATACATTAGTCACGTTTATCAAAGGGTAACAAAACGAATTAGGACGTACTAACTTGAGAAACAGTAACCGATGTTAGCAACGCATGAGGCAAAAGAAAACAATTCTGTTTTTTAAGAATGTTGATTCGAATCTTAAACCTATGTAAATATATATAGACATACTGTATACCACGTATATGTATACTTAGGTGGTAATACAACGTAAGTACTTACATACTAATGTAAATACATGACTGAAATAAATATGTATGCATACATCTATATATACCAACTCCTGGCTACGTACTTATATATATATATATGTACACATCGATGTGTCACATGTATTTATTGTATAGTATAGTACGTACATTGTATCAGCAAGTAGTTCTGTAAGTATATGTACTGTACGGAAACGAGAACATTGTGCATACGTAAATACTTTTGTCACTGGCTAAAATATTTACACACAGTCACGAAAATTTGTCTTCTTTCTGGCACTCATTGGCTGGCGACTAGCTACTGGCGAGAGGTCGACCAATCAGCGATCAATGCTGAAAATAGTAAAGATAACCTACTACACTTGTATATATAGTTTTACTGATTCCCATAGTGTCGCAAAGGTAACGATGGGTAACGAAGACAAAATAATTACACATGTATCTATATACTACATTCCGAGCACCTTGCCTATTGGCATGCAGTTAATAACTAGAGAACGGAGCCTTAGGAGAGTTTTGTCTTATTTTAGTTAGAATAAGGTATTCTTTTCAGTTCTAAAAAGATAAATAAAGGCCTGCCGAAAACGTGAAAGGTAATATTTCTAAGAATTACAGGACACATGTAAACGTTCACTATGCAATTTCACCTAGGGACTTTTTTCGAATGTTCCACAGTCGATACAAGCGAAGGCCAGTGAAAACTTACAACCGACATCGATACAACACATAAATCACAGAATACAGCATTCTTTGCATACATGTGAATCGGTTTACGGTGGTCGAACGTGGTCGGGATTTAGAAAATAAGACAACGCGCTTATCCGAATAGTTTCGAGTTGCATTTTGTACCTAATATATAGTACATCGTATACATATGTGTGCACGTATCTATGTTCGTACTTATCCACTCTGCACCGGCGTGAGTCGCCGCACATTATCGTAGCTCGTAGCGTGCAGACCAACGGACGAAAGCGAACACCCATTCTTTCCAAATAGTAGCTACCTCGTTCGGGAGAACGTGCTAGTTGAATATCTAAATCGAATACACTTTCGTTTGTTCGGAGACAATTGTTTTCGTAGATGGCTTCATTCGAAGATCTGGATCAACTTGATAGCGGTATGGATAGTAGCGACGCACGTTCTCCAGAGGTGAAATCGCTTCTTCCCGATGACGAGGATGACGAAGAGGTATATCGTGTACTGCTTACTTTTACCACCACAGATTCTAATTAGTTCGAACTTTTATCCAGACTAAAATCTTATCAAGCAAGTTTTCGATTTTCTGTTTCCTTTTCTCTTTTCTTTTTTTTTTTTTGTGGTTAACCGAATTATTTTTCAATTCTGTTGAACTTTGTTCTCGTCGTTTAGATACATATTTGCAACGACAACTTGCATTCCCATATCTTTTCTATCATGCAAATATGCATCAAAGACGATTTTTTGTTATGACTTTTGTTTTTCATTCAGGACGAAAGTCTCGCAGAAAGATTATTGGGTCTCACAGAGATGTTTCCCGATGAAGTACGTAATTTTGGATATAATGTCGGCACCTGTTTCTGTAGCTGTATGAAAGGTTAGTGTTACACTCTACTTTTCAATAACAAAGGGAAGAATTCTTTCTATTGTATAATAAACACGGATACGTTGCTTCCAGGACTGTACGCGTTCTCATGTTCCACAGCATGGTTGTTCTTTAGCTCGTCTGCTATTTTATTCGCACCCATATTATTCGAAATAGAGCGTGCGCAAATGGAGGAAGCACAACGTACCCAGCAGAAACAGGTCCTGTTAGGACCTAATACAGCTATGTCGAACATGAGCTCTTCGAGTCTTCCAATGGCTCCACCAGTGCAACGATAATACCAATGTTAATATTGCATTTGAATCGTCACGAGTTGACAGTTTCATTCACCGTTTATACTTATTAGCATAACAATTCCAATGCATTTTAACCTCTCACCTAACCCAAAGCATTTAAGGACTATTGAATATTTGTCTTTTGGAAGTATAAAATTTGAACAAACTAAATGGTTAATTGTTATAGTACAACCGCATTAACAATGGTACTGCTGGTTATTCTCCTTGATTTCTCACATCTTTCGTGAACAACAATGCATTTTTACAAAAACGAATTTGCTGCCCTTTTATTGTAGCACAAAAGGTGAATCCGATCGCATTAAGAATAACAGTATCCAATTCGTTTCAAAATAATCGTTGTAAAATTTCATCAATTTTGTATAACGATAATGCTTTTACTAGGTATATGTAAATCGCATATTGTTACCATTTGTAGCGTATCACTTCCTGTTATTACAATACTATACACACAAAATGTAACAGTGTAAACACAGTCGAAAACGAGTCAAGCCATACAGAACTACAAACTGGAAGACTTTCGTGCTTGAAACACAACATGCGTTTCGAGAGATAGTAATAAATTAAGTGTCTAAAACGAATAAAGTGTGTATCGTAAGATTAGCTTAAATAGTCTGGTACCGCTATCAAGCGTTGGGAATCGTATGATATGACGTTATAAAAATATACTGTCTATGAATGACAACAAAAAAGATCTGACTATCGAAAATCTCGTCTGCTATTCAGTTTCATGTTATTTTGTGCAATTATTTCTATTTCAAAACTTCGCATTCGATGTGCCACGTCTTCCCGACGCCCATTTGATCTCAAATTTTATACATATATAATTGTTTCATAAAACTGAACAAGTTTAGGTGGCGGTGTGTTCAAAATTTCATAGTTGAAACATATATTCAGTCTTTATTGGATATAAGTACCAGAACTATCCCCACTTACGAATTAACTTACCAATCCGTACGCAACTTCACGTGGTCACGCAACATGACAAATTTTTTAGTACGAATTCGTTTCATAGAAATCACCGTAAATTTAATAAGTTCTGGCAACTGTCGCCGCAATCGTGGCGTCGCTCCAGTCGCGTTTTTGTGATCGCCAGACGGTGATCCTTGTGTTCTGAAGATTTCGTCTCGATTTTCTCTTTACGTGGAGCACATTTTCTTCCTACACGTGATTTCCATGGAAATCTGTACTGTAGGGAGAAGAAAAGACAACGTGTAGTGCTCGTTTTCCACGAGTCCGGAATACGAAATATGTGGTTGTTGTACTTGTACTGAGTTTCACGGTTCTCGCCATCTTAGTCTGTCATCAAACGTCCGGGAATAAAATTCGTGTTTCTTCTATCGTTTTGTGGAAGCTGTACTCGTTAATTTTCGAAGAACAAACTGGCAAGTTTTTTTGCGAACTCGTGAAGAGAGTTTTGCGCTAAATTCGTGATCGGTGAGTGGAATTCTCATTTTTTTTGCCCTTATCGGTGACAAGTGACGTTGTACGTCGTTGCCGGACGTATATTTAAGCACATTTTACAACCTAGAACTGTGAAACTTTTCCCGTTTATCTGAGAAAGATTTCCTGAAGGACGCCTCTTTGATAGTGCATCGAAGATTTTGCCATTCAAGGAAGTGGGATGATATACTGAGGAAGGAAGTTTTCCTGCATGGACCGTTCCGAAGAGTAAGTCGAATTTTTCTATCGTTACAAATGTTTTCCTTCAGATTTTATTTTATGCACTTTCTTGTTAACACGTACGAAAGAAATGGTACTATCCTTAGTCGGTGAATTTTTCACCACACCTTCAATAGCCGGTTACGGCTGGATACGAATTATCCTAATTCATTTCCGTAAGATTCTACGGAACCATGACAGAAAATCACCGAGCATGACGACGATTGTCATGATAATTATCCCTGTTTCGATGCGTTTAGAAAGGAACTCGTTTTAACGAATTTCCACCAATTCCCTAAGTAGATACAAAACTCGATCATGAATATCGTCCTCGCCGCGTCACGTTTGTAGCGTTATGTTTTGTGTGCGTTATTACATAAATACAGGTAGATAAACGCTGCTTAATTACGGATTATTAGATAAGCTGAAAATAGATGGTCGGGGTAATTGACATTCAACAGAATTGGTTATCAATATGGTGGCAAGCTTTTCCGTGGCTTTGTGTAATCAAACATTAGACCTACAGTTTTTCTATTTCTTCTGTATTTCAGGATTCCGAGAAATATTTTCGTAATATTAGAAATCATCTTGTATAACTGATTCAACTAAATCATATTCGGGCTTTCGAATCATATTCAGCCTTTTAAATCATATTCGACTATCGCCAAGTTCGCAGGGGTAGTTTGTAACTTCGATGGGTTTCTTTAACGATGTAATTAAGAATCTAATCTCATAGAATTATAAACGGCACACTCTCACGAACCGTTACCACAGTTTACCAATACGAAACTGAAGAGGAATATGCGATGGTCATACGATACGAATCTTAATCAGCGATTCAGCCGTTACATCTTACAAACATGGGCCGTCAATTGTTTCACGTTGTCGCTCTATTCGCGTCTAAAAATTCGTTGCACCTGCTTGGCCTGCCGTTGACCCCTTTCTACTTTCGAAAATCCGATACGGAAATTTCATTCACGGACTGCTTATTACTCGGCATTCGGTGCTCGCCACACTTACAAAAAAAATATCGATATCAACGTACATTGTACGTTTCTCAGCTGTATCTGCACCAATTATTTATGTGGTTCGCGTCGAACGTTGACGCGCTTGCCCCTTTCGTATTATCAACATTTGTTTCTGCGCTTGGTCTCGTTTTACTCGAATAAAACATTTCGACCGGAAAAAAAGTACAAAAACTTAGCGCTGGAAGTTGAAAATTTCGAGAAAGCAGCATCGCTTAGTGCACACAACGTTGCATGTATGTAGTGCGCTTCTCTACGAACCAGTGCACATGGTACAGTACTTGCAACGTTCTGTCGTCATGCCATGAGTCATCGGCCACCAGACTCTACCTATTCCCCTTAAAGCCGAACGATTGCGAAAGCGGTCTATGCTGGATCTTTTGTTACTTCCAAATATTCTCGCGAGCTCGAACGGAGTGTAGTTGAAGAATAATGGTTACGTGAAATTTGTATTTCCATCGGTTAGACGTATCTTCCTCGGATTTCAAATTCATGCGATACGGTTTTTCGACTGGATCTTGTGACTCGTAAGAAAGAAAGAAAGTTGAAACAAAAACGGGAAAAGGCAACCGTTTGTTTTAGAACGTATTGCTTCTGTATCGCGAGTCATAGAAGTTATTCTGAACCTATCATACCTGCCGCTAGATGGCAACCGCTCTTGACGAATTTTTCCCGCTTTGAAAATGAACCTGTTAATAATTAAGGGGGCCGGCAGGCATTTGGCCTTGACTGTCACGCTATGTTATCCTGTGCCTTTTTTCTAGACATTTTACGTCTTAAATAAGTAAGTAATTAATTAAAAATGCATACCACCGTGTTTGTACATGTCTTCGCTATGTCTGTATAGAGCCCTTTTTTCGATACGAACACTAAATCTCGCGAAATTAAGAGAATCTCTCAGCGGCAGCCATCTTGTGACGTCATACTTGCTTCAGAATTCGAATTTTCTGCCGAATATTGTTAATTACTCCCCGATGAGGTAGAAATTCGAAATTTGGGCTCTATACAGACATAAATTGGACTTTTAGGAAACACAAGTGACCACTTTTAAACTGCTCATTGCAATATTGAAGCGATAGTTTGAAAAGGTTTTGACCCATGCATAAGCATATGGATTTCAAACCCTGCCGGCCCCCTTAAGTAGGCACATTTTCCAGCTATAGAGATAGCCATTAGCGACTGATCCCACGCGTACGTATGATCTCGTTCATAGCGCTATAAATAACGCTGAAATCAGGTAAGCAAACGAAAGACAATAAAGTATTATGTCGCCTTACAAAGATCCAAAAGTCCCGGATTCAGTTTTTGTTGGTCAGTGAAATATTCATAAATTTCCTATACGATAAGACAGCCCCGATATCAAAATGTGTAGTTGCATATAAGGCCACGAGTTGAACCTTGTTATCAGGCCAATGTTAATTCTTAGCAGGGACTTTTACCGAAATGTGAAATACCGGTATAAAATGGCACTTTTCGGTAAAACAGTCTGCTACAACGTAAATGTTACAAAAATTTTCGCACGGGTCATAACGGACCATGCTCGCGTGCATTTCCTCCCAGACTTCGAGAGGGGGATTATAAAAGGCGAACGACGATCTCCACCCCCTGTCCGTGATGCGTTAAGTATCATCCACGTGTCACCTTTTCCTACGAGCTTCATTCATCGCACCCTTACGCACCCTCGGGTTATTCCCACTGACCGACTAACGTCTATATTTGCGTGTCGTTACACTATGCACGCTAGGAGTACCCAAAAACTAGCCAAAAATGAAGTAAAAAATTAACCTGCCGCCGAAGCTTCTTATCGTATTAGAAAAATGGAAAGATTCTTCCCGAAATCAATATTATTCATTTAAACAGCAACAGTTTCCATCGTGTACGGGGTTAGACATTGAAACAAATATCGAAGATATTTTAAGGAACCCTATATGAATTTTTTGATTTTTTTCCCGAATCCCCGTTTAAATGCCGCAGTGTGCGCATGCGCAATCCACCCCCACTCTCGAATACCACCCCCGTTTCATGCGAAGGATGCGAAGCCAAACGTAACCCCCTCAGTAAAGAATTAAACGCGATTCCGCGAAGTGCCCTCCCCCCTATTTAAACCTTACCATCCCGGGCAATTGTAGTGTACATGTATATATAGATTAAATTATATTTTTCTACGTGTCGATAGCCAGGAGATAGATGAATTTTTTACAACAGACTCGTTCGACTGAAAGTGACTATACGTCCGTGACTGTCCCCCGTCTAACGGTAGACAGATCGATATTAGTAAAAAGTTTGAAACTTTCTTTTTTGCTTGTACGGGATTAGGTAGGTCCGACAGAGTCCAACTTTACCGATGGGTAGAACAGATATGTCAAAAACGCTGAACGCTTATAGAATGTGAGTAGTTCACCCCTACTTACGAAATCTTCACACAAACACAGACACCCACACGCATACACAATATTCCTCTGATTGTTTTACCTTTCTTTCTTTGTTTCTCCCCCCTCCCCCACACGACCGCGCTTTCATATAAATGTGCCCCAAGCTCTAATTACCGCGCACACTTTCATTAGAAACCTTATATGGTGCGTCTTTACCCGTCCCTTTCTGTCTAGCGAAACATTCGATCGTTCGTTGCAAATCCCGATATAGGAAAGATGTGCATTAGTTGCATGCATCCGAGACAATTGGAACAAGTTGTGTTCGATATCGCGAGGTTCATGCGGTAAACTGGCATGGAGATTTCGTTGCATGTCGCTCCCCGCTTCCTTCCATCAGCTGGAAAACACTTTCTCCGCTGGTTTACCATAAACGCAGGTCCCGTGAGACATCGATGCTGCGGTAGGAAACTTTTCAAACTCGCTCCACCATTATCCACAAAAATCAATTCCCAGGAACGTGGGTTACGGCGTTTCTTTGATCGAGGCTCCTTCGAAAGTTGGAGGAAGTAACAATTAATGGTGGCAGCTAGGAATGGTCTCATACGAGCGATTCGTTTAGGCGGTAATTTCAGCGAGGTCAAGGTTTTGGTTGCAAGGACGATTGTACGAGGTCAAGGTTTACAGAGACGCACGGACCTGAATATCTAACCTCTTTCAATCGAAATTAGAAATTTTAACCTTGCAATAATAACAGTTGCACTTGCAATGAAGTGATTATCGATTTCGCGAATATTCCTTTTTCTTTCTCTTTCTCTGGAAATTCTACTGTCTGTTATACCTATATACATTCTGTCGCATAAAAGAAGACATTGATGGCGCGCATGCGCCGAAGTATCGAGCCATTGATTTCGCTGGGTTTAACTCGGATCTGGCATGGACCAGGTTTCTCGTCTAATCGAGTGCTATCGTACTGACATTTTTCCGGTTACTTTCGTAATATCACTGATAAACGTCTAAACAATTTATTCGTCGTGGTAACGGGTAATTTTCATTGGACTTTTTTTTTCTTAAAAATTAACTTTGCTTTCTGTGTCGCATTAAAGAAGCATCTCGAGTTGCGCATGCTTGTACGCATTAAACCATTGATTTCTGCGAGTTTAACGCGGCTCTAAAATGTGGTAAGTTTCACATTGAAAATAGTTTTGTTACAATTTGCTTTGACTATATGTATGAATGTCTCGAATCATTGCAACAATTTGTCGAATTATGAGAGTTGTACATGAGGTGAAAATTAAATAGATTTCGATCAGAAAACGCTCTTCTTTACATGCAGCCAATGTCCGGATACGTTCTGCTTGCTTCGACTGAAATACTTTTCGATGCCTATTTTTGATTGCGGTTAATTATCGGCGTGTGCATAGCAAGTCGTTCTAAATGTCGCTTTCCGTTCGTTTATCCTTTCCTTTGTGCTTTCTTCCCAAAACTTCGATAATTTCCAAAAAATATATTACGAACATTTTTGTACGTCGAAATGCTCAGAAATTTGATGAAAATTTTTGTCCTTGTTAGACTCTAACAATGTATTTTTTAAATAACAAATAGAACTATACTAATCGGCTATGTTTGCAATACAGTGGTTTTGTAAATTAAATTTGAACTATATTTGCTTCCATTTTACCTGTTTATTTCAATTTTGTTTTTTATTTCCAGCAAAAAGATAGAAATCATTGGTAGAATGACGGCCATGAGTCAGGACGAAATTGTGGCTGGTGCCAGAACTGTGGCCCAGGGGTTGGAAGCCCTTCGTGTAGAACACGAGGGACTTCTACAGGGCCTACAATCCCAAGATGCACCAGCTGCAAGAGACAAATCCAGCTTGTTGTCAAGAAACATTGAGTTGATAAAGTTGGGTCTTGGAGAGGCTGAAGTCATGATGGCTCTGGCCAACCACTTGCAAAAGGTTGAGGCTGAAAAACAGAAGCTTAGAACACAAGTGAAAAGGCTTTGCCAGGAGAATGCATGGTTAAGAGACGAATTGGCTGGAACACAACAAAAACTACAAGCCAGCGAACAAGCTGTAAGTAATAATGTTACGTTCGGATCATATTAAGCTATCCAGGAAGACCAAATCACAATTGTAGTACACATGATTATTTTTTAGGTAGCCGCATTGGAAGAAGCCAACAAACATTTAGAATTCATGGAAGATATGAGACAATACGATCCTGATCCTCCTGCTGATGATGAGACTTCGAAAGATAGGCCAAAAAGAGATCCCGTAGTTGATTTGTTTCCAGATGATGATGTTGTGGACGAGCGAAATAGTAAGTGTATGTTCACTTTTTATTTCTATCGTCAAGTGGTCGAATTTCCTTTAAGTCTGTGTGAAAGTTATTCTCGAATTTTATTGTGATCTTCTTGAAATCTTGAAAAGCATAGTTTAAAGGGTACTCAAAACTTGTTGGCGATACACACATTATTGTTCTAGCATATTAAAATAAAATTCCATCTTCACATAGACTTAAGTCATCGATAAGGACCATCTTTTGCAAAGCTCGTCATTTTGATTATAGCAATATCACCGACACCGCCATCACAGTTTGCACAAGTGAACGCCGGATATGAAATACCTGCGCGCTTACGTACACTGCACAATTTGGTTATTCAGTACGCAGCCCAAGGTCGTTACGAAGTGGCGGTGCCACTTTGTAAGCAAGCGCTGGAGGATTTGGAGAAAACTTCCGGTCACGACCATCCAGACGTGGCCACGATGTTAAATATTCTTGCTTTAGTGTACAGAGATCAAAATAAATTTAAAGAAGCAGCAAACTTGTTGAATGATGCTTTGTCTATTCGAGAAAAGACACTGGGCGAAAATCATCCTGCAGTTGCTGCTACTTTGAACAATCTAGCTGTTTTGTATGGCAAACGGGGCAAATATAAGGAAGCCGAGCCACTGTGCAAGCGTGCCCTTGCGATCAGAGAACTGGTTCTTGGACGTGATCACCCGGACGTTGCGAAACAGTTAAACAACCTCGCGTTGCTTTGTCAGAATCAAGCGAAATACGAGGAAGTTCAACGTTATTATCAACGGGCACTTGAAATCTATGAAATGAAACTTGGCCCGGATGATCCTAACGTTGCAAAAACGAAAAACAACTTGGCGTCGTGTTTCTTGAAACAGGGAAAGTACAAGGAAGCAGAAGTTCTGTACAAACAAGTGTTGACCAGAGCGCACGAGAAAGAATTTGGTGCTATTGCTAGCGATAATAAACCAATTTGGCAGGTAAAGTAAGTTCCATAACTGTTGCTTATGTAGGGTAGAACTCGCACAAGCATTTGTTATGATATGTTCTGAAACTCAGGTCGCCGAAGAAAGAGAAGAAAATAAGCATAAAAATAAAGGAAACGCCCCCTACGGAGAATACGGAGGTTGGCACAAAGCAGCTAAAGTAGATTCTCCTACGGTAACAACTACTTTGAAAAATCTAGGCGCGCTATATCGAAGACAAGGGAAATACGAGGCAGCGGATACTCTCGAGGATTGTGCTCTGAGGTCACGAAAGGAGGTTAGTCGAATTACTATATATACAATTGCACTTGTTCGAATATTTTTACTGTATCAAAGTTTTGCTAAAGTAGTACAGTAAAAGCAGTTGCTACTAGACACTATTTTACGCTGTTCAGTCACGCTGTGAATGATTCATTTATCATCGAATCAATTCGAAATAAGAGTCGATGCGATAAGCATACTTGTTGCTCAAGTTGTGCGTCTCTTTTGAAGCAGACATTGGAGTTCGTGAAGCAAGGAAAGGTCGCGCAAATTCTAGGGGAAGGAAAGGGATCGACAAGACGCGGTTCGCGATCCAGTTTAGCCAATAGCGAGCACGAGCAGCATGACGAGGTACGTTGTGTTAGACGATAAGTGATATGTATACATATTAGTTTGCACTGCATGTCGTAGCACACGAGTTAGTCGTCTACTATCCTTTTCTTCTTTCTTTTTGTTCTTTTTTCGTTATCCGGCCCGTTCTGACGAATTGGCGATACAACACACAATCACAGAGCTCGCTGGCGCTGGCACAAAGGGCGCTACACGAAGGACAGTCTGGCCACCACGACGCTAGTTCTAACAAACCCGGTTTTAAAAACAAGATTTTTCAAGCTTTCGGGATTCACTCTTCCACGTAGGATTATCTTTCGTCTGTAGTATTGCTACTATCGTTCAATTATGCCCGATCACTCAAAGATTTGTCAGTGTATCACTCGAGGTCTATACTCCCAGGGAGAGAGAGAGATGATACTCGATCGTTGACGAATATTAATGAGGATTTATCGGAACGGTGCCTGTCTATGATTCGTCTTATCATAAAAACTGTCCCTGGATTGAAAGCTGCTACGGACACGACCTTAGTGACAACGCGTATTACTAGAAGGCATTAAGTGTGTAGTTGATTTGTAGGAACTGGCCTTTTTTTGGCTATTCTGGGCATTTGATTCTATTTCCCGCAGCCAGGTATCAGCCGGTAACAGCACATCGTAACTGCACATTCTTTCTTTTTTTTTTTTTTACATTCACGAGCGTTTCGAGTAACGTTTGTTGCTACTCCGATCTGACCATCTCGAGAATATATTTCGTATAGAAAATATTGAAGCCTTTACAAAACACTTCCACACGTAAACTGTGATAATAATGCCTTTCGATTAGTTTCTTTTGGTGTTTTTTTTTCTCAGTTAAATGGAGCACAGCGAATATTTGTACGTGTCACGTTGTTGGAAAATTAATCCGAGTTCGGAGGAGGTGCTCTTAAATGAAGAATTCTATTCTTCGCATCATATTATTTATTTGTAACGATAAAATAGGACCGTTAAAACTTCTTACGCTTGTATACAAAGCCATATAGAAAGCGATTAGACTAAACGATGCTTCCAAAGTTTATTACTTTCATAACGGAATGTACAGTTTACTGTTTCACGCGGTACTCTTGGCTGATAGAAAGAGGTCGGTAATGGTAGAAACGAGAGAATCGAGCCATTCTTTTTTCCTGAAGCCAAAAATACTGTAAAGCTACGCACACAGAGTACTACGAGTAGTCGATCCTTAGCAGCAGCTTTGCTTAACTATATAGTTCAGTATAGATTTGCAAAGGTGACCATTTATAACTAATGTGCAGAGAATATTAATAGTACTATGACGATCGACAGGTGAACGAGTGAAGAAAACGCATTTATTGTCTATGAAAGATATTTCATACAATGTTTTCTTACAGTTTATTCTGATTTTACTACAAACACATACATACACAAACACACGCACACGCACACACTTACACAATCATATACAACCTATCCCGAGTTTTCCAACAATTCGTATGATCACTTTGCATTCATTTTCCCTTTTATGTGATAATGCGTTTACTTTAAATTATAAATGCAAGACATTTTATCTGGCTTATGGTTACGTTGAGTCTTACCTTTTACTATTATTATGATGTGAGGTGTCTCGAGAATAACGTAATTTTAACTGTTTCGTCTTCAGAGTATTATATATTTGTAAAGAATGGATACAACTCGTGCAATTCATGTTACTTAAATTTGTGGAATGGTCTGTTCATCTTTTGCACCTAAATTAACTTCATTGTTTTAGAAGCGTGGTAGATCGCATTTTTTTTCTACAAGCTGTGAAGTCAGTTTGAGTGAAAAAGATACAGAGATTATGCTGTGCATATTTTATTATTATTAATATTATTTTAAATGAGTCTCATTTCTATAACAAGTGATTATTGTATTTTAGAACGATACAAAGGATAGTTTTTATCTATGAGGCACCTTGTATCCGAGTTTTAATCGATACAGATGACATTTTGAGTTTCTATTTAAACAAAAGAACAAACAAGTACATTGTTAGGCTAATGAATACACAATGTAATGTTTAAACTTGCAATCAGTAAGAAATTGAAATAATTTAATATAAGTAGTGCCTTGATACTTTAACGAGCAAATGAATAAATTATTTTCTAACTGAAATAACGTATCCTATTTGTTATTTGATTCACATTCTTGGGAAGGACCCCGTGTATAGGATTTATCATATTCTCCATGTGTCTGTGTTTTATTATGATCATCGTTATTTTGTTATTTGGTAATTATGTGTAGAAAGATACGTACCTTCTGTTGAACAAACCAGAGAATGTGTATAACCGGTTTGCATTGTTAATTCTACTCGCACGCATTTGTGTTCTTAACCATCATTGTTACCAGTCGTTTTTCTTTTTCGATATCCTGTGTTGTCGTTTTGTTTCGCTTTGATTTGAGTACTCTGCGGGCCGGGACTTAGATAAAAGGATGTCACCTTAAGGAGTACGATTTCGTCTGGACCGGAAACGGAACAAAAGTAATTTATCTAACAGGTGCGTATCCGTAGACATACGTAGATCATATTCTGTATATTGTATATTTGTTTCAATGTTTTTTCGTGTCAATGCACAGAAGAGTCTTTTTTCCGTTGTCATTACCAACAACCGCATACATTGTCCGACTTACACTTTTTTCCCACATTTTTGTTTGGTTTTTATTTTTTAATTTTTTTTAGATATTACCTATACGCAAACCTTTCTTTCGAACTGTAATAAACACATTGTAACAGTCGCATCATCTTGCGAAACATTAATTACTGCTCCTAAGCATGGAACACTAAACAATTGTCATTTGTACATATACAAACACACTTTTATACGAGCAGTAATTGACTGTACTGTAAATGTGGATAGATCACACATATTTGCTTGTTATACATATGAAATTTATGTAATGTTTTTTCAGCTTCTATAATATTGAGCAGTGTTAACAAAGAATCTCGTGTTTTCGGTGGAAATTCATAAGAACAATTTACCCGAAAAGGAAGAGGCTTCTTGATTAAGTTCTTGTACTCTTGTACTCTTATACTCTTCAGCTCTTAAAGTATCATTACAGTTGAAACTTTTTCTGCAGATCCGAATAAAGTGCATAAAAGTTTAGTGAAACGAAATCGAAGACACGAGATCCACAGTGTTACTCGAGGAGACCATCACTCTAGAAACGTTTTCTCCTTCTGTTGCAGGACAAGAAGTACTTCGTACGCACGCAATAAAGGATACTATGTAAGAAACATATGCGAATCGATGAGTTTGAATGACGTACAGGGCTCTGCATTGTTTAACACCCAACTAAACATTGTCTGACGTCCGCTACCTGTCTGGATCATTAAACGTATACAGCACATTCCAGCTGCTTTTAATCAGGCGCACTGTAATGAAGTACTTCATGTTGCTCAATTTAACCCGGTAACGATTGCGGCTTTGTGCTATGCGACTGATACAATTTGGTATAGCGATATGGTTGCCAGGTAAATTGGTCTATCCTGCTCCGAATGTACCGTCTGAATCAAACGGATTCGAAACAGCCGAAAGAAGATGAAGAAATCATCATCCGAGCGAATTGCGCATCACCGAAAAGAAAACAGAAGAACGAAAACTATGAGTTGCTGACCTAAAACGACCGCGATGTATTCAGTTTCCCTACGCATCATACAGACGATTAAGCGATGAAAACATTTCGAACATCTGCGTATACATATCTTTTTGTTGCTCATGCATGCTACGATCACGATTACGCGACAGGAATCATTCCGTGAGCAAACTTGTTTCGACCAAACACCAACCGAAATGAAACCGTCTTTAGAGAGATGCTTCAAAAATTGCTGACTTCTTTACCAATATAACTGAATGAATGGTTCGGTCATAAACACAGTGAAACAATTGTTTTACTTTTCCTGTCTTTTTCTCTTTGAACAAAGTTTTATATATATATATATCTGTATTACTTCTGAATTTGATTAGGACCGAAGTTAACACGTCTGAAACGAGAGGGCAATTTTTGAAGCATTAACGTAAACAGGGGAACGCGTTATATGTCGCTTAGCATTAAATGTACTCTTTACACAACCATGCACATTAGAATTACGCGAGTGTGTCATTATCATTCATCATATTGAGACTAACGAGTTGTAACATGCTAGAGGGAAGGATCGAGTTTTCTTTTCGTTTGTTCTATATTAAGTCGAGGCTAATCGCGTGGTTATAGTGGAGGACCGCATACTTAGTCCGTCAACGACACTGATTTCTTTGTCCAGTTAGGAACCGTATAATTTTAGTATTTATACATATTAATTATATGTCATATATATAGATATATATTTATGTAATTGGAAAATATGTAATTTATTTCTGCCTTCGATTCGTCGAATTGAGGATGTATGTGCAAACATGACGGATATATGTACGTATCATGTTAAGTCGAGGAGAGATTTAGAGACGCTTTTAATTGAATTGTTTTGCGAAATTTTAAATGTTCAATGCGCGGAAATGGGATTCGTTTTACAATCGTAATACCCACGGTACCATTGCTTGCTTTTAGAGACAAGGATCATTGCAATTGGCTGTGAATGCAAAATATTCGTCGATTCCGATATTGTCCGATGCGTTGCGTGGCTACGATAGCATGAAAAGACGATCGTTTGAACTAACCGATTCCTTGTCTACGTTTCAAGGAGTTACCATCTCCGAATCGGTGTTCGTTACAATTTTATAAATTGATTCTTTCACTGTAACGGATTTAGGCTTCGTACTGTCTCTTTGTTCTATCTTCCCTTTCATAGACGAAGAGTCATTACGGTAGCGAGAATATTAAAATAATTAACCATTGATCAACTTTTCATTGTTACAGATCTAGTTACTTTACTTCGTTATTAAGTAAAGAGTAATTATATAGTCCCTTAATGAAAAGTTGTATGGTTGAGGATGATCTATCTTAGAGGTACTAACAATAAGAAGAATTTTGTATAGTTCTTCTTCTGTACCTTTCGAATACAATCGATCACAGTGAAAGAGTTCAAAGGACAACGCTTTACCATCGATCCATCACTCATTGGACTAGTCTAGTTCAGAAAATTCAAGATTCTAATTTTAATTCTGATGCACATGTTACTGCAATGAATCTTACCTCTACTAATACGACTAAGAGTCATTGCACTATCGTTCACAGTCATCGTTCGCAGTCGTAGCGACGATAATTCAATTTCTATCTCGTGCAATTGTGCAATCCATCGAAATAAAGCGAAGCAGGACTCTCCTCTGATTCGCGGATCAGCGGATGTAACTCGACTGTTCGGTCTTGCGTTCATTCGGTCATACTCTTTTTTTTTCTTCTGGTCGTCGTCGTCTTTATCATACTTTTCGTTTTGCGATACATGTCTTTTTTTAATCTTACGTTCATGTGTGCTCTCATTACCCTGAAACATGCATTTACCGATACATGCATATTCTGCGCCTGAGAGCTTGATGGCCTAGAATTGGAATTCTGATTTCGCTTCGAGTAGAATCGTTACTTATTTATAAGTAGAACGCAGCGATGCGTCCGGTTAAATAATTTGTAATGATCTAACAACCGAACATCTTGAGTATTGTTTAAGGTGAATATCACGTGCAATTGAATTAGCATTGTTTTACACGGAAAATCGCACCGCACGTTCGTCCTATATATTTTGTTTAAGTAATATTTATGATATAACATGCACGATACGTGCAAGGGGTATATGTATTGTATAAATGTCTTAATTTTAGGTCATTCCACGGGAAATCGAACACTTTTCGGAGTACTGTTTCGTACAGTCGTATTTAGCGTGGAATGCCCTTTTCTAAATTGTAAATTTTTACCGAAACGGAAAATGTCTCGCACTATTTTTAATATGTTTTGGTTAGATGTTTATTATATTTATTAAACTTTCTGCATCTTTTTAATGGTAGGGTATCGAGTTTTATTTTTAATTAGAAAATTCATTTCTTTTTAATGATTATTTATTAAACAATCTATAGATCAACGCGAACGGCTAATGATCTATTTTAATAGTTGGAGGATAGATATTGTGATACAGTATTAGGATAAGATTAATGCCTCACTTACCGTCGAAAGGTAGAGCTGTTGCTTTCCTATAGAACAAGAAAACTTTGAGGTATTGTAGCTCTCAGGTGCGAGTACTATTACTTAAATAATATGTAAGTTTTGGTTTATAATAAATATTTCCAGTTGTAAACCTTATTCATCTGCCTCTATCGCGCAGGGAACGATGTTTACATAACCGAAGGCTATATGAAAAAGACAAATCATTTTTAAAATAACATTGTCTTGTACTCGTTCTCGGATATTATTAAACTATGCATTGCTGTAATATTAATATTAATTTTCAGCCTTTCGATTGATTGCTCTGATTTTTTCATTCTTTGTAACTTCCTTTTCCGATACTTTTTCTTCTTCACCTTCATTTTGGATGTCCCATTTCGTTACACAATTACCCAAAGAAATTGCAAACTACTTTGTGTACTAAATAAACTTTGTACAACATTAGAAGTTTCGAAAGAGAATGTTTTCACTGGATATACAATATCATCGAAGTCCATTTTCCTAAATTGTATGTGTTCATTCCGCGAACGTTCCATGCGTAAGCAACTAAGTGATTACCACGAAGTTTAGATAACGGTATCATAAATATTTAACCGTGAATGCGTTAAGCTACACGTAAGTTAATAGTCTTCCAATTATAAGCCCATATATGGGCTCTTCTGTCTAAGCCTTGGGGGGGACTCTAAGAAAACATTTTGAAGGTCTGTCTTGTTATTGACTTATACCTACAGAATTTTGTGCCACCTCCTTCGATATCATATTCTCCTAATAGATAGTTCGATTTACGTTCATATACTTCATTTAAATTAAGTTCATATACGTATATGGATTTCATGTATGTGTGTGGTTACACAGAGTCGACCTGCCGGCCCTCATAAAAGATGATGCAGGTTCTGATACAGGCTAAAAAGATGATGCAGGTTAGTGTTCAGGATTCCTCCGCTGGGTGGCGCCACACATAAAGTCCAGCAAAATCTGCAAACAGCGCCATTCCTCGTAGTGGCAAAACGCCCAAGCTTGTAGCCGTCTAATGTTCAAGATTCTGCCGCCGGGTGGCGCCACGTACATTTTCCAGCAAAATCTGCAAACAGCGCCATTAACTCGTAGTGGCGAAACGCCCAAGCTTGTAGCCGATTAGTGTTCAGAATTCCTCCGCCGGGTGGCGCCACGTACATCTTCCGGCAAAATCTGCAAACAGCGCCATTAACTCGTAGTGGCAAAACGCCCAAGCTTGTAGCCGATTAGTTTTCGGGTTTCTACCGCCAGGTGGCGCTGTCGGTTACTCGGTCGGTAACATTTGGCTAACAGTTTGAGCGTTTTACCGCTACGGTCTAGTGGCGCTATTTAGAGATTTTCAGGAGCAGATGATTCCTGCCGCTTATTGCATTACCCCTTATGGGAATATCGGCAAGAATCATTTGTTCTGTTCTTTAGGAGTTGGATATTAACAGGTTGTTGTTAACGATGTCAGTATTTCAGATCGCGAGACATGTATTCCCATATGGCATTGATCTACTATTATACTTCGCCTGTGATCTGATCCATGCTAAACGTGGAGCTTCTCTACCGTGGGTGTGGTATCTGATGCAGGTTAAAATTGGATCGACAACAATTACAGGACGTTACCATGTGTGTTAATACGTTTCCAAGCAATGTACATTACATATAAACATTTACAGTGCATTTTCATACAATCATTTTATGTAAAAGTGAACAATGAATAAATAAAGACAATGTAATGACAAGACGTATCTGCGTATTTAATGATTGAACCCTCAATTTCCCGTGCTACCTCTAATACAAAGCTAAATTTTTCGAAAAATTTCGAAAATTTTCGAGCCTGTGACTTGACATTGACTTATACTACTGAAAATTCCGTGCCACCTCCTTCGGTATCATGTTCTCCTAATACAAAAGTTCAATTTTTTCGAAAATCTTCGAAATTTTCCGAAAATTCGACCGTCTGGCTTGTCGTTGACTTGTACTTCTGAAATTTCGAAAATTTTCGTAAGGCTGACTTGACGTTGACTTGTACTACTGAATTTCGGATACCTCCATTGATATCATGTTCTCCTAATACAAAGTTAAATTTTTCGAAATTTTTCGAAAATTCGACCGTCTGGCTTGTCGTTGACTTGTACTACTGAAATTTCGAAAATTTTCGTGCGGCTGACTTGACGTTGACTTGTACTACTGAATTTCGGATACCTCCTTTGATATCATGTTCTCCTAATACAAAGTTAAATTTTTCGAAATTTTTCGAAAATTCGACCGTCTGGCTTGTCGTTGACTTGTACTACTGAAATTTCGAAAATTTTCGTGCGGCTGACTTGACGTTGACTTGTACTACTGAATTTCGGATACCTCCTTCGATATCATGTTCTCCTAATACAAAAGTTAAATTTTTCGAAAATTTTCGAAATTTTCCGAAAATTCGACTGTCTTGCTTGTCGTTGACTTATACTACTGAAATTTCGAAAAATTTTCGACCTTCTGACTTGTCATTGACTTGTACTACTGAAATTCGGATACCTCCTTCGATATCATGTTCTCCTAATACAAAAGTTCAATTTTTCGGAGATTTTCGAAAATTTTCCGAAAATTCGACGCCTGGCTCGTCGTTGACTTGTACTACTGATATTCGTGCCACCTCCTTCGATATTATGTTCTCCTAATACAAAGTTCAATTTTCGTAATTTTCAAAATTTTTTCGCAATTTCGGATTTCTACTAGGAGAACATGATAATAAAAGAGGTGGCATGAAATTTCGTGTCCAGCGTGGGAAAAGAAGAACACATTCGATATTGTAACTAATATTCTTTATTTCACATCAAATAAACTATAATGTTAAACGTGTACATGTACTAAAATGTAGCATTGTATGGGTCGGTGTTGTACAGGTGATTGTAGCTGGTCCATGTGAATGTCTGTGGTGATCTTAAGTCTGCGGTGTTGTTTCTGAACATCTGTATTTCATGGAAGTCAAAATTTAGCTCTTGCGGCCAATAAATTGAAACAGCACCGTAATCTAAGATTAACCGGTTATTTCGAGTGTTAAAAAGGCGTTATAAATATCGACAGCCTGTTCATTAGCAACGCATTGGTCGCAATCTTGGTCACCATGCGGCACAAACGATAAAGAAGGAAAAGAAAAACTTGGCGACGCAAAACGCAAGATACGTTATAGCACACCGCCAAGCTATTTTAAAACTAAAACTCTTCCCTTTTTGCTTAGGTTAATAGAGTGATACTTAGATACTTACTTATGCACGTGGTGCGAGATGCTTGTATCGTGAGCACTCCATGATCGTGGACGCCATTTTGTTCCATCTACTTCGAATTATAGAAAAATGTTTATTGAGCATAGTGTTACACGTTACAATAGTAATAATAATAATAATAATATTAATAATAATAATAATAATAATAATAATAATAATAATGGTGAAAGAGTAATGATAATTAATGATATACCTTTTTTCAACAAATAAAAACTATCACGATCTGTTACACTTAATAAACTTTTACAAACTCCTGATTTGTATCGGCTTGACTAGCATATTAGAAGCATTTAACGTTACAGTTAAATTGTAATCAATTAGAGGAAGATCGAAAGCACGTTTAATGCAGATAGAGGGTGAGGGCTGGAGAATGGTAAATTACGATATACAGGTATTAAAAATCGCTTTCGTAATAAATTAGGTACGATAGAAGAAATAATGTACATTGATAGATTGCTAATATCATTATTACACGTAATGTATCGTGGGTTACAACATCGTTTCGTGACAATGACATGCAAGGCTGATTTGTACGAGTTTTTTCAATAGTAAAATATTTCGTACCTCTCTTTCTCCCTCTCGCTCTTTCTCTTCTTCGATTGCTTCTCCATTTCATCTTATTCGAAAGCATTCTCGTTGTTCGCTCTTTTTAAAAAAATCAGTTTCGCGCTTGTCTGACAATATTCCACAGCCTTTAAAATGTCGGGGACCAAATCAGCCTGGCAAACTCCCCGAAACGGGAAGAGAGGGGAGGGGTATAAAGGATGAAGCGATACGCGCGTTAAGGAAATGTTCGACAAATATTAAAATATGTGTACAACTTCCAATAAATATGCGACGTCCGCCTTAAAGTACAGATTGCTTATCCAGTAATCCGCCACGTCTCATACAAAGTACTTAAAATAGAGTCTAAACTAGTCTTTCGTGCTCCGAGTCTAATTAATTTGTATCAAGGAGTCTCCTATCAATTACTCGATTATGCTTCTTTAGGCTTGAGCTGCCTGGGAGGGATCACCTGAACTGTCTTTCAAAATTACTGTCTTTAGTCCCTACTTGAAAGAAATTTTTTGTTATTATCCACAATGTGACCTGTCCGAAAGATTAGATGAAATACATTGTACATTTACGACCAATTCAAAATGAATATGTTCACTTGCAAGAACAGAAAGTGTGAAAAGAAAGCTAATTGTCGAGAAGAATCATTTTCTTAAAGATTATCAAGACTTCCAGGTACTCCGTTCCAGCTGCTTATCCTGTAGAAAATGTACTATGATTTCTCGCATAGTTGGCCTCGAGGACGTACACGATTCTTCCGATGAAATCCGTCCTTGGTTTCGTATCATAGATTCCGTACAGTCGGAACGTCCTCGATCCTAACTGCTTCACCAGACTGGATCGACAGTATCTTCAGAGTTTCACGAAATATTGAATACTGAGTAACATACGATTCTCCTTATACCGATCGCGGAGAACAGGTTTCGAAAATGATCTCAGTTGCCAATAAACGGAACCGATTGTACGGAGCGAGCTCCATTCGGCTAAGCCAACGATCCACCACCTGCTCGGAAGTAAAGTAAATCCGACTGAATGTTAATTGGCCGACTGTGTTCTGCAATTTTGGTTCGATAATTGATCCGTTAACCGGATTGAATTTTTTCTTTTTCGCGAGAAATATTTTGCTTCTTCGCCGGTGCTCGAAGAAGCCTTTGAAAACATGGAAAACATGACGGAATGAAAAGCGGCTAAACTCAGCGATGCTGAATCCTGTGTTCGAATTCCTTCTCGCATGATGCTTTGGTCACTTTTAAGTACTAAAATTGTCTGAGAAATTGATCTGTTTCCCGTTCGATAGTTGTCTACAACTGGCAGTGTTCGATGTATAAGATTGAATTACATGGATTTGTGCTCGAGATTGTATCAGAATCACTACTAGAAATCGTTTCCTCGAACCTGTGTATATAATAACAACCTCTATACAGAGGTTCGAAAAGCCGTTTGGAATCATGGGTTACATTAGAAAAATTTCAGAGATGGGCGCAGGAACAAAACTGACATGGTTTACCCTAAATGGTTTCTTGTTACGAGACACATTAAGAACTGGTTCTTGGCCAGGCAATCTTGGCGTCGATTCGCTTGTACGCGAAAAGGCAGTGAGAGAGCTCTTGGGGGCACTCGTGGTCACCAAGTAGAGTTTCTGCAACACAAAAAAAGTAGTATGCAGTGAGATAATAAAACTATTAATAGTTACTAGGAGGCATCGGCCTCCATAGTTCACTTAAGGATTAAAGAATGAGGATTCGAATAGTTACCTTCTCCTTGGACCAACTTGAACAGCCCGTAGTCCTGGGGGTTGGTACACCTTATTTTATGCGCGAGGATACGACAAATCTCTCTGGTGTTCATGTTGGGCCGTACAGGAAGGGTTCTGGTGTTCAAGGATCCGTGTAGTTCATCTGGCACTAAGATTCGTAGTACGGATGAACAGTCCGGTGTTCCACAGCCCTGAAGAAGAACAACAACGTGAAAACGATCGTTTCGTTGAATTCGATTGGAAATTATTCCTCAAGCTTAGGATCAAATATAGGGATCATACGCTAACATTTAAGGTAGACATAGTTCCCTGGCTAGACTTGAACGTCTTCAACACGTGCACCGCGCTGGACAGCGTCGTCAGATAGTATCCTCCTTCGCCAGTGAGAAGAGAAGGATGAAGCAGACCCCACATGTACTCTGCTTCCACTTCGGCATCTACGACTTTGCCACGGACCAGGACCCAAACAAGAAGAGGTAGAAGGTCGTCTGCTCCCAGCGTCACGTGTCTCCCAGAATTTGCATGTTTCACCTGATGAAAAAAGTGCATGGTTAAATAAAGACATTATATCCAATACGACAGTTACGGAGATACTAATCGCAAATGTTGTCCAAGAACGACTTACGGAATTGAAGATCGCAGAAATGGCTGCTAGCAAGTTCTCCAGCTTGTCCAGGGGCGAATCCGCTCTCTGAAGTCTGTCTATATACTTGAGGATCCGCTCCAGGCTCGAGTCTGACGGTGGTATGATCTTTGGCTGGAATTGAAAGAAGACTCTGTACAGGACGCTATCAAAGATTAGACTTGGACTCTCTTGGGATGATAGTCTTAAGGACTACCAATCGACGATCTCTTGGCAAACTTCCTGGCAAGATAAAGAAGAAACAGCTAAGACACATTGATGTGTAGATAACTCAAACTATCTGCTACTACAAACTTCTCAATGCAAATAATCTTGAATAACACGATCAATCTTTATTTCCACAGAAGCTAACCGTGACCTCGACATCTGAACACTTCTCAGCGAAAACAGAGCCGGGTAACATACTATTTCAAATAGTAATCATTTTGCCAAGTACTCACTCGAACACCAAGGTCCTGCACGTGTTTCCCCTGGGCGTGCTGTATGCTCTCGGCTAGGGTCTGCAGGGACCCGGTGGTCGCATAATGCTCGACAAACAGTCTGTAGACGTGTTCCCTGAGCGGTCTGACCACGAGGCCCATCATCACTCCCTCCAAGATGGCGTCCAGGTTCAGGAACTCGTTCGCTTTCAGTTTCACCCTCTCCTTCTCGACTTCTTTCTCGAACTCTCTCTCGCCGTGCTTCACCAAGTAGTTCTTCATCCCGGACATGAACTGCCGCATGTTTCTCATGACCACGTGGGGACTGCCCTCTTTGCCCTCCTTCGTGCACTGGATGAAGTTGTCGATGTTCTGAGAGAAGGTGGTAGTTTTATCGGCGGCGAGCTGAAGGGCGTACGACCTAATCGTGGACCCGGTCCCTCCATTGTCTCGGTTCTTCAGGGCTTGTAACCTTGGCGGTGCTGGAAAAAAGAGAAAAGCTCCCGATTAGAACATTCCCAAGTCGGTTGTACGAACAATTCATGGTCCCACGACCAGGAGATAGGGGATCCCTATGGAGTAGTGAATGAAGCTTCAAGAATAGGATCAAGATCTTGTTCAACCTGATATCTGTGTAAACATCCTCGTGTACGCGGTCTTATCTTATCAACGGTAAGCTACTATTGGTGTGTGGGTTTCGAGAATAGAACGTTAAAAACAATGGGAATAGACCGTTATCTGTCCACGCGACTTCTTTGATTTTCTTTCGCTATCAAGAGAAAGAGCCGTCCGTTTGATAATTCCTCCAGGAAAATCATGTCTGACGTTACAAACAAGATGTACGTTTACCGTGTTCAAGCTATAGCTTACATTTAAGAACGTTCGCGGTGTACTGAATCCTCCTGCAAATGCACCGGAACCACCTTCCGATCTTCCGGAAGATGCCTCTCGTCTTCAGAGAGAAGCTCTTCCGCTCGCAGCGGACCTCCACCGAGCAATTAATCATCTTGTGCTCGGCCTCGTCAACCTTTCCCGTCATTATCTCTTAATCTAGCTTCTAGTTATCGACTATAATACTGTTCGAAACCTTCTGTCGCGAATTTCAGCCTTGTTTTCGGATTCGCAGGTTTCTCTGCTCAGTCTCTTAACTGTCCTCTCTCAATTTTTGGGTATCCAGTCTTTTTTCTCTGCAGCTGAAGTTTCTTTACTTGTTCTGCATTACTCGTCCGAGCAGACGGTCCTCGGAAGTTTGTTGTTCTCCCATGGATCTTCTCGCGCTCGTGATAAACGCGATCGGAATGCTGGATGCCGGACGCCGCGCCGGATCGATCAATACAGAACAAAGCTTCTTTTGTCGAGATTCAACTGGATTTCCGCATTCCGCGATACGACGGGGTTTTCGCGAACGCTCGCGTTGCGATAAATTGTTTCTCGGCTACGTTTTCTTCGTTGCTTCCGCGATTTCCGCTTCGGAGCGTCGAGCACGGTTCACGAGGACCATCACAGGTTCGAAACTTGTCCGAATGATCGAGCGATCTGGGCCCAGCAGAAGCCTCGGCGAGGCTACACCGACGATGGACTGGCAGAGACTGAGGAATCGTCGCCGGTCGCCGCTATCGGCAAAGGTAGCCGGGAAAATGGCTGCATTCGGTTCTCCGTCACTCCTGAACAGCTCCCCGGTAGGGGAGGTACGCAGGTTGCGCTAATCTCTCGCAAGTTCTGAGAGTGGGGGTAGGCAGGCCTCGGGTCAGGTAGCAAAAGTCCTCGGATTCTCGGTTTATATTTATCACGAAAAATTCTTAAATCGAGTAATGAATAATTTGGTAGGTTTTCGAAGCAGCCTCGAGAATCAGAATATGCTCCATTAACGAATCTTCAAAGTTTCAAGATCCCTTACACCGGTCCTATCTTCTCGATATTTCGAGGTCTGAACTTTCAACCCTTTCCTTTCTCGACTTTATCTTTTATCACCTTTCCCCGTTCGGCCGCCCCTCCACGGTGTCGCGTCGAGCCGCGAGGAAAATAGAAGTCTCGATAAGAGAAAGAATGGCTGCCCAGATAAAGAGTTCATCGGTAATTGTGGTTTATTCCGTCTAGCGCGAGGTAGAGGGGCAATTTGTAATATGTTGCTGTATATCGCGGACGGATATCTTGCGCCGACAGATACACGGACACGTGAACAGCCTATGGAACGTGTGGTCTCACGTTAAGATTAAAAACGACGCGTACGAGACGCTAATCCGTCGCGGGGAGGACGACCTTGATTATCGATTCGTTCTCTCGTGCGCGACTCAGATATCGAAAGACACCTTTTACAATTTTAAATCATTTCTACGGCTTCTGCATCTTTGAAATTCCCGGTTGTTCGTTCGCGGAGCTTCCAGAATTACGGTCGGGAGAGGTCGGGAAATACAGGTATGCAATACCTAATTGCTGCCTGACCGATCGCGCCGGCGGCATTCTTGGAAATAGTCTTCTTGCCAATTAAGTTGTAAGGAACTGTAGTCGGTGAAACGACACCATTAACTTTCCGGAAAATTTTATCATTCACCTGTATATCTGAAATAATTTTTGAAATATTGTTGTAGTAATTCGAAGAACTCAAAATAATAAAGCGTTTAGCCTTGCAACTTAAACAGGACCGTTCATAGTGCAGAGGACTTTGGTTTTCCCAAGGGTAACGGAACAACCCGTGGTCGGGCGGGCCCGCCCCGGCCATAATTTTTCAGGTAAATTAGGCGTTTCCCTGTACGTAGTTGGCTGCGATGTATCTCGGGGGAAACACCGTTTCGCACGCGTCGGACATAAGAAACTATTCGGCCAACTCGTTACAATTTCCATGAAGTTCTCTGCTCCGTGGCGGATCGGTGGTTTCGGTCATGAATAGTATAACGGCCGGCGCGAGCGATAAACCGAACGGTAATGGCCAGCTTTGTCAACAAATTGGAATAGTTTACGAGGCGTTCGCCGTTTGAATATCAAGCTCGTCTGTTGCTCATTGTTGCCCCGGGTGTTCATCATCCCCAAAGTTTCCGTGTAGTTTTCGAGTGGCAGGGGTGCGATATTGGCTCGGATGAATTTGATGCGCGATCCGTGCACTACGAGCATCCCATTTCAAGCAGGATGCTGAAAAGTCACCAAATTTTGGGGTAGCTCGGACACCTAAAATTTCTAAGAAACCCTTATCTCCCGGAAAAATGGCGATTTGTTGCAAAGACAGAAAACGATCGTTTCGTAAAAACTGCGAGAAACGTAAAAATCCATTTTGCTCTATTGTTTAGCACAAAGTTACGCGATCTAAAGAAATTGCGAGAACACGCGGCAATATCGGGAGCGTCATAAAACACGCGTAAATGATCCCCGCGACTTAATAATACCGATGAGCCACATTCAGTAGATAATTTAGCGGAAAAATGTCGGTAACGAGGTTACGATATCGAAATCGATCGGAACGTAGTACGCGAATGAATCCCTCGGTAGAAAGCTTACCGATAAATCTGGTCGTGCACGATTCAGCGTAATCGTTTCCGCAACGCGTGTGTCGCGTTCACACGTCATTTGCGAGGAGACATAACATTCGTCGATCGCAACGCGCACAACTTCTGTTGCGAATCTTTTGTCTTTCGCGCTGCTTTTCCATTCGGAGGAACGGAACAAATTGTACCGGAGACACGGCAAGCCCGACGAAGCGGTGGATGGGAATTTTCCATGGGGCAGTACCTGTCACAATGCGATCACGTGATCTAATGGCGCGGGTCAACGTTCCGTCCTTTCATTACGGGGGCTTTACAACCTACCGCGGCTCCCACAAAACCCTGCACGAATCGGCAGACAATTGTCCGCAAACTGTCCGCAAGGCGTCCTACTTGTTGGCGACTATTATAATATTTGTTGAAAGAACTTTTCTACTAAAATCTTCAATATAATAAACACTATTCAACAAAGTAGTTTTAAGTATTTTAACTTGCACTCGATAGCGTATCTGAGCGCTTTCCGGTTCGCCAGAGGCAAACGGAAATAAGCGGCGACCGGAGCAGCACGAGTCGATGACGAGTAGCATGATCGTTAAATCGGAGCAGAGAAACCGTGACCGTGTTTTAGTGCGTCTCAATTTCCTCATCGTCGGCCGCCGAATCGATCCGACGCATTATTCCGCCGACTGACGCATCCCGCGAACAATTCTTTCTTCGCCAACACGATTACGAGGGAGTCGCGCGTGCATCGTTCGACGCGGCCTGGCCTTCTCCGATGCAGTCCGCGATACGCACGCTGCATGCGGCAATGCACTCACCCCACTGTTACCGTTGCCCCGAGTGAATCACTCGGCCGACACCACGAACGCACTTGTCGGTAAACAATGTTACGCTCCGGCGATGATTGGCTACCCGGGAATCGGTCGACTGAGAATTCATTGATGAACAATTGGAACGATCCGGACAAACATTCCTTGTCTTTGATTTGCTAATGGAGTCGATCGACTTCGGTACACCAACTTCGATCGACTAACTCCGGAGTTTAGCTAATATTCTTCTGTAATATATTCGTACGATGCTAATGGATACTTCAGCTAATTTTTTTTCGACTTCCCCGGCGTTTTTCACTTGTCAAAATCAATGTAAACTTTATTGACAGAGGTATGGAGCGAGAAAGGCGTCAACTTGTTTGTTCACACGAACCCGACACGTGGACCAAACGACTTCTAGCTCGGGCAATTTGCATTTGCGATCGGCCGTGAACTTTATTGGATAAGCCAGCTGTTGTGCAATATATTAATTGAAGCATCATCGGGTCTCCGTTAATTATTACGTGCCGTGAGTCTACCTGAGCTCTTTTGTATGCACGTGATAACAACGAGAAGGAAACATTTTGTTCGTGGATGGAGGCGTTTACCTAGGTAGGGTTACAAATTTGATTGGATACGCGTCCTAATGTTTCATTTAACGTTACAATTGTAAAGAATACTCACACAGGAGGGAGTCCAGCCGCTCCTTGATGCTCTTGCTCTTGTTCATCCTCTCCACGTCGCTCTCGTCCGTCTCCAGCGGCGTTTCCCATTCGGAGGAGTCATAGGTTTGCTCCTTTCTGGAGTCTGCGAGGTCCTCCCTCTCGTTCCTTTTCTCGACGTTGTCATACGAGGAGTTTCTGTCACTGTACAGCGACTCCGACGTGTCTGGTGGCTTCAACAACTCTGGGTACCTGTTCGACCGACGAAAAAGAATAATACGATAATCAGTTTCATCGTTCGATACTCATTTTCATGTTGTCATTCACTGTTTTTTCGAAATGGAGGATGGACTCACCGTTGGAGAATGATACTCTGAACGGTCAAAGTGTTCCCAACAACGTCCCTGTCGCACTCCTCGTCCGGGAACATTCTGGCAACGTTATCGCCCTCGTAATCCGCATCACAGTCGTAGTCTGGTTCGCAGTCCTCTCCCTCGTTCCCTAAACAAGATAATCAACCGATTATCAGCGGTACATATCGTGTTATTTCGACAATCGATTAATCCGGCGCGTGTTCAACGAAATAAAAACACTCGACCCCGCTTTTTTGCGAATCGACGACCAAGGTGACGGGAACTGATAGCGCGCGGAATTTACGCGTTGATGGCAAAAACTGAATAGGTTCAATTTCACACAGCACAAACAATAGAAGAATCGAAATTATATTACCTTCAATCTATTAAACGAATGAACAGAATAAGCATTGGAGAGGTCAGGAAAAAATTATCCGATCCCATCGAGTCAAAAGAAACGTGTAATAATTTTCAAGACTACCCACTGCGGCCGTGAATTAATAAACAACTTTCGCGATAAGCTAATCTACGTTTCTTCAAGCTACTTTGGGTTATATCGCGGACTAAGGTCAATTTACCGAAATAATATGTAAAACGCCATTGTCATGTTTACAATGAACTCGGTAAGGAGGTGTTTTGATTTTCGAGCAAAATAATCAATTTTTTTCTTCTTATCTGTATAACTTTGGAAAGTTAGCAGGCCGATTTTGAACGGCTTTTGTTTTGAGATTGGTTCTAAGGGGGACGCCCCCAGTGGAGACCTTTGTTACGGAGATAATACCGTATAGGAGTGCAAAAACTTGAATGGCAGTGACCTATCGTGTCGGTTGCCTACCAATGAACTCCCAGCTGGAGTCTACAGCCCAGGAGGTATCGTTGAACACCTTGGTCCTGATCTTTGGTGGTTGCACAGGCTTGGCTCTCGGGATCTTCTTGACGTCCTTGGTGCTGAGTCTCTTGGCCAGGTTGTCGACAGAGGACGATATCAGAGGCGTTTTGTCCTCTGTCTCCTCGTGCTCCTCCCAGTCGATCGGATGAAGCTGATTCGAGTTAGCACCGATCGGTGTCTGCAGCCAGCCTGGCTCGCTATGTCGATACTTGTTCGTAGCTGGATTGTTCCTGGCTCGTCTTCTCGGTATGATCGCTGCGCTCTGCGCTATAGCATCCGCCGGCTCCGCGTAAAATGGACTACCTTGTTTCGACTCCGGCGTCAGAGGACTATTGCTCTCCGACTTTGCCAGCATGAGCCCGAGCTTGTTCCTGGGAGGCGTTATGGTGCTCGGACTGTTCAACGAATTCGCACTACCTAAACAGACCAAGGTTCTCGACTTAACTTGCTGATGTGCTACGGAGACTCTAATGGAACTTAATCGAATGGTGGCGCGGATATCTAGATTTTAGTAAGATTCAAGTACTAGGTGTATGCAGACTCTTTGCTAAAATCTAGCCAACCGTTCACCTTGAAATTGGCTACTCACAAACTCGAGACAACAGATCGGGTCTCCTCCCCATTCCAGTCTCCTCGGGCGAGCCGTTCCCGTGTTCGCCGGTCTTCATGTCCTGGACAGGCTTGAAGCTGCTGAACTCCGGGCTGGTCATCTCTTTGTAGCTGAGTTTCTCGTTGCCGATCGACTTGTCGTTCCTCAGAATCATCCTGTCGTTCCTGACGATCAGCTCGTTGGTGGTTAGTCGGTCGTTGAAAGCCCTGTCGGCTGGATTCGACGATCTGTCCTGGACCATCAGCCGGTCGTTCGAGTTCCTCAGGATCCGTTGTTCCTGATGATTCGTCGAGCCGTCGTTCCTGACGAACTTGTCGTTCGGCGACCAGGTCGACTGGTTCGACTGGTCGGTCGTGTTCCAGATGTCCTCGTAGTCGGAGATCTTGTCGCCCGGCGAGCTGCGGTAGTACGACTCCAGGATGTCCGATTCCTGGTAGTGCTGCGAGTTCTTGCGCGCCTCTCGGTCTCGTCTTCGCTTCGACTTGCTGGTGCTCGACGGTGTCGTCGGCGAGAGGACGTTCGGCGTTTTGACGCCGGTGTTCGGGACTAGTTTGGACATCGGCGAGAGCACCGGTGTGGTCGGCGACAACGGCGACTTCACGGAGAAGTTCGACGTCAGCGATTTGTTCGACGTCGCGCTCTGCGGACTGAGCAGCGACGTGTTCGGGTCCGACGGAGTGTTCTGCTGCGAACAAATTAGGAAACGAATCTCTTACACCATCAATTCAACATCTACCTAATGTTTTACTTATCGGTTATCTAAATCACCTGCGAACTGCAGACGTCGGTGGTCTGGTTCACGTTGAACGTCACCGTGGTGGTGACCGTGAAGTTGTTTTGCGTATGCGCCATCCCAGGCTTGGCCCATCGCGGGGGCGGTGGTGGCGGTGTCTTCACATTCTGCGCGATCGCATGATTCTCGCCAATGATGTTCCTGATCTCCGGCAGCACCGGCGAGTTCGTGCAGGACAGATTGTTGAACGTGGAGACGTTCTGATGGAAATTCGTGGTCGCGGTGTTCATCGACGCGAATCTGGTCGTCCTGGACAGTTCGACTATCGTGGATTTCGAGGTTTCCGCGGTGCTCTTCGACTCGAAGTTGATCTTCGAGTCCTGCGCCGGACTCAGCACGTTGTTCTCCACGTTGTGGACCACGGGCGACGGACAACGCACGCTCTGCACCAGATTCGGCGAGATCAGTTTCTGGGACAGCTTCTCGCTGGGCGATATCTTTTTAACGTCCATCGGCTCGTTGAACGTTGTCAGGTTCAACGTGTTCGGCGGCGTTGGCCGCGGCTGTCGCGGCAACGACGACGCGAACGTCGACGACGTCACGGCCGTCGTCGGCGATGAGCTTCCTGCCAAGAAAAACACTCAATTATTTTCGTCTCGAGCGCCTTTCGCCCCTCCGATGGACGACCATTTGGTGTGAGAAATTTTTAGGGGAAGCTTCAAGGTTAATTGTTCCGATTTGCAAGGTAACTCACGTGTATCGTGCGACGATATCGGTGCGAGATTCAGCACGATGCTCTCGGTGGTCGGTGTGTGAATGTTGTTGTTGTTATTGCTGTGGTTATTATTTCCTGAAAAATAATTATTACCGTCATTGGATATTGTTCGCAGGAATACATACAAATAGTTTCGATAGTATTTGTGTGGTTTTTTTCATTGAACCTACCGCCACGAAAACTGCTCAAGCTCGACGTGTTGCTGCTGCTGCTTTCCGGCGGTTTCGGATTCGCCATTGGGTATCTCCAGAACTCCTGACCCAGAAGAGCCAGGGAGGAGAGTTGCTGCCTATTCTTGGCCTCGCGCATCGCCCTTGGCAGTGTCAATTGGACCGGCAATTCGTCACTGCTTGCCGAAGGAGAACAAATAAATTCAGAATGAATTAACCTGTCCTCTCTTCACTGTACACCATCTTCGTCGAAACATATTTTGCCGTTCCCTGTACCGAGCGTCGTGAAAAATTGCACGATGGTGTTGTTCGACCGGTAATAACGATAAAAACGGGAGTAACAGCTCGGAAACAGAACCGTACACTATCAGATCGGCGCGGCATAATGATAACGCGTCTCGGTAAAACAGGCGGAACGCTCATGAATCATTAACCGGGCCGGCTAAAAGGAAAAACGGCGTGTCGATTATCACGAAAACCGGGCTTAATGGCGCGAACGTGGCTTTCCGGTGCTTCCATTAGCCGCCTAAATTATCTCGGGATACGATCGTGCGCGGCTACTTTCACCGGGGCAGGTTTCGTTCGCGACTCGCGGCTCGCGGCTCGCTTCCACGCTCGAGGATTCGATAAATTATGCAACGCGGGAGAACGCCGTTGGCCTAATCTCCCTCCGGCGACGCGTTTCGATCGGTGTGCAATTTCAGCCGCGAACAGAGACAACCGAATCCCCCGACCGAATCAACTTCGTTGCTCCGATTCGCGGGTCAATCGATGGCGAATCGATTATGTTGGGTCGCGTGAAATGCTCGATTTGGAACGGTACCTTTTTCCCCGAAGAAAACCCATCGACCGAAGCTGCAACTATTGTAATCGCGACGAATTATCAGCAGGAATTTGCATAACGCTTGGATTTTAAAACAGACGTCGCTGCCCACCCTGGTACCGGTTGCTTTACACTGGAGTAGCCGAAGCTCGGGGTGGGGTATCGCAGACCGGCGGCCTTGAGCTGCCAACTTATTTCATTTCCACCGTAGTGGATGATGAACGCATGAAGAGGCCACTCACCAACACTGAGAATAGTGGGCGATCAGCGAGGGGATGTTGTCGAACCTGTTCTCGCTGGTTTCCAAGCTCAGTTTCCCCATGTTGGCTTGGATCAGGTAGTGCTCGATGTACGGTCCCTTTCCTGGCGGCAGTCGCACGGAAAGTGCCATTGTGTCGCTCTGACTCGACTGCCGGACCACGAAGTTCTAAAAACAGAAAGAAAAGGCTTTACACAGGGTCCTCCAGGTAAATCGGGCAGAGTGAAAACTCCAAGAAAGTGTCAATACACTTTTTCGCCAGTTTGTACAACGGTGAGAATAATGGAATTGTTTCTGATAATCAACAACGACCTTGTATGCGTGTATACGCTTGATTTGTTCGTCATTTTTGCCGGGGCTAGCAAGGCGAATCTTCTCGTCGGGCTTTCCACGGTTCGAGCATGAACGCTATCACGGGGAAAGAGAGAAGAAACGCGGAGTCGTTTGGTCCCATAAATTTTGCGCGAGCATAAATCCTCATTTCCAGCGGGAGAGTAAGTCCTTGCGACAGAGGTCTGACAGAGGAAAGAATAATACCCGGCTCGGGATGCATAAAACACGTTGCATCATGTTCTCCGGGTTTTCCCTCGGAAATCCGTAATCGTGGGCATCCGTGCCGATAAGTCGGCCGTTTTCCTGCGCATTCTTCAGGTTCGAGGGGCACCAGGCTCGCGACTACACGGAGAGAAGAAACAATGCTGAAGAGGAAAATCAAGACAGGAAACACGGCTGCGGCCTCTTTGCGGCCGCGAATTCATCGCTCCCTCCGGCTCTCCTTTCTGTTCGGACGACAAAAGCCTCCGGTTCGGGGCCGAGTTCACTTTAATCGCTGGAATGGACCGTCTCATCTCGTCTTTGTCTTCGGTACACCGTATTTATTCTGAGCTCGAATGTTCTCCGTGCAACGCGTGCTTAATTATCATTAGATTGCTGTGAAAATAATCACACAGGGTGAGGGCAACCAACGCGAACTTTCATGAAAGATCAGTAACATAAAGTCAAATAAAATTTGCAGAAATTTTTTTGAAAGTGATGGCACTCGCCCGTTTCATCGTGGAGCTCCGTCAACGGCGGACGGGTTGGTTTCTAGTTTTCGCAATCACCAGTCGCGTTTGCGAGGCGCGGGGGTGGGGGTGTCTCGCCAACGTAGGAGTAATTGCGGGAGGCATTGTTTTTCGGCCGTGCAATTCGACCGTGGTCGACGATGCGACGGGTCCGGGACGATTAACAAAGCTGGAAAACAATGAGCCGCCGGGAAAACAATGCTGCCACAATGCCACGGCTCGTTCGCAGTTCCCCTGCTGATTACGAGACATCCCTACCTCCCTCCCTCACTCTCCGCAACCGCCACCCAATTTTCCTCATTCAGACAGGGAAGAAATTACTTGGCACGAAAGTGGCCCTCGGCCGAAACACTTTTCACTTAATGTCCCTCGGCTCGGGACACTTATCAGTCGATACACTTTAGTTAATACCGAACAGCTTCGGACGCTTTTTCGGAGGGCAAGCCTAGAAAATTGATAATGCTAAAAAAATAATGGTCTTAAAAAGCTTCGGGTAGATTTACGTTGATGTTGGTAAGCCGGGGAAATTGATTAGGCGACGTTCGGCTTATTAATCGGTTCGTGGTCGGCCAGGCATTTATTTGCTCGATGTTGGTGAGCTTAGAGTGATTTTCAGTTGATACCGAAAGATATTGCTCTTAGCGGGTAAGCCCGAAAAATTTATTAGCAGACTCCGGTCACCCACGGACACGGTCGGGAGTAATCAAGCGGGGATTACCCGTGCCCGGACACTTTTTAATGGGTACTTAAACAAGCTGCGACACTGTTTAGTTGATAACGTTAAGTCTGAAAGATTTATTATACGATGCTGTGTGGTATTTTGGATTTTCTTCTAAAGATTTGATTCTTTCCCAGAGTTATTGCAATTTCACTCGGAAGTCTTATCTCTTTTTCTCTGATAATCTAATCTTGTCGCAGCCGCGGCGAGCACGTGAACAAATGCACCGTGCCTCGAACGAGATCCCGATCGATCCGTCGAACAGACTCTTGACCCGATCTCGATTCACCGGTTTCCTCGTTGCGACTTTATCATCCGGCATTCTTGACCTCGACTTTAGATTTTCATAAATCCCTATCCACGCTCGATCTCGTTTCCAAGTGCTCTTCCGTCGATCCCGACAGAGTCACGAGAACGTCTTGACCCTGCTTAGGCGCCGAAGATCCCTTCGTTCCGTCCAGATACGATTTCTAGTGGATCTTGACCCCGCTCTCGCCAGAGTCCGGCACTCGGTCTCGTTTCAAAATGACTTTCGCGTCACGTCGCGACAGCGTTCTCGAATAATTAAATCGTCGACGAATCTGCGGAACAGTTTCGAGCGAATCGTCCATTCTGCAACGTTTCGGACGAGCTCCTCGCATTCGCCGAGATCGAATCGAGGATGGCAATTCATCCGGGTGGTTTCGCAAGAGGAGCAGAGCAAGCAGAGGAGGAGGATCTACGGTGATATTTCACCGAGATCGTTACGAAGACAGATGGATCCGATATCGCGGCGGACCCCGGCTAAACGACGTCGCCGGAAACAAAGAAACTTTTCACCGAGGACCGATCGAAACTTCTCCATCTACGCCGCGTTTCCAGTTCCCGGCGCACGAGCATTGTTTCCCCGACAGTTGAGAATCTTCATCGCTTATCCGACGGTGCATCGGGCACACGACGAACAATCGAAGCGAGCCCCGTGCATCGTCTTATCCGACGCGAGGATAATAGGCGGATCGAGAGGATTGTTTCCCAGATGGAAAATCGTGTCAATGTCTGACATGCTCCTAATCGCCGTTCGAGATCCACAGTGATTCGACTGGGTTGTCAAAATAGGACCTACAGAGAGTATTCTCTCCGTAATTGTTGACATTTTCTCCCCGCCACTGAGGGGAGGATCCTGTGGGAAGCAGTCGAGCAGACCGGGAAAAGATCGACGAATACTTTCTCTCCAGGCGTTCCCGCGATCGCAGGCCGATATTATGGTTATTTCGGGGGAACGGACAGGGCGCGCGGCGGCAATTAGCGTTCTAGTTACGCCATTAGATGGTATCGTGCCCTGGTCGGCGGGATCAACCGTGGCCAAGGTATCTCTCGATGCATCGGCCATTTGGCAAGCGGGCGCGCCGCGTGTACCCGGGCTTAATATGCAGTAAATGCAAACGGCAGACGTTGCCCCGGCGACATACGCCGGCCCTCGACTTCTGGCGGCATTCCAGACCGCGAGATCTCGCTGAAAATACGCATAACAAGTGGCATTGTTAGCGCGCTGCCTCGTAAAAGTCCGCCCCCAAGCCGGCTGGTTGGTTTCAAGCGATTTAAATGCACCTTCGACGGCGTGGCGCGCGTTATTTGTCACCGGCCGTCTGACAAACTGCTGTCTCCTTCGCCGCCGACGCGTTCGCGACCTTTGACTCTCGGATTTTCACGCGGAAACTCGGAATCCGCGCGATCCACAGGCCAGACCCAGACGGATCGCGTCATCTTCTGTTTGTCACTGAAAAACTAGGGTAATCGTGCCAGTAGTCGTGCCAGAGTCCAAGTCGGCGTTAGAACAGTTGGAAAACTATCGAAAGAGAGGATTTTAAATGTTTAAAGAGGGAGAGATTATTGAATTTTAAAGACCGTAAAGAGGGTTATTCATCTCGTAGAATTCAATTTTCCACAGTCGCGGATATGAACGTATAAAACCCTGGTGGTTTATACCTTTCCACGTCGATTCAGAGATACGTGCGTTGGATCAAATGAAGAATTATTCAAACGAGCAGAATAAATGATCTTGGCAAGTGCGCTCTGGTTAGTATAATAGAAACAGTTCGGCCCTTTTTCATTACGCGACGTGATATAGGCGAGAGCTTGCAGAAATGATTGAGACTTTAATCAACGCCACTTTTGTTGAAATATTCGACTCGTATGGAAGCGTTTCAATAGCATGAATACCCGGTGAAAAATCCGCCATTTCCGGCCGGTGTGCCGAAAGAATTTATTATTCTGGTTTTTGTGTAATCTCTGACGGTAGGTATTCGTATAAATATTTTTCGTGGCTTGCCCTTTATGCAACTGCGTCGTGATATTCGACAAGAACTCTCATGATAAAAATCAGTGTGGTTCGGTATAAAAATGTCCCGAGGAGACGGTTCAATGGAAATCGGCTTCTCCCACCCTCATTTGTTCTCGCGGAGAACAAAGCGATAGAAAATATTCAAGAAATCTGTCGTTGATCAAAGCGCCGGGAAAATCCCGACTCGGGCCCGCCGTCTCCGAGCGAACACACCACCGGTCGAACAATTGTCCGCGCGATATTTCATATTCTTTGTTTCGTCGCCGCCGATTCAGCGACCAGGATTTTCCCTTCGCGGCTACTTCAACAGCTTCTTCAGACGTTATTTATTACCCGGCTTGCGATTGTATTCTGCCCCTTGCTCGCCTCGCGAATTGCAATCTTCGTAATAATGGATCGCGGCTGTAAATTGTCCTGCTGGGGAATTCTCCGGACAAACTTGTTCCGAATATTCACAGAAATAATTAATCCAAGTTTCTAGTGCGAGGAACTTTTTCATTTGAATAATTGAACGTCGTAAAAGTAGAAATTTTAAACATCGTTGGATTACAGGTCGTGCAAGATCTCTCGTGACGAATAATAATTAAAAGCAAAGTCCCCGCAGCGTGTAGCCTCGAGCGTGAAGATACTTTCTAACGGTGGTGGGGTGGGGTGGGGTGAGGGGAAGGGTTTTCCACGAGCCCTCTCGGGAAAACCCGCGGTGAAATTTTCCACAACGATAGCCCCTTTAGCCAGCCAGGTGGTTCGTTCGTCCACTTCCGCGGATAACTTGCTGCTCGACCGTGGAAACTCGGGCTCTCCGAGGCTTGCAATTTTCTTACGCCTAATCGATTCGCTTAAGTGCACTCACCCCTTCCTCTTTGCCTTGCAACAAGTGGAAAGCGCCGGCCCTTTGGATCCCAGGAAGGAACCAGATCGGATGAGACCGTATAAGCCTCTCGATCAGGGTGATGTCGCAGGCGACCTCGCTGCCAGAATCTTCCGTGGTGCTCGAAGATCCACCCGAGGTCGCCGAGCCCTCCGACGAGAGCGACTCCTCGCTCTGAAAATCATCGATCCATCGTTAATCTACTTGCTAGGCACATATACAATTAGATAAATTTAAAGAATTAAGAAATAATTTAAGCTTCGAACCGTGGCGAAGCGAGGGGAAGAGGGGAAGATGGTTTGCAAAAGGGGGATTAAAAAATATCTAGACGCGACGGGAAAGGGGACGCGGAAGCGAAAGAGAAGACTGAAAAAAGGAGGAGATCGGATAGCATAGTCGAGAGCGCGATTAAACGACGGCTAAATAAACGATGGCTAGGCATTGGCTGCAAATTGAGATAACCGGGGAAAGACCATTCGCCGCGCGACGGTATAATGCGGCATTAGAGTGCATTGTATGACGGCCTGCTAGGATTTACACCCTCAGAATTGCGGCTTAAAGGGGTCTAGATTTCCATATTCGTGGAGGGAGACGGAGTCGGCCGGAATTGGCCGTTCTGCAGGTTTTACGGCGGCCGAAAGACCGCGAACCGAAATTAATGGTAAAATATTGAAGACTGTCGCGGCTGCTGTTTAATAAGCGTAGATAACACGGAATTTGAAACGGTAAAAGCATTTAAGCGTTCTAAATTCATTCTCCCAACAACACCATGACCATTTTATCCGGGATAATCGAACGGGATTTATCCCGGAATCGAGAGATTTACTGGTAGGTACCCCTCCTATCGACGAGTCGTTTTGATCGATGCTGATTGATCCCCGTTTTTCCATCGAGTTTTGGCTGTTTTTTGTAATTCTCTGTCGCCGATTCGTCAGCGTCCATCTCCTGTCAGGCGAACACGAGGACCCCTTCACGGTTTTTAGCCCCGGCATTTAGAGGGATATGTGGATTATTCGAATCGGCGAGCCTCAATCGGCGCTCGGTTTGATTTATTCGGTCACGCACCGGCACGGCGGCGACGCCACGTTGAGTTTACGGTTCGAGAATCGTTTATCGATTATTCCGCGACGACTGCGGGGTGACTGTGACTGTGACTGGGGGATTTAGAGGGGTCGCGCAGTGATTTTCCCGGTAAGAAGTCCGATAATTCAGTTTCCGTTAGCAGGCTCCTCTTCGGGAGTAAAGTATAGCCGATCTCGTAAATAATTGCAAAAGTCGGGCTGCTGGAGGGACGAAAACACTTCAAACGAGTGTTTCGCGCCCGTGATTTTCCGGCGAGAGGCTTTTCCGGACGGCCTCGTTTGCGAAACTGTTTGCCGGCTGAATTGTTCCGGATTGGCTTCGTTATGTATCCGATCGACTTGCGAACAACTGTACGATCCTAACGATCTATGCCGAAGTAGACAAAAAATCAAGTACACTCTCATCGAACACTGTATAGTCGCAAAAATGTCGGGAAACCTTGAAGGGGTTGGTTCCTGTACGACGATCGCAAAAATAATTTCTGTGGCGCGCAAACCGTGGTAGGAAATGATACGGTGGTTTGCAGCGCCGCGATCGGGTGACATTTTCAATTTTTACTCCCCCATTTTTCCGCGGGGGTGGAAACGGATGCGACAGGGGGTTGAAGAGGATTCGCGAAAGGGTTCGCCGCGTGCCGGAGTTTCGAGTGTAATTTAATTTGAAATGCAGACTGACACACAACGGCGTTTCAGGTTAAACGGATTAAACGAGGACGTGCGACGCGTGCCGAACACCCTTGCAGCTAATTGCGAATCCCTTAATTGCTCCTCGCGAAAAGTGTTCCGCGGCGATCACGATTTTTCTCGGGATTCCTTCCTTCGTTAGGGAAAAATAAGACGAATTCGGTAAAACAAACGCGTCCGCAAAGAACGTCGGCGAGTAACAAATATGTTGGCTTGCAATAATCTAATCGGCCACCGCGTTAAAATAACATTGGGAGGACGCGTATTGTACGATCGAAGCGAGTTAAAGATTAATTGACGGTTTAAAAAATATTCGGGCGCGTTTGCCGATTCACGTTCGACGGCTAATACATTAATAATATATTACCAGCGTCACTGCGATTTTTTCGGGGCTGACAGTTGAAAAATGATCGAAACGGATCGTCTGACTCACCTGTACATGATGTAGCTGCGTAAGCTGATGATGTTGCAGCGGATTTGGCGGAGGCGTGCTCGGCGAGCTGACAACCTGAACGGTTCCGTGCTGCTGCAGGTACGGTTCCAGGAAGACATCGCTCCTGCAACAATAAAATCAAACATTCTGATCAGCGAGACGTCCATCATCCGTATGAAATTGTAATTCGATGCGTTTCGCAGCGACCCACGGTTCGATTCCCACTGGCGCCAGCCTGGACGCAATTATTTCTTCACGGTTTGTCAATTGTTGGAACCTGTTAGGATTATTAAAAGGAGGAAGGAAATCTGTATTTGGTCTTGACACGATCGGTGTTGATTCGACGATCAACTTTGTCCAACTAATTGCGACAACCGCGCGTCTCCCCGACAAGGGAGGCGGCACAGCAAGGGACGAGAAAAACAAACAAATTAATATTTCGTGTCGCGATTAGATAACGGGGCACCGAAGCATCTGGGTTGCGGAATCACGGCGGAAAAGAACGACGTGACAGTCAACGGTACAGGAAATTGCGCTCTTCCTATCGTTATCTGCGAGACCGGATTAGCGTTTTCACTGGAGCGAGTAATGAAGCTCTTGCAAATTGCAACAGTTCTGCTCTTCTAATTTGCGAATTAGCGAACGGTATCGAAAGATTCGATTAAACCGCGTTTCATCCGGAATTAGCCGAAGTGAGAAATATGAATCCATTAAAACAACCACCTTCGGCGCCATTTACTTACCGTCTAATCTATATGCACACGACATAATTACCGGTTACGAACCGAGATATTACCGCTCGGAGCATGAAATTATACGAAATAGATTCGAAAGAGGTCTTTAAGTGTATACCATTAACTGCGCCAATAAATAATCCTCCACTGTGTTTCAACCCCTCGCGCTCTGCACGGCGTCGAATCTGGTTCGTCGTAAATCTATAAAATTATATTTAATAAATACGAATATTATTCGCTCCTTTTAAGTCGCAATAAAGTATTATTTTCTGCCTATCAAATATTCAACGATCGAGAGATAATTGCACGCTTCCAAGCAACTTCGAGTTCCTTTTCGCACTGGAAAATTATCGATGATGATACAGCTTGACGTGCATTTCTTTTAGAGCTCGACAAGGGTTGCGGAAGGACCAACGATTAGTTTCCAAGGACTTAAAAATTCATTTTAATTCCAACAAAATGTGCTAAATTACGTAACTTGCTTCGTACCTTGTACGCCTTCCGTTTTGCTAGGTTATATGGGTGGTCTGAAAAATTCATTTAGTGTTCTTTTGGGTTCCGGCCGTGCCGGGTCCGCTTTCCTCCGTTTCGTTTCCCACGAACTCGAGCGAGGGAACAGAGGAATCGGTTCGAGGGAGGACTGAGAGGATCCTTCCCGAACAGAAGCCGCAGGAGACTCTTGTTACCCACGCCCGCCTGCGGAAACGGTCTCTCGGCCAGGTAATCGCTTAGGAGAACTGGCAGATAAATCCTGCGCTGCGCGGCGCAGCTTCGGCCACCTTCGCTCCGAAGGGACAATGCGCGCTTTGTAAACGGACGTGCGCGCGGGCGTAATTTCCGTCGAGTTGCTCGGCAGAAGCTGCCCCGAGAGAAGAGCAACTTTTCTAATTGATTTCGCGGATCCTTAGGGAAGACGCCGCTTCTGCGGAACACCGACAATACGACGGAACGTTCCGGAAGTTGTGCCTTTTTGCCAGCGAAATCGAAACAGAAAACTTTACGGTTTCTCGCTGAAAGTAATTGGACAAAATTTGCTTTTCCGAATCGGTGTTTTTCCCGATATTTGCACTCCTCGACCCCTGAACGCTCTTCGCGCCCCCCTAATTAAATCGATAGAGGCCGCGCGCGCGGCGGAAACGGCGGACCACCGAGAACCTCGAGTAGTCAATTAATTCGCGGCGCGAAATTAGTCAATGACGTCCGGCCGCCGAGCGGATATCGCGGCCGGGAAAATCGATACGTCGCGACGTAACAAATCGTCCCTTGATGCGGAGCGGCGCGCTCGCGAGGAAAAAGGACGACAGCAGCCGGTGCCAGCTGTCAATGCACAGCTTCCCCGCGAATGATTTATGCCGCGATTCGACCAAGTCGAGAGCTTTTTAATTGCGACCTAGCCGGGAGGCGATCGTCGGCTGCAATGTCGAGCTTTTCAGCGGCGAGCTCCGAGACACGCGTAACAACTCTTTACACGCTTCCGAACTGTTCCATGAGAGTTATTTTATTCAACTTTTTGAAAATTGGTTCACTTGGAAAGCGAAATAAAAGGTGTATCCAGGCAAAAGCAACGGTAGCATAGTTCCGCCGGGTTAAAAAGTCTTCCGACCCTTTCAGCGGATATCGTGTGCGCGAGCTACGCGTGTCCCTGTTCCAAAATTACCCGGCCGACCCTGGAACAGAACGGTCGAAACTCGACGCATTATCAATTAACGAAACGCATGAAAATTTCACGGAACAACCCCTCGAGCGAGCTGCGGGCGCAACAATGACAAAGAACGTTCAATGAAGAGGCTGCGGTATGGCGAAATTCAAACTTTCCCGGAGTTTCTAAAGCGACCAGAACTCGACGGAAACCTCATCAACCCCTGCAGGCGAAACGTTCGTTGACGATGCCGAGGGCGTCGCGACACAAACGCAGCGCGAGGCTGCCGGACAGGGCCGTCCAACTGTCAAACGCAGAGGACAATAGTGTGCAGGACGTGTACGGGCACCGACGACTTTGCATACGTCAACACACGGCACCGCCCTTCTCTGCTGCTGCTGCTGCTGTTGCTGCTACCCCATACGATACTCGCCGGCAGATTGCGACAAACTTTCCTCGGAATAATACCGTTCGAAACTACGACCGCTTGCTGGTAAATGGAACGCGCAACCGCGCCAATTATTCCGTCGAGTCGACGCAATTAGTTGCGGCACGGTGCGACGCGGTCCAGGGCCGTCGAGATAAATCCGGAATTTCTTTCGGGAAGATACAAACGAAGCTATCTCGTTGATGAGGTATCTCGCTATGCAAGCCACCAGTCAGCGAACGACCGAAAAATTCAATTATAATACAGTAAAAAAGCTTGCAATTCATTTACAGAATTTGTGTTGACTAGGAGTGTCTTCCGCGCTGAGGAGCATCCGGTCGACGATGATAATGAACCGAAAGAGAAATTGGAACGCGATTCCGACTCGTCTCCGGCCGAAAGAGGTCATTAGGCGACTCTTTTCGGCGACGAGACTTTAACGAGATCATTAATTACGGCCACCGTTCCTCGCGGACAGGGCTTCGATTCGGTGTACACGAGCACGGATTGTCGGCATAATTACCGGATACCCCGGCGTCGTTAATTTCGCCTCGTAACAATGTCTCTCTCTCGCACGATCTTTAAGTAAGGCTATCGACCGGCTCGGGTGCGTCCGCGCCGCCCTATTCGTTGTAATTAGGCGAGAATCGCTGGCGTTATCCCATAAAATAGTGTCGACGAACATGTAAATTATTCGTGATAAAAAAAGGTCTGCCGAAGCGCTCCTCTTATCATGCTAACGAGGAAATTCTCGAAACCGGAAATTCAGGAAATTATGAAACGTTGCGCATAGGTTGAATAATTCACGTAGATATAAGTCGGGAACAGCGTGGCGATACTTTAACGTTAGTTAGGCGGTGCGTTGTTACGGAGGCGACAGGTTTTCTTAATATTTATCTACCACAATATTTCCATAATCTATGTGGAAAATATATTCCTGGTAGATTCTCGAAACTAAATGTAAGCATCCCTGGTAAAACGTGCGAGTGTCTGAAAGGGACATCGGTGGTCGTAGAAGAGTTAAGAAGAGCGGAAATGCACTCACCGGTCACGGGAACGTAAATGCCGCCCTTATCGAGCCGAAACGCATAAAACGGGGTGGCGAGAGGAGAGGAGAGGAGAGGGGAGGGGAGGGTCGCGACTCGCGGCGTCAAATTGCCAACGGCCAGCCGAAAATAACAAAGGGCCAGCGAGGCGGAAGTTACGTTCCTGATTCGCCGTCGAGGACGGTGTTCGTCGTCTGCGAGAGATCGGACGGGGGTTGCTATGGCGACTGGAGGTTCTCAACACGTGGTGGTCCGGCGGATGGCTCGTAAGGGTGAAAGAGATTTTTACGTATTAACGAGCGGCCGTTCCGTATCGGCCGTAGGGGTGGATGCGTAAGAAGATGTCGCGATGGGCGCTGGCCAAGGTCTCCGACTGCTATGCTGCAAGTTCGAATCCATGAATCCTCGTCGGATAGCAGTGTCAGCGGACCGGAGGAATTCAGGGGAATACAGCTACCCTCTCTCCGAGCGAATTAGTCACGTGACATCGTGACACAGCACGACAGAGACGAAACGCGTCTCGCCGCCGGAAAATGGCGTCGTGGAAGGGGGAAGGTAGAGTGGGAGATAAGTCTTGATCCGGGGACACGACCTTGGACCGAGCTTCGAGTAGTCCTCTCCTCTCTTCAGCCCGAGTCACTATCCCACCAAGGGGTTTCGATATAAGACGATGGCTTGGGACCGGATTTCGTCGTATTTCGGACGAGGGTACCTACGCGGCTTGACTCAGTAAAATATGATGCTCTCCTCAGTCTCCTCGCAGCGTTCTGGAGTCTTTGGGACACATTTCCTCCGTGTTAAGGAAAAAAGGGGATGCCATGCGAAAATGCGAGCGACGACGACGACGGCCATTTTCTTCTCGAGGAACGCCGGTCTCAAAGGAGCCGTGCAAACGTCTCGAGCAGCGTCGAGCCTCAAAGGAACACAGAGGAGTCGTCGAGGGACTCCCCTCTCTTCTTTCTTTCAGCCTGCTTTCTTTATGAGTTTCCCAGTCTGAAGATGTTAATTCGCTACTGTCTCGCGGGGAGAGCATAATTGTTGCCGGTCTGGCATTATTGGCCCGGACCATTATCCGCGGGGCTCGCAGCTACTCCCTGAACTTGAAATTCTTCACCGGGAAACTTTCGCGGCGGCTTCTTTTCGTTTGTTTCGAACTAACTGGCAAATTTGTTCTTTGCTTCCTTTTTTTTTACGCTTCGCCCTTTGTGGAAGGGAGAGCTCGTTAATTGGATCCGACTGCTCCGCGTTGTTTTCACCTGGGATTTTCGAGATTTCGCGTTGTCGGAAGTTTTCAGGATCTCGTGGACAGCGGCGTTGCAGTCCATTAAAACCTTCATTCGTCACAGTCGCATTTAAATTACTCGAGTGTTTATCATAGTGCTGGTGATATTGAAAATAAAGTCCTAAAGTTCAGATTTTTATTGTCTTCTTACAACGCGTAACGCGTCTCTTGCGGAGAAATTACGTTCGAAAGTTGCAATCGAATGTTGTTCTTTTATCATGCTGAATTGTCGTGCAAAACGTAATTTCGAGCGTTCGGGCGAGACTATTACGATTTCATTCATAGATTTAATTCCCCTTGACGCCGCTATTGAATCGCAGCCAGTGGGGGCTTGTATTCTCGTGACACCTTGAACCGTAGCCAAAGGGAGCGGCGAGAGACAATAACGCTTAAAGAAACGCGTTTCCCAATTCCATTCGCGTTTAACCTTTATGCACCGTTCGGCTAATCGTTGCGTTAATATCTCCCGAGTTCTATCGAAATTTCCGTCCAATTGAAAGTAGAAAATTCGAATTTCTGTATCTGAGCAGACCTTAATAAAAGCGAGTTATACTACGGAACAAATTCTTGCAATTTCAATAATCGTGAAATCAGAGATTCGAAACCGGTCGTTCGATTGCTGGCGGTAGAATTACGCAGAGTTAATGTCATTAGAATTATTTTTAAAAGCGAGGGGCAGTCTCGAGCGAGTTATCAAGAAAGCGTTAAGTAATTTCTGCACGCGAGGGTTGAAGCGACTTAATTAATCAGAGGGGTGAAACATGCACGAGGGATGCATCTCGAGCGAGCTTCCTTCGAGTTCCTCTGAGAAGACGCCTGCCGCCAAGTTCAAAGAAATTCTCCGGATGAAAAAGGCTCCCCTCTTTCTTTGCGCCCCTTCGCGCGAAAACGGGGGATGATTCGCGACGACGGAGACAACCTCGACGCTCGCAGAAAATTAGCGTGGAGGCTCGCTGTTGTTTGACCGAGTTCGAGCAAATATTTGCAGGAAATAATTTACCCGAAGTAATTCCACCCCAATTTGTCCACCGGTAAACGTTTTCGAGTTCTACGTACACACGCGTTATTTCCGCGAATCTTCTCTCTAAGTCTCTTTTTTCCAGTCTCACGAACATTTTCAATTCGGTTCTGGTTATCCAAAACTTTCCTCTCTTTTATCATCTCGTGAAATCGGACGCGCTCAGCATTTCGATGAAAGACTGTCGTCGTCCGTTCGTGCATTTTCGATGGAAATGAAAAATCCAAGCGAGGCCCTCTTCCGAGCAAACGATCAAAGCGATCAGACGCAGACGTTGAAACGTTCACGAGCAGCAGAACTCGCGGCGCTCGTAAAAGGAAACACACCGAGGCTCCCGGGATCCTCGTTCAATGAACGCCTTTTTCCGCGTGGTTCTGCGCAAACGTATTTCACCCGGTATGGGACCATCTTCGCGGACCGTTTTCCCCTTTACACCGACCTCTAACCCTTTAACTGCCGCCCATTCGCCCTCCACTCCTCGGGAACGACACATTCGGAAGCCATCGTTTAGGAGACTCCAGCATTAACTTGAGATCAAGGAATGCGTGTGTCACTATTTTCACTTGTGCATAACATTCATTTGTTATTCGTAAAACCGTGGATTTCCATAGAGATTCAACGATGCAAACGAACGAAAAATACATCGGTGAAAAGCAGTGTAATTTTCCGCGTAAATGCGACTCCGAGCGAACCGTCAGGAACAATGGAAAAGGAAAAGTTTTTTCCGCGAACGTCCTAGAGCCGATTCTATGCATTTTCAGCGGAAACGAGTTAGCCAATCCCAACGATGTTTCTCGTGAACCATGAAATCGTTCCTTTTTCATCGCGGGAGAAAATCCACCGCTGGCAGGCACACGCTGTTCGTGTACATATTTTTCCGGTCAGCGATCATCGTAATCGACGACTTTTCTAATTCTCCTTTCCTCTCGCGACGAGAGCGCGAAGAAGCCACCTCTCGTGACTCGGCGCAATCACCTCGAAGGCTTCGTGTGCTTTTCCTGACGACCGTCTGTCGTTCGAAAGTCTGCGCACACGTCGAGGTCAATGGTTTCCGATTGAACGCCACTTGACCGAGCAAATGTCGTTTCGTTAAATTCGTAACAGTTCCGAACAAACGAGCTCGCAAATTCTCCGTAACTATCGTTGCATATAAAGTTCTTCAACAAGTCTTCATCCTCGTATAAATAATGTTCCCGTTTCGCTCGGACCGTTCCGCGCGTCGTTCTGGCAAATAAAGATGAATTATCATGGCCATTAAGCGATCGCGTCTCGATGGAGACGAAAACATTTGAAAAGTCTGCTTCATCGTCTTAAGCAAATTCCCCCCATAACAATTCCCATCGGTTCAGCTTACGTTCATCTACCGGATTACGGTCAACACGGTATCTCCGGAGGGTCATGCCCGCGGACGACGACCGTATCCTCCTCGACGAAAGAACGAAAATAACCATAATCCTCGGTATGGTTCGCGAGAACTTGATTCGCCCGTGTGCCGCGTGTGCGGACAGAGACGCAGAAACAAGAAAGTTTCGATTAGTTCAACTTCCTAACCGAGTTATCAACGTTCTGGAAATCACGTGGCTCCTCGGTGGAGATTAAATCGGCCGGAAGCCGTGTCCTCCTTCGGAGGAGCAGAACCGGATATTGGCGGAAGCCGTCCGACGACCTTCGCCAACAGAATTAATTCCCTTCGACGCGAGAACTTTCCTCGTTCGAAATATCTTTCCTCGGAAAAATCTCTGCGCCGGCTCCACTCGTCCCAATTACTCTAACTTGTTATTCGAAATTTAAATCGATTCTCAAACTCTTTCTTTCGGGTACAAACGTTTTCTATTTTTCGTTCCAGAGGCGATTCTTCAGCGTGGAATCTGGGTTATATTATTCTTAAAAAAACCGGACAAACGTTGGTTCCCGCTCCGACGTCCGAAAATAGCATCCCATTCGTCATCTCTTCAGCCTCGTGACGGAGAAAGATCCTACCTAATTTTTCCTCGGAGCCAAACAAGTTTTAGTGCGCGCAGTTTCTCCCGAGGAAAAAGCTTCGCGAGTCCGCGGGCAGCGTTAAGAAAATCACTTTTACCCGAGCGTGTTTTCCAGACGGGGAAGGAATCATGCCAAGAATTCCGAAGAAGATCGAGGACGCTCGGGAGAGACACCGGAAACGGATATGAAGTGTATTTCAAAAAATTGGCTGGTATCGAGCAAGCTAAACTCGAGCACTTTCCTGCATTAAGAGTAATAGGATGCTTCCGACAAAGAAAATGCAGAGCAGAGGACGAGGAAATGATTCCTCGAAGAAAATGGTCCAGCTCGGCAAAATTTTTCGACGAAGCTATGATTTGGCAGGAAAGAAATTCGAAAATCGAGAGACGTGAAAAACTCGGGTCACTCTTTGTTTGAGAACCGAGCATAATATAATCATTAGGAGAACCACGTAGAAGAAGAGAGGAAAGCGGAGACGACGGTGTTTAGACGCGAAAGTGGTCGGCCGGGTGTGTTCCTGGCAGGTAAACGGAAGAAGATCAGGAAGGAAGGTGAAAGAGGACGGAGGGAGGAAGGGAAAAGGTTCCTCCGAAGGCAGCCAAAGTACGACTCCCGTACACAAGTCCTCTCCGGTTTCCCAGCGAGCGAAACCGAAGCCGAAGAGCGACTCTTGGGTTACACGATGGGAGCAGCAAAGTGGGCTTAAGTTACCCGATGTAACACGCGACAGTTTACTAAGAGCACCTACACGCTCTGTTTCGTCGACTGTACGCTGACGTCACCCGTTAGACCGTGTATTGTCCGCCTACGAATCTCGGTGTCGGGGTGGTCCACGGGGTGTGGCCAAACAATGGGAAGCACGGCCATTCATAAATACTTTATTAGTTTTTACGCCGAATCTCTGCCTTGACGATTCAATGGCGAGCCGTCTAACTGCAACGCGTTTCGCAAATGCCCGTCTTCGCGCATCATTCAAGTTCACGTCTGAATCCAACACAAATGTTAAATAATAAAATTTAAATAAAATTTCCATCTTCGGTCGGTTCGTCCCTTAAGTTTGCCATTAACCGAGCAGAGTATGTATCCCTCGTTTCAGTGATGAAAAATGAAGTTAGAGCTTGTCCTTCGTCCGGGGAATATCGTGGACGTTGATAGGGATTAAGGGTCTTGAAATTTAATCTTTTTCAAAATTCATAACTGCGATCCAACCCTTGCCCGCGTCCCTTAAAGTCAAGATCCTCGGTCCCTTCCGCTTCCATCTCGCCAAGTATTCGAAAGTCTAACTCTAATTTCAGATTAATCAATCCCTATTAAACGCGGGCCTTAATTAATCTCAACGGAGAGCTGACAGGGAGAGGATTCGACCGATCTATATTAATTTCCTTCTCCCCGCGGATTTCGTGGGAAAAATGAAAGAAGAAACGACTGTTTAATAAAGTTCGAGTGCGCCGAGCGATATTTCACTCACGAAATTGGCTGGTCGAAACGCGACAAGCAAATACAGTAATTAAAGGGTACATAATTGCGGAACCCCGGAATGGTCGGTGATCAAAGGTGGATCGTTCGCCCTTTTCTGTCCCTCTGACGTCAGTGCGTATATTGGGCTTCCGTGTAAAACATTCCACAGTGAATCCGCGCGAGGGTTCGCGGAAATTGCCGCTACGGCGCAGTTTCCTGCCTGTCGGCTCGAATTTAATCGCGGCGAATCAATGTTTTAAAAACCTCCAATCAAACCGATCCTATACCCAGAAAATAACAGGTATCCGGCTAATCGATCTGTCGCGTAATCACTCAAACTTTGTAGGCTTCTTCAAGGTCGCCTCGAGGTAGAGCGAACAACAGATATTTTTCGAGATATTTTTCCTGGGAAAGTTTGAAGCCAGGGGTCGGAAAAGGCTTTAAAAATCAACAATTTCCGATCGATCCAAGAAACTCGATTGTCGAGGACGGAACGACGTCTTGTGTGTCTGTCGTCGTGAAATCGAGAATCCGATTTCTGTCCAGAAATAGTTTGCCGAGGGGGTGGACGGACTAGAGGGCGACGGATGCATCCCCGTCATTATCCTCTTTCCCGTCGCGTCGCGTCGCGTCGCCGAGAAACAGCCTCGACGCGACCGGATAAAGGCTCGTGATCGATTGGAAATGAGCTCCGGCCAGCTCGGTTCTGTTTTCACGACCGTGTCGTCTATTTGTCGCCGATCTGGTTCGTCGGCTTTATTCTCTCCCTCTCTCTGTCTCTCCTGACGGCCGCAGGACAACGAGAAATTCATTTTTCCTCTTTCGCCGACGTCGCGCCAGTCTGGATGGCATTTTACTTACTTCTCTTTCGTTCGCGAGACAGGCTTCCGGTGCTTTCCGTCGATCGATCTTGTCGAACGGAATCCCGTCTATCACCGATTCACGTTAAAAGCTTGCAAGCTCGAGCTGGGGATTCTCGTGTAACCGATTCGAAATATCGAACACTTTTTCTTTAATAAATCCAAGGTACATCGCTTCGACAACACATTCCCGAGGTCTGAAACTTTTAATTATAAAGAATGGAGATCTCACAGCTTGTTAATATTAGCTACTTTACACACACCGTTTTGAGCGACTCGCCTTGAAGAGTCGTTCATGGCTAGTTCCAGTTCGAAGCACAAAGTGACGGAGAAAGACGGTTCTCGGATCTACACATGCAGCTCTAATTGTCTCGCTGATCGATAGGGGATTCATCTTACGAGTTGTCTGCGGCTTGACACGATCCGCAAGGTCCCGATCCGCAGTTCTGGTAAACAATCCCTCGAAATTGACCCCCCGGTCAGCCTGTTCGTCGCAATGATAGGACCCGCCATAGGGCTCGCGTCGAAATTAATCGACTCGAGGAGAGTTCGTGCCGACGTACAAACGTCGCTTTGTATTTTGCCCGTTATCAAAGCGACCCGTAATACCACGGCCGGTCGTCTTTGACGACGTCAGCCAGGACTTTGCCCTGGGATCCGACGGATTCCGCGATGTTTCAAAGGACTCCAGTCGATATTCATCGCGGAAGAAGGGTATATCTTGCGTCTCCCAGGAGATTTCGCAGAAACTCCATTTCCAGGGTGGAAATGGGCTCTCCCTCGTCCCCCTGGTCTAAGAATCCTTCGATTTTCGGGTTTGCATTGATATTATTATCCTGGCCGCTGCGAAAATCCCACGACGTTCCCGAATCCGCAGCGGAAAATAACTTTATTTGCGCAGGGGTCACATTGATATCTCTTTTTTTGCTGAATTTTTATAAATGCTCAAGTTAATACAGCTTTTTATATCTCAGTTACCCTTTTTACTGTTTTTAATGTTAGATTTACTCCATTTTTATTGGGCTTGCAGGGTTGCCGGGAATCGACGAATGAGAACCACCGAGTCAGACGGCAGCCGCTCGATTTTCGTCCCGAGATGACTCTTCCCGAAGCATTTCCCGACGGCCGGCAGTGTCACAGTTTCCCAGCGATTATCGGAGCGTGGAAAATGAAAGGGAAAGTAGGCTTGCGCGATCGCCGCCGCCGCCGCAGGATTAAACGGTCCTCCCGGGCCGGTGTCTCGTAACATTAGACCGAAAGTGGCGTATCGTGTTTCGCGCGGTTTCCTCGATTTACTCGCGAGACGGGGCCGAGAGAGGCTTTCTGCCTCGACACGCCTCGCTGCTACGGCAAACCGTGCTCTTCCTCAAAGTCCTCTCGCGGGGTCCTTTCCTTGGACGTCCGGTCGAAACCCAACGAAACCCACCTCTCAGATCAGTTTAATCGACCCATTACCTGGAGAAATCGGGCAGCGAAATAAACCGTTCTCTCCCGTTTCGGAAAACTCTTACGGAAAGAAATACTACCCTCGGTATCGGTATTGATCTCTTCAGGGACTCTCACGAATTTTCGCTAAATTTTTCGCTGCACCAGACTTCAGACAATCGCGCATCCTGCGATTGCGTAAAATTCGCAGTTTATAATACAATATAGATTGCAGAGCTCTCCCGTCGAGAATTCTTTTCGCACAATTACGCAAGAGTCCTTGGGTAGCCTAACAATCATGCTTCGCAATGTTCTCTCACGAGTTCGTGCCTCGGAGCAATCAACGGCTCGATGCCGGGCCGCGTTGATTCGACGAATCATTCGGATCTTTTTCCGTTTACTCATCGACGAAAGTTGCCGGGAACGCGACAACAATCGACCACCGCGGTGGTATCGTTCGACCAAGGATGCTTCCTTCTCGTCTGTCGATTTTCCCACAGCGAGAAAAGAGTGCGCGCACACGTGCGTCCGCGTGTTCACGCGTCGCGCACGGGGAGCCACTCGAGAGTCGCATTAGGGTGAACACCGCTGGTCGATGTCAACTCGACGGGGTCGTAAGTGGCATTAACACGACCCTTTTCTAGACCCCCTCCCCCCTCGCCACGGTGCCCCCTGATTTCATCGAGTACCGTTCATTGTTACGCGCACCGCACCCGATTCTTCTATTCCTCGGGAACATAATCAATCCTCGGTACCGACGGTACATTAATCCGTCGTCGAACATTGGGGGGGGGGGGGGGGGGGTGCTTGCGCCGAAAAGTCGGATTTTCAAAAATATATTTTACCCAACTTGTCAAACTTTGTACAGTTGCAGAAAATATTCGATCAAAATCCGTGAATAATAATCGGACGTTTTCAGCGAAGAATGAAAAATAAAGTTGAAAACGTTCCGATTTTTGTGGTATCATTGTTTGAAGTTTGATAGCACAGGTTGATTATTCCTGGCTTCCCGTGAAGCGATTAAAACCGGCCGGGCTTCTGGGTAACGCGTTTAGTCGGAAGTGCAAACACACACAAGCGTCCAGAGTCCCATCGCGGTTCAATGAATCATACAACGTGATATATCTACATACACAGCTGGTTGGACGGAAAATGCGACGCCACGAGGTCGATGCTCATCCTTCGTCACTAAATTTCCGGTGCTGGTGAAATTATCAATGTTTCAACTGCGATAATATCCAAAATATCCAAATAAAATGCATTCGGACAAAATATAGCGGGTGTCTTCAGTGCCCAGTGGCAGTATCATCCAAAGATAGGCTAAACTTTGCCTCAGGAAACCGGAAATTTTTAACTTTTTAAAATGTAATCCCGTAGATCCTGACGAGAAAATTCCAAAAATCCAAGTTTCAATCCTAGGAATTATCAAGAAACCGGATCCATTATTTTCGGAAAGAGTCTTTAAAAATTTGTGAAGGACGGGGACCAAAGGGACACTGATCCGATCGATTGGCAGCGCGAACCTAACTTTTACCTCGGACAAAGTCCAGAAAATACCGATAATCCCTTTCGGGAAGCTTCTGTCCGCGCCGAAATCGTTCCCCTCGAGAAACGACGCGCGCAAAAGCGCGAATGCAAATACGAACGGCGTCCCTGTGTCAAAGGGCTCCGGCGGCGGCATAGCGAAGGAGCAGAGGGCCGTAAGTGGAATTTAAGCGAGCCCTTTCGTGTGCCATTCCAGGCCTCGTCTTTGATAGCGAGGGGCACAGGGGGCCAGAGGAGAGTGCGCGGCCACGCGAGCTTTCGGTCTCGTTACCGTTTTTCCGCGTTTTACGCGCCTCTCCGGCCGGAAAAAATATCTTTCGCGCAACAGAAAGAGCAAACGGAACCATCCGATCGTGTTCGAGCACCGGCGTTGAATTAATTAATTCCATCGCCCTTCTTTCTGTCTGTCTGTCTGCCTGTGAGAGCAGGCGGCCGATCCCTCGGGAACAGGGGGTTGCTTTTCAACCTTCGGCGGAACAGTTTCGGGAACATCTGCGAGGAGAACTCTCGCATCGTCGGGCATGTGTTTAACAGATTCGGACTCGCTTTCTCCGGTGCGAGATGCTTTGTTCCTGCAGATTGGTGAACACGTGGAACCTGATTACCCATAGGGGACCTCTGGCTGTCCTTCGACGTTTTCTTCGACCTTTAAACATCTCGACGGGGAACTCTTTTTCGTCGCTCGACACGGTGGAGATTTATTGCCCTTTTCTTTCCGCTTCCTGGAGATCCTGCCGAGGTTCTCTTCTGCTTCAAGGTTTTTCCGAAATGGTCTCAGCGGAGCCCGTTTTACAAAGCTCCTTGCACACGGGAAGAGCTACTATCTAAAACAACTCGGTATCATATCGAAAAACGCCCCAATGAGTTATGTAGCATTTTGAGGGATGCATTTACGTTTTCATGAAGGAGACCTTGAGTGTTTCTCGCTTCCTCGGTGCACGCGACGAATCGATCGGAACGGTAAACCAGTGAAGAAGCTCGACGAATGAACTGTCACCGCGGGGAAATCGATTTGAATCAGCGGTTAATATGAAATATGATAGCAAAGTGGCCGACCGCGCGAGAAGCCCTTCGGTTTATTCTTACATAAGCCTCTTAGCCGTAATCCGCTTGGGCCTCTGCGAATAGACCCGAGACGAGATTCATTATTTCCTTTTTCCTCTTTTTTTTCGGACGGGGACTAGCGTTCCGTTCGAGGGTCGTGGCCTCGATGTAATACGGCTCTCCTCGAGTAGATCCCAATTAGGCGGTGCTCCTCTTCACGGAGGAATAAAATTCGAGAAAATTTTCCAGCGATCCATTTTTGCTATCAGCGAACCAACTCTGCTCTTTTGGAAGCCGAATTTCAGTTTTCCGAATTTATAGGAAAAACTGAAAGGGTTGTTTAAAAGAATCATTTTGGAAGGACTCGATTCGATAATTTTGCTGCAAATTCAACAACATTCCAAAGCGAAATTCTACGATGAAACTTCCCAGCCGAACATTACATTAACACGTCTACAAAGGGAACGAGAACACAAAGCAAAATACGCACACACGTCTACGCTGTAGCATACACGGGGGGAGGG